>NC_139346.1:181270066-181582566 GCF_055883805.1 Amblyomma maculatum
GACCAAAAAGTGCACGAGCCACGAGTAGTAACAGCCCTTCGAGCCCACTGTCTGCCTCCCTCCCTCCCGTCGACAGCAGCGACGCCAACCGTTGGGCAGCTCGCCAGCGGTGTAAGCGCCACTATAGCGCCACGCTCAATCTTCGTGCACGAGCTTGTGGGAGCCCCACGCACTTATGTATGCGCAGCTCGGGGTGCTGAAGGATCACTGCAAGATCTGCTGCTCGATGGGGGGGGGGGGGGGGGGGGGGGGGGGGGGGGGGAGTTGTATCCTGTCATCTTCTCCAGTTTTATTTTGTCGCGCCCCATTCTCTGCAGGGAACGAAGAAAAAAAAAAAAAGAGATAAAGAAACTGCCCCATCGTAGCTGCAAAGACGTGACGATGCGTCCTTCAGCCCGTCATACGGGCGTCTACTTTCGCGGGGCACAGGCGATGGCTGGTGGCGATGTTGAAAGGGGGGACGACAGCCATGCTTCTTTCTTAGGTTTGCCTTTTAAAATTCCCGCTCCCTATTTGCACTCCGTTGCCACCTTCTTTATTTGCATTATTTCTGTTTGCAGCCCGACATTGCTGTAATGTGCTGCCTCTTTGCGCATGCTACCACTAGTACTATTTTTATTTTTTTTTTTTCTGCCACTCTTCAGCTCTTCTCAGAGCTCGTCTCTCCCCCTTCCCCCAGTCTTCTTTTATCTGCCGTCTGGCGCTTTTGTTGCCGTTGGTCCGACCACGAGAGCGTGGCGTCTCGGCCAGTTGTCGAGCTCTTTTTCTTTAGCGTGCAAGGTCGCTTTTTCTCCACACTGAGGGGGCCGGCGACAGAAGGAGGGGGGGTCGGGTTGCTCTTGTTTGTGAAAATCATGATGGGGTGTGACTGATCGCGCGCCACCGCCGTGAGCTCGTGCGAGCGGAGCCTGGGCCTCCCGCCCCGTCGTTTGGGAGCGCCGCAACGACGTCACGCCCGTGAAATTTCGACTTTATTTTTTTATTTGCAGTTTAACTGCTGGTGTGGGCACACACACCTATTTCGGTTCACTGGTCGGTGAGGGGAAGGAGAGGGTGGGATGCTGGCTTTGCCTTGACTTTCGCCTCGTGCTCGTAATCGCACGACGACCCGGTTGCATTCTGCGGTGTGTTCACTGTCGGGGTGGTCGGAGCAGCGCGCTTCGAAAACTAACATAGTCTAGTAACATTGGTGGGGGTTGCGGGTGGCCGGGCGTCTTTCCTCTTCCTTTCGTTTTGTGTGGTCTTTGTGCGGCAGTGTCTTTGGCCTTGATCAACGGTGGCGTTCAGAGGCCAACGTAGCAGTGGATGACGTCAGTGTTAGGTGGAAGATTAGATTGGGAATTATAACGGCATTCAAAGTCGCTGCAGCTGCCGAACGACAGGGTTTTGTGGGGGCACATGGGAGAGACTACTATACTAGTGAGCAAGCTATATATATGATGACGATGTTAAGGGCGGTGTATGCTAATTGGCGCGACTCTGGAAATTACTTATCCGGCAGAGTGCACACGTACGGTAAGCGATATGGCTTACCATGATACTTTGTTTGGCGAGTTGGTACTTATTCATTATTAATTTAAACAGCGCGAACACGAAGACAAAGGACATGTTTGCTTTTTCTGGGCCTTGGAGTAAAGGGCTTAGGCATAGTTGTGAGTCAGCGCTTGTACTGTGGCTTTCTTTTATCTTGTCCTTTGTCTTCGTGTTCGCGCTGTTTAAATTAATAACGGTAAGCGATATACAGTGATCGAGAACGACGAAGAGCTCATTATTACAGCGCAAGCTCTACTCTTCGCGCTGCACGTTTGACCTTGAGCCGAGAGACGCCGTAGTGGAGGGCTCTGTAAATTTCGACCATCTGTGGTTCTTTAACGTGCACTGACGACGTGACTATACATTATAGGCGGGGGTTCAGCAACTGTTTCGCCGGCGCTTGGTTGTTCAGTCACTCCATGGTTGAGATGCGTGCCGGTCCGTGTGCGTCATCACTTCGGCGCAGGTTGATGTGTAACCATGCTTAACAGAGGTTACTCACGGGTAACTAAGTTTAGCCGGGATAAACTTCCGCAATTTTTGTTTGTGCTCCTCTTTCATTACTGTGCGATTCTCCGTTACAATTGACTAGTTTAGCATGCAGTGTTTGTGCCTTCAGCGATCGCTGGGCCTACCTCCTCCGAGTTTCGAGTTGTTGACCTTTGAGCCAAAAAGTTTGCTTATGTCCTTACGAGCATATACATCATAATAAGAGGTAACGATCGACATGACGTATCGGGAAAGAACAGCCCGGCTGATGCTCACCCACACGTATTGTTTCTTGAAGTTCGTTGACATTATTACATTACATCCGGAAGCGATTTCTTCTGGCGAGCAAAATGTTGTCAACACAAACTAAAGGCGTACTGCACGCGCGCCTTAAAGAGGGGGGAGGGGGGGAAGGAGGGGGTTGTATGCAGATTAGTAGCCTTGATCGTCTGGACAACGGGACTTCGAGGCCTGGCACGTATTGAATGCCCTTCAACACAACCGGTTGTCTCCTCACCCCCCCGCCTTCACCTCCATCCTGTTCGCGTGGCGGTATTTTGCGGGGGTCGCCAGGTGTCTTCGCGCTGGCTGGCATTTCTGGAGTTGCCCACCGACGTACAGCTGTTTTAGTCGGCGCGTGCTGCGTGCTCGGATGAATGACGCTTAGCTCTTGGGAAGTCAACTGCTCGGTTGCAAGCGAGTGTGAGAAAAACACATTTCCGGGACCTGCTAGTCTTTGCGTTGAATTCAGCAACCATAGCCCTGGCATGGGGCCACACCCGGTTCGTTGTTGCTCTTCAAACAGCGGATTGCTTTTCTCTACCTCGTGCAGATGCGCTATTTCTGTCTTGCGATAGTAGGATGCAAATCAAAAAGGAAACGACGTTACCCCCCCCCCCCCCCCCCCCCCCCCCCCTCGAAGGAACCACGGACAGCCAATGCACCTTGACTTGCTAGCGTGACAGCGCAGGGTGTCTCAGATGATAGGCTGCTCACTACGGCTTGATTGGATGAACCGCGGTTGGATGATGCGCAGATCCTCTCGTTCCCCCGCACGCACACACAAACGCACATCGATCGCCACTTTCGGTTCCGTGTATACTTTGTTCGAAAGTGCACTTTACTGATGCATTTTGTCGACGCGCGAGTTGTACTACGTGACGCAGTTTCGCGAAACTCCGTTGAAAACTTAACTGCCGTCTCGTTTTCTATCTCCGCTTCAACCGTCATACATATATAAGACGGCGCTGTCAGGTACGTCAGGAAATGTAGTGCTTGCCGGCACCACACAATAACAGGCGTATATAGACATTTCCAGTAAGCGGTCAATGGGCGTCGCCATATTGACTGATGGACTCCCGCTGGACTCGTGTGTGCACTTGGCCCCAGCACGGTGGAAGCATCCGCGGAATCGGTTTTGAGCAGTCCAGAGCGGAGGCTAGTTTCGACACCTTCCTCGCAATGAGAGGCGGGGGTCTCTGCATGCGGTCGCTTCAGAAATGCCTACAGCTTTCGATTCCTTCACACGCCTCGAAACTTGTGCTTTCCGATATTGGTATTTCCCAACTTTCTTGACGTCCCTGTAAAAAAAAGGAGCGAAAGAAAGAACACCTTTTCAAACTATGTAACTGTGCTGCGCGTTGCAGTTCTTTGTTCTTAACGGTTGCGAAAGTACTCACGATGTCTGCGTATTGATATCCGATACTGTGATTGGTCCAAGTTACCGCAGCTTGGCTGACTATCCCGCCGCTTGCGGCAGCCGATGCATTTCTCAGGAGAGCTCATGAAACACGCAGTGTATATACCAGCGATTGTTGAGCAGATAATCTGCACCAAGCTCGCTTTATTCAACAGATTATATTCAGTGTTCTCGTCCTGATTTAGTTAACTCCGTCCCGGAAGCCAAAGCCACGGCAGTCTGTTCATATAGAGAACTTTGACAGAATGCGCACTGTCAGCGATACGCGCCCTGATTGGTCCCGGCGCGACGGGTTCGCCGGCAGGTGACATGTGGTGCCATCCGGTGCACTCAAGGCCATCTGCGTATGCGAATGAAAGGCGCGCGGTAGCGGTTGTAGTACGAGTTATGCTAAAAGTCTTTATTATACCATTTTTATGGATGAAAAGTTTTTAGCGCTCGGGATTGCAGAATTAAGTACAGCGTTGCAAATGTCTGGCCGTTTTAGCTGGCTGTCATAAAAAGAAAAAAGTACCGATGGTACTGAAACCCTCGCTAGTTCTGCAAATATCATATATATATTTTGAGTTATTTGAGCGCGATTTGTTCTATATACATTTTTTGTTTCGTTTTCTATAATGTCTCTTTAATTGTGCTCATGCAGAAAAGGGTATACGTGTTTCTCTGTCGTGATGGACACGCGCCGCTTGCCGCGAGAAACGTCGTTTCTTCTTTTTCTCGCCTCTGTACTCAGTTTCTCTCTTTCCTTTTTAGCTTTCTTTTTCGTCTCTTCTGCTTTTCTCAGCGCCCTCCGACGAGAGAAACGTTTCTCCTTCGATATCGGACCGCATAAATTCCAGGATTTTGCGTTGCAAATAAGGGGACAGCGAGCGTGACGGCCGTGGGTGGCGGCCTTTGTGTGGCGGCCAGTATACGTGCATACGTAGTACGTACTGTTGGAAAGCGTGGCCGCTACCTCTTGAACATTTTCGAGCCTGAGCAGTCGCATTTCGTTCCTATACTTGATCATTCCATTGCGATCGTTTATTCCTGTGAGGCCTTCCTTTTCGTCCCCCTCCCGCCTTCGCTTATTTCTTTTTCTGCTTCTGACCACCTTCGGAAACTAAACTAAATGTAAGCAAATCACGCTAAACGTGTATGTATATATATATATATATATATATATATATATATATATATATATATATATATATATATATATATATATATATATATATATATATATATATATATATATATATATATATATATATATATATATATATATATATTTATTTATTTATTTATTTATTTACGTATATACCACCGAGGGACGACGATAGAAAATAGAGTGAGAGACGACGAAGCTGAAGAAACCGTTGGGACTTGCCTGAACACTTGCTGTGTTCTGCTCTGCTGTGCTGTGAACACTTGCCCATCACCTGCTGTGGTTTCCTGTGCTAGCCTTCTGCCCCGTATCATCTTGGTGGAGGTGCTGGGTAAGTGTTCACAGCACAGCAGAGCAAAACACAGCAAGTGTTCAGGCAAGTCCCAACGGTTTCTTCAGCTTTGTCGTCTATCACTCTATTTTCTATCGTCGTCCTCCTCGGTGGCATATACGTAACAATATATATATATATATATATATATATATATATATATATATATATATATATATATATACATTTGCTTCCATATCTCATACCTCCTTGTGTGTATGTGCCGTGCTCGCGTTTTCAGTTTAATTATTTTAAGGTATTTTCTAGCATTGTGACGACCGCATCGAAGCCATGACGATCCTGTCAGCTATACTTTGTGCCTTTTCGAAATGTGAAGCAACCACACCAAGCATATGAACGATCTCCGCCAGGACGCGGGGTTCGCTGCACGCGTTGGTTTGCCTCCCGTATTTGTGGTTCTCGTGACGTTTGCGTATAATGTTAACCTAGCTGAATTACTGCGGATGATTTCAAGGGACATATATTAATAACACTGGATCCGGAAAAGTGAAAATTAAGAACAATACGCACGTGTGAGCACGCCTTGCACATAAGCTTATATGTTTCAGCGTTTGATAAGTGGTTTGAATAAAGCATTTCAACTTGTTGGGTCAGTTTAACGGATTTAACTCTGCTGCGGTGCTCAAGTCCTCAAAAAATAAAAGCCGTCGAAGTTGTAACATGCGTGATGAACACATCTGCATGAATGACAGGATGGCCGAGCCGATACAACCAAATGTGAGCGTGTCACGGTCGTCTCGCCCCCTCTTTCTTCTCATTTATTTCCTTTTTTTCTTCTTTAGAGCAAAGAACAAATATCGAGGCACGGCGCCGTGGAAAATTTTCAATTTATAAAAAGAAAATTGAAGATGTAGGAAAAGCGGGTTAGAGAGATTCTGTTTGGAATCTCTTCTGGACACTGGGAGCGACGCTTGGAGACGAAAAAAGGGCAGTAATCGCGATGCACGTCCAAGACTTTTTTGGCAGCCTGAAGGCGCGCAATGTTTAGTTAGTTTAGGGCTTTTATAAAGAGCAACAGTGGAACGAAAGGCAGAATTCGTCTGAGGGAAGAAAAGGGAGAAGCAGAAGAAGAAGTGAAGCGCGTTGCAACACAACCAGTGTCCGCTGTCGCCAGCAGCACTGCTGTCAGTAGCGACGACGTTGAGAGTTCGCGAAGAACCGGGCGCGCGTGTACAGTGAGTGCACGCCTCGTGTCAGTACTTTCGGCCAGGGCAACCACTACGCGTGCTTGCTGCTGGTGTGCGGTTTTCGTTGGCTGGCTGGAGAAGTTCGCACCATTCGCGATGGGGAGAAGGGTCGCCCAAGGAATTGGGAGCAGGAGGGAGAGGCGACGATGACCCGGCGGTTCCCTTTCGCTGGCTGTCCCGGCCGCACCGCGCCTCGCTGATCGATTTGATTGATTACGGGTCTGCTGGGAGAAGGACCGCGGGTGGTGTGTGTGTCCTTTTCCTAGACACCGACCCCCTTCTTGTGAAAGGGGCTCTATGTCGGGTGTGTGCTTAGTAGACGCACATACACGCGAGTATTCGTGCAGGGCGTGCGGTGTTTTGGTAGGAATATGCGGGAATTCGGTCGGAGAACCTCCGACGAGGAAAAGAGGCGGAAGCACACTCGCTGATTGAGTGTGTGCTGGATCGCCGAGGAAGACTGCAAGGCGGGCGAGTGGCCCTGCCGGACTCGAGCGCCGTGGTCAACACGAGTGACGCCAAACACACCGATATGTACTCGCAAATGCATTTCGGGCCCTCGGGGAGTAGAGGGAGAGCGAGGATGGTGTGGAAGGGTCGTCCCAGACTGGGGCTGTGGGTTGCGCCTCGTCCCGTCCCTTGCCCCGTCTGCGTGGATGTGTGCTTGCTGCTGCGGATGCTCGGCAGGTGCATGTTTTATGGGTAGTGACACGTGTCAGTAATGGGAGAGCGTCCATGCGGCCATCATTTTTCTGGCTCCAGTCAGCGTGGCATCTGGGGAGAGAGAGAGATAGATCAGAGCGGAATGGAAATATGTAAGGATTTGCAAAGATTTAACTGTCCCGACCAAAACTTAACCGATATCATTAACGTCTTTATTAAGGGGGGGGGGGGGGGGAGGTGTCTTCACGCTTATAGCAGTCATTTAGAGAGGCGGCCTTATTTCTTTATTTTAAAGATAGATAGAGATAGATCAGAGCGGAATGGAAATATGTAAGGATTTGCAAAGATTTAACTGTCCCGACCAAAACTTAACCGATATCATTAACGTCTTTATTAAGGGGGGGGGGGGGGGGAGGTGTCTTCACGCTTATAGCAGTCATTTAGAGAGGCGGCCTTATTTCTTTATTTTAAAAGAAAAAAGAAAGACAGGATAGAGAGACAGTCCCTGTAGTCAGATGTCGTGAAGTTGAAATAAGGCAGGCTTGACCTGCAGAATTTCCGGAAACATTGATTAGACTGAAATAAAAAAAAAGTTTCCAAATGATGAAACCGGTTAGCCAACAGTAGAATGTGAGCGCAACATCTGCCCTTTTATCCTCGCAAAGTCTCGCAGCAGGCCTGCACCGCAGCAGCGTTCATTGATCTTGGGACCTCGCCTGCTAGTTAAAGACGCCCACTCAAGCGAGGCACCTGTATAGCTGCTAGACCTTCCCTGGAAGACAGGCCAAAACAGAGTGGGCGCTTCACGTGCCTAGCCCTAGTCAGCCGCGAGTGCGTCATCCTGCAGGGGGTTAGCTAGTGGCCAGGATGTTGCAAAACAAGTGGGCCTTTCTTTGCGCGATCGTCACGGGTTGCAGGATTCGATGACCGCGCTCTCGCTCCGCCGCCTCTCGTCGGGCCCTCGACGGCCTACCCGCCGCCGCTGGAAAAGCTTTTCTGGGCGAGGCGACGGACGGATGGACGCCGGCGCTGAACATTACTCAGCCTTGCGCAGCTGTTGGCTGTCGCCTCCGCCTGCGCCAGGTCGTCTTTTGCATGCCATGCCGCAACGTCTCCTCCCGAGCGGCACCGGTTTCTCTCCGCTCTTCAACTGCTTCTCTAGTTCCCTGTTTGGAATCTCCGACTTCTTGGCTTTCGTATCTTTTCGTTAACTTTGTGTCTCTCTGTCGCTGCTCCTACTGTTGCTCGACACACCTGTCCGCTGGATACCGGTGTGCGGATGGTCGCCTTTCGAACGGGAAAGCACCGGGCGGAAATCTCTCCGGCGAACAGGGGTGAACGCTCTTGAATAGCGCCGCCGGCTTGCTTTCCGCGGGTTTGCAAGCTGTAGCAACGTAGTAACCGTCTATTAAAATGCGAATGTCACAGAGGCTGCAGCCGCCAGCTGGAGTCGTCGGCTCCATGTAGCCTCGCGACCTGTCGCCAGTGCAACGCAGCAGCATCCGCCGCGTTTCGCGCGTCGGGTTGCCGCCCACCGCGACGGCACGCAAGCCGGATACCCCGGTTTCTACGCGAGACGCAGCTGTGTCTTTTCGGATGACACGACTGACGTCTCTCCTGTTCAGGCCGCCGACGACATCGGGTTTGTGGCGATTGTGGCCGAGATCGGTCGATTTGGCTGGCGTATTGTGGTGGGGCCGCCTGCCATTGGCGAAATTGGTACATGTATCTGTGGTTGCGCGCTCAGAAGCGAGGGCTTTCTTTTTATCTCTTGTATGTCTTGAGAAGTGGTGTCGAAAATAACGGAGCCTGCTAGTAATGCGCGGAATGCATTGCAAATTCCAATCAACACTTTGCGATGCCCATTCACTTTCGTTTTTACCCACGGAAGGGTTTAGACTAATGTGGAATTATCCTGGGCTGTAAAATGTCATCCCGGGTGAGCAGAAAACGATAGCGTGGATTCAATGCCTTGAGCGTCAAGGAAGTTGCTTTCAGTCGCCATTTGTTCAGGCGCCTATCATTCAGATCGGGCAGTCGCTGGAAGGGGTGACTGGATTGGGATGAAATCGAATACGGGATCGAAATGGAATGCGCCGGAGAACAACCGTTGGGCAACACTAGCCCTAGATCGTGTCCCTCGTGGGCCTAATTAACTGGTTGGCGTTGCTCGTCCACGGCAGCGTGGTGCAGGCATCGTAGCAAGAAGGTCGCGGTGGTCTTATATGCAGCACTGGGAAGCAAAAACGGGAGAATGAGGAGGGGAAGTTGCGTGATCGCGCGATAAGGCGGCACGCGCGCGCTAATGACGTCAGTGGTCGCGCTCAAAACAGAACGTGGGGAGCAGTCTTCTCTTATTATTATTTTTTTTTTATTTCCCCTCCGCAGTGTAAGTCGCAGCAGCAGCGGCGGCAGCGTGGAGACGCGTAGACTGCTGCCTGCGGATGCCCCTTTCACGCCCGGCTGCGCACTCTTCTTGGGGATCCTCCTTCTGGCTCACGCTGGCGTCATAACGGTCGCTTCCTGTCTGCCTCTGAGTCTTCGCCCTTCGCTGCGCACCTTGACAGACGGGTTCCGGAATAGAGCGTGTTCGGCAGGTCGCTCACTGCGCCCGGCCTCCCGCGTCACTGTTGGCGACGCCATGCTTTCAAAACACTGTCGCGCCGACTTCCTCCTCGTTACCTGAGCCGTACAGTCTAGCAGGGGACTGTTTGTTGTTGTTTTGTCGCCCTTACGTTTTGTGCCCCCCCCCCCCCCCCCCCTTCTTTTGTTTTACTTTTCGCGCGCTGCTACTCGGCACACGGGCCTGCTGTGGTTGTTCCTGAGCGTAAGGCCGCCTTAGGTGCTGTGCTCTTTGTGTAATTAGATCTGTAGTGCCTGTTTGAGCTGCGATAATCGTGGTATATACCTCAAAGGTTTTTTTCATCGTTTTTGTTCCGTCCTCGTGCACCGCTGAGCTCAAGTAGCCCTTGGCGGCTATATTTGGAATGTCGCTGAAGAGCTTTCATCCTCCACACGAGAAGACAAAACTATGCTTTGACGTCGCGCCTAACGCGTACGTACTCCTGGCTGGCTATGAAGAGGCCTTGGGCGGTCGTGGGCTCACGTTAGCAAGTCTCTCGCTACTGTGTATCCGGTATCGCGCATGGACTGAGATGGGCACCCCCCCTTCTGTTGCCATTCTTTTCCGACTGACGAGACGGAAAATCATGCGAATCTCCGTTCGTAGTGTTGTCATTTTTTTTCTGCTTTGTAATCGCCTGTTGCGGGAATCGCACATAATTGTTTACCGAGAAATGTGATGTTTTTAGGCGCGCTTCTCGGGTTGTTGGCGGTGGCCAAGTCTGTTTGCAACGACTTTACGCCGCGCTGTGCCGTAGGATTCTGTACCGGTTTGTGGGAGGCCACTTGACAGGACCCCGTGTGTGCGACGCTGCGTTGTACGGTAACGAACCCCCCCCCCCCCCCTCCCCCTCCCCTAATGCTCCGTCGTATACGTTTGCCATGCACGGTTGTGGAGAAAGAAGGGAGGAACCCGCTAAAACGGGACGTTGCTGGTCTCCACGACTGCTCGTCACGCTCATGACGCGTTGGCTGACGACTGACAGCTGTGCGGGGAAACACCCTTAGCGGCATTGGGTGCGAAATAAGGGGCTTTTGGGGGAGAGCGAGTGGCGAAAAGTGCGGGTCGTTCGTGGCGACGTGTGTAGGATTCGCCGCATGACGCGAACCTGGTTTTTTGCCTTTTTTCGTCCTTCGTGGAAAACGAAGCTCTAAGGTCGGGGACCTCCAAAGTCTGTGCAATTGCGTACTCAGCGCTGTTTCAGCAAAATGCTCGCAAACTAGCGTGCCAGGTAAAACTGTACGTCAGGTGTGTTTCTTCTTTCTGCATGATCGTCTTTACTGGCAGCGAAAGTCATGTGTGCCAGCTGTGGTGAGCAGTGAAAGCGCGTGGGCCGATGTTTTTAATTTTTTTTTCCGACAGCTCTTTTACTACAGCTCCGACCGTTTTTTTTTTTTTTTTTTTTTTTTTTTCTTTTTTGGATATTGTGACGGGCTTCGTACATTATGAGCTAGTCGAGCAGATTGGCCGGTCGCAGCAGCGCTTTCGATCCATCCCGCCACCGACCTGAAGAAAAGAGCTCGATACGAAAAGTCGCGTTCGTTCAAGCGTGACTCAGACAGGTCGGCCTCAAACCGTCCCCGTCTTGTGTTGTGCCGCGCAGCCAGCGCATTGTGAACGCTCAGTTATACCTCAGCGGCTTGTGCTTCCCCTCCTGTGCGGCGGGACGAACACTCTCCCTTGCGCAGCATAGACAAGAGAACGAAAAGTTAAATAAAGAAGAGTCGGCAGCAGCATTGCCTCGCTTGTTACTTCGCACTGTCGACTTTGTCGCCCCTTTTCGCGTCACGTCCGAGACGGCGGCCGGCGAGCGACTGCAAGGCCAGCAGCTGGCAACGACGACGATGCGACGTGCCTCGTCGCATCCGCTGTTAGCGGCACAGTCGGCATGGTCTAGTATGGCTTCGTCTGCCCCTGTCCCTCCTCTAGGGATTGAGCGAGACGCCACCCTGAGCGTGGAGCCCGACGTGACTCGTTTCCGGGTTCGGCTCCTAGCTGTCCGATGGGAAGGATTCATTGTGTTTTGAAGTCGGTATCGAAGGTGTAGGGTGGATACAGATACGTGCAGCAAATTGTCAGCGTCGTGCGGTCCGCTCTAGCAACACCTAGACTAAGAGACTAGACTAGTAGTCTAGGTGGTGTTGTCCGTTCGTGGGAATACCGTTGCCAAGTTCACGACGGTATTCGTGCAGCTATGCTGGCCGATGAGTGGTCATTTTAGGAAAACACTATCGGCTTTCCCAGTCTCTTCTTTCGACCTCTCCTTGCGTATCTAGGATGTGTTTTTCTGGTCTCTTTTCTTCCGTATGGTGAAGTTTACATCCGTACTCCATGGGGGATTTCATTTCCGAGGTGCATTCATGTTGAAAAGACAATTTTCAGTGGTTTTGACCGACGACCACTGCGTACGAAAAAAAAAAAAAAAAAAAGCGACGACGGCAGTGGGTAACCTCATCGTCGTACGAGTTTTGTCTCTACCGCTAGTGATAAGGTCAGGTTACGCATTCGAAGCATGTCATCCCGCATGATGAAAACACTTTTTTACCGATTATAACGGGCACTTGTCGTGCGGAGCTCGTCAGCGATACATATTGGCCAAAGCCGCAACTGCATTGTACAGATTACGTTTCCGAGATACAGTGCACGGATTCACGAAGGCGTGAAGTAAAGGAGCACGATACGTCAAAGCCGAATGCCAGCGGCCGAGTACGGGGCCACGAAATCGATCCACGATTGCGTCAGGCCCGCTTTCAAGCCTCGCACGCGAAGGTCGCAAGGTCATGATTCGCCGAACAATTTGCCCTGCCCCCTCTCCTCTCTCTTGGCCTCGAGGCCAGATTCTTATTCTGCCGTCTCTTCGTCTATCCCGTTCCTCTTATTTGTGACGTAATCAGGCGACTCATCTAGCTGCGTGCGAAGGTTGGGCCCGGCTTTCGCCGCGCCGTAACGGTGACGTCGATGAACTTGAGGGGATAAAGAAACGTCGTTGAGAGTCAGCGCCTTCTGGAAGAATTCGCTGCAAGGTCGACGCTCTCGGTACAAAAACACAATAAACGTGCAAACGCTTGGATGAGAGGGCGATAGTGGAAGGGAGCGGGAGAATGAACGGTAGAGCCGAAGCGTCATGGGCCCGCGGTAAGCTTGCCCGATACCATGTATACATCGCCTATCAAGCGAGGGCGAAATCTTTTTGACTTGAGTTGGAAGCGTGCTGCAGCAGCTGCGGCCTTATACGTCGCGCAATACTGGCGTCGTGTCGATGCGCGCAGCGGGGCGAGCCCGATCTAAGAGGCGTGTAGTAATACGGCCGTGGTACTAATCTCGCGCGCCGCTTTGCTTTCATTGGCCGGCTGTAGCATACTCTCATTTTTCTTTGTCTCTTCGTTTTCTTCTTTTTGGACCGTGTTGCAACGCGCGAAGCACCGTGCGTCATTTTATTGCTGAGAGCCGACCTCTACCTTCCAGTCGTCTTGCTTGATTTTTCACTGCTACAATGGCAGGCTCCTTGTGCCAATCCTGCGGAGCATACAACGTTCGGCCTGCCTTGATTGGTAGCTTGACGAGCAAGAGTCCTCGTTGCGAGAACGAGTTGCAGAGATGCGCGTTCTTGCGTTTTTTTTTTCCTTTTTTTTTTCTTTGCCTCTTCCACGAGTGTCTTGTGAGACGGTGCAAGCGGCACTCGAAAGTGGGACTCGTGACGCGCGGGTTCGGTCTCGCTCGCCCACTGACTGCCGCCATTCTGCTCTACTTGCTGGATTGGCGCCGTTGCGGTGTACGAGAGGGTCTCGGACGCATGTTTGACGCTTTCCTTCTTGGTCGCCCTCTCCCTCTTTCTCTCTTCCTTCGTAAGCGGCGGTCAGCTCGTTCACGAACCGCGCCGCTCCGCGCGAATGGTAATGGTCGTTTGGCTACGCTCCGTTTTGTGCGTGCGTGATCTTACGGGCAAACGGTTGTGGCCGACATCCCAGGTTCTCCGGAGAGCCCGTTGTTGTGTGATGGCTTGTTTCTGTGCGTCGTCTTCTTTGAGCGCGTGAGCCGAGCTGCGCTGTTGCGCGCTCGGTGTATGAATGGATGGATGAATGGCTCTCGAGAGTCGCCTCGCTTTTCCGTCGTGCGAAGCAGTGCGTGACGTCCATGCCACTACTACTTTCGCTGCGCGTGTCCGAGCGGCGTATACGTTGTGCCCGTGAGCGTTGTCAGTTTCTCTCTTTTTATTATTATTTTTAATGCAACCAAATTTAGGATGATTCGAGCATGAAAGGCACCGATATTGTTTTTTTTTTTCTTCAAGGTAGAGGCAAAATAACAGTTATTTAAGCATTCTTAATGTAGTAGGATGGCAAGTTGGGCTAGTTTGGTTATGTTCATCTTGAGGAAATATACAGCGCGAACAGAGATGACGGACGAGGAAGTACACAGCACGAGCGCTGTGTTGTTTACTATATTAATATATTCATTTTTAATGTATACGTCGCGTTGACTTGACGGAATGTTCCGTTCGAATTAGCGGGAAGTTCGAATTAGGCGGGTTGGAACTAACGAGAGTCTTTTGCTATGTAAATAGGGTCACTGTGTCGTGACGCTGGGGCTATGGCGACCCGGCCTTCACTTGGTAGCGTGCAGAGACTCCGGGTTGAAGAAGGACTGAATCTTCGAAGTTGGTAAAATATGTACAAGCAGGTTTACTGGCACTTTGAGAAAACGTATTTACAAGAATATTTACACGAAAAAGAAGGGTACATCAGCAAAATGACAAGCGTTAAGAGTTCATAGCGAGAAGCGACTGGATGAGCCGTTTACCCAGGGCTCAGAGCGACATTTCGTGCTCTGCAGCGTCCTTAAAAACCCCCTATGTCCAGCCCCTCTCTGAAGATGCTGACCAACCAAATCCAGGGCACGCCCCTCAGGTATCGGCATCCAATCGAACACATCACTGCACTGATGGTCTGAAGCACTGACTGGTCCGGCATTCATTCGTTGGGCGTGATCACTTGTTGGCGGGAAAAGCTTGGGAACGGCGAGGAGAGGAGGTACATTTCTATTCTTCAGCAAAGAAACCACAGGCTGGTTCTGACAAGGGGTTTTACTTCTCAGAAACCCGAGTGCACGTGGCGCCGCATAGGGCTCCCAACATGGTCCCTTTTCGACAATTGCAAATCTTTCCTGCATTCCCGGGAAATCACTTAATGGCCGTATGAGTCATGCTCCTTTCTTGTCCTGCACGTCAGCGGACATGTCACTCTGTCGTCTCCTTTGGATAGGAGGCATTCATCACTGGAGGATAGCACTTCTCGACTGGAAGGGTGAACAAAAGAAAGAAAGCACTTCCTGCTATTTCCCGCAGGGGGACGTTTCTTTGTGTTTTTCCAGACGTTCTCTTGACAGGGCCAATTTGGCATTTGCAGGTTGTCCACAAAGCAAAACATGCTTACAAAACAGGATTCCTGGAAACAGGCTCACTTAGAGCCATTGGACCATCACCACATATTCACAAAACTTATCCATGCCCACAGGCGAACAATAGAGCGCGCAATTGCGGATGCTTGGTCGTAACAGCCTCCTCCCCCGTCAGAAGAGTCTCGGAGGGCAGCAGTCCCAGCTGCTGCATGAAGAGACGACTTAATGGCCTGCACGTGAACGCTTGAAGCTCGCTGTTGCTTGTCGCGTTGTCTTGATTGTTGTAGGCCAAATTGCTCGAGCTGTCTGAAACTCAACCACATGTCGAAGCAAGCACTCGGCTCCCGTCTGAAGAGACCAGGTCAAAAGAAAACTGCCATTGTTGTTCGAGAAAAGCCCACACTCAAGACGTTAGGACCTACGTATTCCTAGAAAACCAAACGTGCTGCTTTACATAGTCACACATATACAAGCGCACGAAAAAAAAAAAAAACCTGATTATCAATTTGGATACATGGTGAGGAACATCTCGGACCGCTTAGAAAGAGCGGCTAAGCGCGTCCGCATTCCCATTTAACTTCCCTTTTTTGTATCTTATTTCAAAATTGTACTGCTGTAAAATCAAGCTCCACCTAAGAAGGCGACTGTTCTTCGATGTCGCAGTTTGCAGCCAAGCCAGGGGACAATGGTCCGTCTCTACGGTGAATTTGGCCCCTCCAAGATAGCACTGTAATTTTTGAATGGCCCATACAATGCAAGCGCATTCTTTCTCTGACGCGCAATAAGCCCTCTCTCTAGAACTCAGTTTTCTGCTCAAGTAGAGCACGGGGTGCTCATTACCGTCGTCATCTCTCTGGCAGAGAACAGCACCTAGCCCTCGATCACTGGCATCACACTGGACCGTGAATTCTCGGTCATAGTCTGGAGCTCGCAATACCGGACGGCTAATCAGCACAGCCTTCAGGTTTACGAAGGAGGCTTCCTTTTGTTCGTCCCAGACTACATTTGTCGGTTCTGTCTTGCGGAGAGCGTCGGTCAGAGGGCTAGCCAAAGCTGAATAGTTAGGGATGTAGTGATTGTAGTACCCAGTCAGACCCAGGAATGCTCGAATTTCCGTCTTCGTGCTCGGCCGCGGGTAGTCTGCTACCGCAGAAATCTTAATCTCGCTGGGTTTCCTGAAACCTTGACCTACATTGTGACCCAAGTAGTCCACGGTCGCCCTTGCCAGGCAACATTTCTCGGCCTTTACGGTTAGTCCAGCTTGACGCAAAAGGCTCAGTACAGCTCTTAGATGTACCATATGGTCCGCCCATGAGTCGGAAAAAACCGCAATGTCATCTAAGTAAGGCATTGCGAATGTTTCACACCCCTTTAAAACCCTATCCATGAGTCGGGAAAAACAAAATGGAGCATTTTTGAGCCCGAAACTCATCATTGTTGGCTGGTAGCTGCCCGTCGGAGTGACGAAAGCCGCGTATCTGCTGGCGCGTTCAGTGAGCGGTACTTGCCAGTATCCTCGAGTAAGGTCCAGCGTAGTCACATATGCCGCTCTACTGACCTGTTCTACTCTCTCCTCAATATTCGGAATAGGATACACTTGATCCCTGGTGAGAGAATTTAGCTTTCGGTAGTCTACCACAGGCCTAGGGTCTTTACCTGGAGCTTCTACTAAGATCATAGGCGAAGCATAATCGCTTTCCGAGGGTTTTATTACTCCCAATTCCAGCATGCGAGTTACTTCCCTATCCAGAATTTCTCTTTGCCTTGGAGAAAATCGGTAGCACCTTGATCGCACTGGCACGTCTGAAGTCAGCTCAATATCGTGCTCAGTCAAATCAGTCCTGCCTGGCCTGTCCACGAAGCAGGCCTCAAACTCTGTTATTATTTCGCCCAGATCGGACAGCTGGGATTTCTTTAGTTCTCCTCTCTGCTCCGTCTTTTTGAGAAGCTCCTGAGCGTTGCTTCCTTTTCCGCTGAGGCAAATCAAGTTGTCCCCCATCTCCTCGGGAAGGTTCAACGTTAGATTTACCATGGTTTCCCTCTGCACATAAGGCTTCATAAGATTGCAATGATAAATGCGCACTGCTTTACGCCTATCGGGGATTTTCACTGCGTAGTTAGTGTCAGAAAGCTTTGCAACGACTTCAGCCGGTCCTTCCCACTGTACTTCGAGCTTATTCTTGGGATCATTGGCTTGCTCCATAGCTAAGTCCTCTCGGGTTCCACTTAGAAGTCTCGTGAGATTACTAGACACCGGCGGCAAGAGGTTACTCTCTAGAACGTCCTCATTCTGCGTCTCATCAAGCTCACTTTCAAGTTGACTTATCTGAGATGCCTCGCTCTCAAAGTTTTCTGACCCGCTATCTTCCGCATCGACCACTGTTTTAACTGCCGTTTCCTCCGCTGTGGATTTTTCTGGTATGAGCAGTGTAGCTAGTTCTCGCGCCTTTGAACGTGTTAATGCTTGCACCACTCTGTCTCCGAAAAGGATGCCCCTCTTTCGCAGTAGCATGTCCGATTTGTTGGAGAACAAATACGGATAGCACTTAGGAATCTTTCCTGAAACGGCAGCCTCGGTTGTTAATTCGCCGAAAGGGCCCTCGATGACCACGTTCGCGATCGGCAAGCACACACTCTGTTCCTCAACTACCTGTCGGATCCATGCACACTGTCCTGTATAGTCGGAAGGCGACACATACGCCGGATGGACAACATCCATCGTTGCGGCCGAATCGCGCAGTACCTTGCAAGGCTTCCCGTTGACTACTAGGTCATGCAGGTAGGGTTCTAAAAGCTGCATATTTTCATCGCAGTCCCTGACATACGAGAAAGCAATCTTTTCTTTCCGGCAGTTGACGGCAATGTGACCCTGCTCATTACACCTAAAGCATGTGAGCGGCTTCCTAGCCTCAAGCTTATTCTTTGTGTTCTGCACGTTGGTCACTTCCCCACTTTTCTCACTGCCGTCCTTTCTAGGGAATTTGCCTGAAGAAACCTTCATTTCTTCGTTTCCAACTCTAGCAAAGTGCCTTTCCTGACGGTTTTTCACACTGAACTTGGGATTGCGGGGCCTATCCACTGCTGGGTTGCTGAATTGTCGGCGCGAAGCATACTCCTCAATAAGTTCGGCAGCTTCAGTTGCCGACTTAATTTCGCCTCGGTCCTGTAACCAATTTCTTTCTTTTTCTGGGAGGCAGTTATAAAACTGCTCCAAAAGAATTCGCTCGACTACAGCGTCCCTATCACTGTAGGAATCTGTGCTCTTTAGCCACTCGCCCAAATTTACTCTTAAATTGTACAGGAATTCAGGGTAACTCTCGTCCCTGGACTTAGTAGCTTTCCGAAAACGTTGTCTGAACGCCTCGGCGCTAAGCCTATACTTTCTCAGAAGGCAAGCTTTGACCTTCTCGTAGTTGTCCGCGTCCTCCTTGCTTAGCCGCGCGACAACCTCCGCTGCCTCGCAGGGCAGAACCGTCAATAATCTCTGAGACCAAGTGTCTCGCTGGAAGGACAGTTTTTCGCAAGTTCGCTCAAAGTTAGCCAGATACAGACCGATATCCCCTGATATCACATATGGCTGCATGTACTTTGACATCTTGAAATCTGCCTCCTTGTTGAGAAGAGGTACCGCTAGCTGGGGACAATTGCCCGACCTCTTGCTCAACTCTAGTTCTAATTTCCGGAGCTCAATTTCTTGGTCCAGCTTTTTTGCTTCTCTTTCACGCTTCTTTTCCTCTTTTTCCCACTCAAGTTCACGCTCACGCCTCTTTTCCTCTTTTTCCCGCTCTTTCTGCTGTCTGAGCTGTTCCTTTTTTTGACCGATGAGGTTCCATGCTTCACTGAGCTCCTCATCATCGGTTCCCAGATCAGTGATTGCCTTTATAATCAAGGGTTTTCGTGCCAAACCACTTGTATCAATTCCCAATTCCTCACACAATAGCAACAGTTCCGGTTTCTGCAGCTTTTGTAGGTCCATGATCGCTCCGAGTGTCGGCTACTTCCAAAACAACAGTGCAAACTACCAAACCTAAAGGCGTTTCAACACTTTTTTTTTTTACCAGTTCTAAAATCTAACCCTGTTCTAGAACCTGGTCCACATCAGAAGAAAAGCCAAGCACTCACCCACACATGCGATCGATGTTCCGAGCTGCTTTCTTGTTGGCCGATTGTTGCTCCTGCTTGTTGCTTGAGATGCCACCTCCGATCACTAGATGTTGTGGCTTGTAGCTTCAGATCCACCTCCAATCACCAGATGTTGTGGCTTGTAGATTCAGATCCCAACGCTGGTCACCAGTCGTTGTGCTTGTAGATTCAGATCCCACCGCTGCAACCAGTTGTCGTGACGCTGGGGCTATGGCGACCCGGCCTTCACTTGGTAGCGTGCAGAGACTCCGGGTTGAAGAAGGACTGAATCTTCGAAGTTGGTAAAATATGTACAAGCAGGTTTACTGGCACTTTGAGAAAACGTATTTACAAGAATATTTACACGAAAAAGAAGGGTACATCAGCAAAATGACAAGCGTTAAGAGTTCATAGCGAGAAGCGACTGGATGAGCCGTTTACCCAGGGCTCAGAGCGACATTTCGTGCTCTGCAGCGTCCTTAAAAACCCCCTATGTCCAGCCCCTCTCTGAAGATGCTGACCAACCAAATCCAGGGCACGCCCCTCAGGTATCGGCATCCAATCGAACACATCACTGCACTGATGGTCTGAAGCACTGACTGGTCCGGCATTCATTCGTTGGGCGTGATCACTTGTTGGCGGGAAAAGCTTGGGAACGGCGAGGAGAGGAGGTACATTTCTATTCTTCAGCAAAGAAACCACAGGCTGGTTCTGACAAGGGGTTTTACTTCTCAGAAACCCGAGTGCACGTGGCGCCGCATAGGGCTCCCAACATGGTCCCTTTTCGACAATTGCAAATCTTTCCTGCATTCCCGGGAAATCACTTAATGGCCGTATGAGTCATGCTCCTTTCTTGTCCTGCACGTCAGCGGACATGTCACTCTGTCGTCTCCTTTGGATAGGAGGCATTCATCACTGGAGGATAGCACTTCTCGACTGGAAGGGTGAACAAAAGAAAGAAAGCACTTCCTGCTATTTCCCGCAGGGGGACGTTTCTTTGTGTTTTTCCAGACGTTCTCTTGACAGGGCCAATTTGGCATTTGCAGGTTGTCCACAAAGCAAAACATGCTTACAAAACAGGATTCCTGGAAACAGGCTCACTTAGAGCCATTGGACCATCACCACATATTCACAAAACTTATCCATGCCCACAGGCGAACAATAGAGCGCGCAATTGCGGATGCTTGGTCGTAACAGCGCGTTCTTGCGTTTTTTTTTTCCTTTTTTTTTTCTTTGCCTCTTCCACGAGTGTCTTGTGAGACGGTGCAAGCGGCACTCGAAAGTGGGACTCGTGACGCGCGGGTTCGGTCTCGCTCGCCCACTGACTGCCGCCATTCTGCTCTACTTGCTGGATTGGCGCCGTTGCGGTGTACGAGAGGGTCTCGGACGCATGTTTGACGCTTTCCTTCTTGGTCGCCCTCTCCCTCTTTCTCTCTTCCTTCGTAAGCGGCGGTCAGCTCGTTCACGAACCGCGCCGCTCCGCGCGAATGGTAATGGTCGTTTGGCTACGCTCCGTTTTGTGCGTGCGTGATCTTACGGGCAAACGGTTGTGGCCGACATCCCAGGTTCTCCGGAGAGCCCGTTGTTGTGTGATGGCTTGTTTCTGTGCGTCGTCTTCTTTGAGCGCGTGAGCCGAGCTGCGCTGTTGCGCGCTCGGTGTATGAATGGATGGATGAATGGCTCTCGAGAGTCGCCTCGCTTTTCCGTCGTGCGAAGCAGTGCGTGACGTCCATGCCACTACTACTTTCGCTGCGCGTGTCCGAGCGGCGTATACGTTGTGCCCGTGAGCGTTGTCAGTTTCTCTCTTTTTATTATTATTTTTAATGCAACCAAATTTAGGATGATTCGAGCATGAAAGGCACCGATATTGTTTTTTTTTTCTTCAAGGTAGAGGCAAAATAACAGTTATTTAAGCATTCTTAATGTAGTAGGATGGCAAGTTGGGCTAGTTTGGTTATGTTCATCTTGAGGAAATATACAGCGCGAACAGAGATGACGGACGAGGAAGTACACAGCACGAGCGCTGTGTTGTTTACTATATTAATATATTCATTTTTAATGTATACGTCGCGTTGACTTGACGGAATGTTCCGTTCGAATTAGCGGGAAGTTCGAATTAGGCGGGTTGGAACTAACGAGAGTCTTTTGCTATGTAAATAGGGTCACTGTGGTGCAGGAATTCCCTCCTTTGTCATCGTATTACCGTATGTATCTGACCTTCCTTTTTTCCTCCTTGTTTCCTCCTTGCTGGGATCCAATTTCGTACCGATGAGTACCTTTATGGAGACGGTATGTCCGACATATGCACATTAGCAGCATAGTACGAAGAGAAAAAGTATCGAAACTCTGTCCATACCCCCGCCTTATTTTTTCTTGCGAGTATAGTCTCGCGTGTCTTTGACATTTCATACATGACACTTCTTTGCGCGCAGTTACGAATATGCTTCATAGTTAGGGGCAATAATTTGTGCCTTATAATTTCCACACTTCGCAATTAGTGTCTTAGGTAGATGTGGTTCGTCTGTCTGAAGCCAATTGACTGCATTCCAAATGTCGCTCTGTGGCGTTATGGGATAAATTATTCTCGGAAGGAATAAATAGGAAGAGCTGGATAAAACTTGAGCCCCACGAAGGTGAAAGGAAACAATTAAGACTCGCTTTCTAGACTGAACTGATCTCGCTCCTCCCCGGCTTTGCGAATAAGGTCATGCGACTAGCTTCAGACAAAGAGTGCTTCAGAAGGCGCACCGAAACGAGACTAATTAGAGGGAGCTGCAATAACATCGGAGTTTTGTGAATTGGTTGTTTTTCCCGTCGGGCGATCGCGCGCCGGATACAGTGTAAGGAGCAGTATGGGTAAGCAAGAAGATGGCGCCATTTTGTTTTTCTTCAAGGTTCTGGTTTTATAACGCAGTTTCGTCGTCGTCCCTACAGTGTCTGGTTCCAGCGCTACAGGTCACAACGCTCTTAGAGGGGTAGAGACGTGAAAGCTTTCTCACATTTCTGCTTTATAATTATGCGTAAATTATTATTAAACATACATCACCATGTGAAATTTGCCTACGATCAGTAAATACAATAGACTGCGTTTCTTCCGCCGCACAGCTTTAGTCAATAGCAATCTGTTTGAGGTCACCGAAATAATGCTTTAGACGTCGCAGGCTAGTGTCAGATCATGCAAAGCATACAAAAGCTGCAATATATTTGCTGCTTTGTAGTTCAAATTCACGCCAAACTTATCCAGAAGCCGAAATGAATCGACTAGAAAAATAGCTACTCTATGCAGTTATTTTAGGCCTCACGCTGTTTTAGGCCACCAGCGGACCTGCTACCAGCCTCATCTTCAGAGCCGTGGGAGTCTATACTGGCCAGCTCAGACCCGTTAACGCAAGTTCGTGCTACTGAGTGGGCTCGAAAGGTCGCCGAGAGCAACGGACTTGAGGCCATCTAAGTGTAGCGCCCACAAATCGCTCATTGCTGACAATAAATGTTTTCCAATCCAATAGGCCTCGCGTGATATCATACTAGCTTGTAACGTCGAACGTTCAGCAGCATGGAACCGAAACTGAGACTGCCCGGCATAAGAAATGCAATGATAAGTTATTTACTGAGCGTAAGCAATCTTCTGTCAGTGATACACGTTTATTAGTCTGTCGGTGATACACGTTTATTAGTTGAAGGTGAAAACCAGCGAAAAGGGGACGCGTTAGCAAGGAGGGAGTGCACAAGGACATCCTTCCTTGTTAACGCGTCCCCTTTTCGCTGGTTTTCACCTTCAACTATGCACCAACTGGCCCAACAAGCTACTCTTCTTGAATTGAACGTTTATTAGTGTGTTGCACATAATGCAGTAAGACAATCTTGATGCATCTACCATTTTACGAACATTTTCAACCGTTAAAACTCTCTGCGAGCGTGGAGAAATTGCAGTTGAACACATCCGTTAATTATAACTTCCTGTTTATTCGTAGTGACGCTTTTGCTTACGCCAACGTCAAGGCTTCCACTAGAAGAAATTGGTCGATTCCTTTCTGGTTCGAGTTATCGAGAGTATTCCGATTTCTACTGTGGTCTCCTAGCATCAGAGACGGGATCGGGTTAATGAAAATTGCATGGATGCTACCGCTGGCGGTCTCGAGGCGGCTTGTGCTTTTCCGCCGCGATGCCTGGCCTCGACCGTAGCTATGACCACGCAGATTATGCCGGATTGCACTTCTACATAAGGCAAGCTGTGTTCGGTGGTGGGTTGGTCTCTGCTCTCCCACCTTTCTTCACTGGGCTGGGTCGGCCTCCTCTAACAGTGTTTGTCCTCCCCCGTCTGCTCCACCTCGTCGTCGTGCGGCCTTCCTCGACAGCTCGGGTCCTTTTTTCCTTTCCTTGTTCTCCGACTCGTCGGTCTGCCAACAAAGGGCGCCGCGGTATGTACCCTTCGTCAAAGCGTCCCGCACTCCTGCGTGTCGTTCGTCGTCCCTTTCTCGGAAGCCGATTTTCGGGCAAAAGGAGGCATTCGTTGGGGCAGGTGCAGATAGGGCGGTGGCGTCGTTGCGTCTGTAAGTGCGAGGCGAAAATACAACAAGTCCATAAACCGCTCGCGATCGGTGTTCAGTTTCACTGAGTACTCAGTAAGAGCATCAATTGCGTTTGGTATGCGCAATTTTCCCGTGAACTCCGTTCTTTGATTTGGTTGTAATGCCAGTAATTACAAGATAAGTCCGCCTCGCAAAATGGCGCCAACATTTCCAGAGCTCTTTTTTTTTTTGGATAGAAGAATGCGTTCGGAAAGCTAATCGTACGTTCCTAGCAAAACGCGATATTTTTGCGTCTCAGGCTTAACTCGATTCGCGTATGCGACGCATAAGCTTCTCATACGTCTTGCACTTTGCCGAGGCGTCAAATTCGGCCGGCAATACGCTCACGTCTTTCGGCGACCGACTCTCCCGGAGGGCTGCATTGCAGCAGAAGCTGCTTATTAATGCGTACTGCGTGCATGCATGCTTAGCGCTGCAGTCTGTGAGCGCGCACTAATTCTCCGCGGTGGCGCGGCGCTTTATATTACCTGCACGAGGCATTATTCAGCCCGCACACACTGCTGAGATGTAGCCGCTTTTCCCAAGCGCCTTGCCCTTGCTGGCGGGCGGGGAAAAACGTTATCGCGTTAATTATGCAACTCTCGCGCTGTATCCGACCGCCACCCGCATAGCGTGCTTCGCGGCGGTCCTGTCTGTGTGCTTCAGCTGCACCTTCCCTTTCGTGGCGTTCATCGCGACAGCCGCCGCCGCCGCCGCGAGCGGCGTGGGAGACGGATCCCCTGGTCGTGTACTGTCGCACGGTTCTGCGTGTCTCCTGCTGTCTGGGACAGCGACGGGCACGTCAGCCATTCTTTTAGAATGTGCGCGGTTTATCGGCGGTGCCTTGTGAAGAACAATGGCCGGCGTCCGGTTACCGTCGGAACTTCCCGGCGGTTCTTTTGTTTCCGATTTCCTTTCTTTAACTCGAGGGAAAGGAGGAGAGGGTACGGTTCTCTAACCTGCCATCGCCATATATAAACGCGCGCGCGCGCGTGTGTGTGTGTGTGTGTGTGTGTGTGTGTGTGTGTGTGTGTGTGTGTGTGTGTGTGTGTGTGTGTGTGTGTGTGTGTGTGTGTGTGCGTGTGTGTGTGTGTGTGTAACCTGCCCTAGTGCGTAAAACTAAGGTGAAAGTGTGCGGTACTTTCACGTCGCTCCACTCGGTCTATGTACTTTCCGCCGCGGTAGTTCAGTGGCTCCGGTGTATATATGTCAAGTGGTCCCAAGAACGCGGTGTGTAATGCCGCGGCCGCGGTGGTAGCATTTCCATGGGGTTGAATCCGGAAACCGCATTATGTCGCCACGGTTATTATTATTGCTTTTTTGTTTATGTCAGGTTTTCTAAATTATTCCGGAGCCCTTAGGTGCGGTGTCCCTTACAGCCCATGGGTCGTTTTGGTACTTTTATACCGGCAGTTTTTTAATTTTTTATTTTTTCAAAGAAGTGCCAGCGGCAATGCCGACTGAGGGGAGAAAGAAAGCGAGAACATTTCTGGTATTTTAAAACAGAATCATATGCCGCCTGGCCTCCTGAGGGATCCAAACGACACAGTTCAGAATTGGCGCTATAGGGATCGCTCTTGAAACGTTTCGAGTAGCTCTGTTAGCATGAGGCGTCCGCAACCAGCGCCCGATTCGTCAAGTCCACTAACCCCTCTCAATGTGTTGCCGTTGCGGCATTCTGCGGAGGAAGGAACGGCGCTGCGGATAGGCGGCGTGTCGGACCCGTCGTCCATCATCCGTTGTCGCCTTTCCTTTCGGCAACGAAAGCGACAGACGTCTCACTTTGCTCGCTCTATCTAACATGCATACCCTACACGTCGCCTTCAAAGAAGGCCTAGCGGTCCGCGGCCGCCGCTGCTTGTTCTGCCCAGGCATCCTCTCTCCTGGCACTGTATGCGTCGTGCTCTCGGCCCACGGCCCACTTCTCCCTGCGAGCCTTGTGTTGGCCCTTCGGATGACAGATGGCGCTGCCGGACACTGTCCCGGAGGGAGGGGGAAGAACGCGCAGATGGCGCTAGGTTGTCGCCGCCAACGCCCTTCCGATTTTTGCTCTTTTTGTCCGTCGTTTCCCCCGCTTTCTCTGCTGCATCGCTCACCATTCGAGTGGGAGGTATACTTCTTTTTCTGTCCGTTCGCACTCAAAATGATGGCGCTTCGCTGGCTTTTTCGTTCTACATCCGAGGTCTCGGACACCCGCTCGGCCCTCTTCTTCACCTCCATCCCTCTCCACAGGCTTTTTAAACCTCTTTCTTACCCCTGTGCAACCAACTGTCATGAGCAGCGTGCACGCTGGCGTGTTCGCGATGCACCGTTCCCCTCGCTCCTGCCGCTCTCTCTGTCTCTTTCTTCGACCACCTGGCCCTGTTTAAAGGGAACGCGAACGGACGACGACGCTCTGCCGTCGTTATGGGCCGGTGAAAGGTGTAGCAAGTGCCGTCGGCGGGCCGGCCTCTTCTTCGTGGAGGCTCGCTCGATTGATTGCTTCGTGCGTGCGTTGCGGCCGTTTGCCGGACTCTGTGGCGGTGACCCATTTGCTGGTGAACGCTGTTGTCCACCGCCTCTTTTGCCCCCTTCACAGATCGATTGGTTACTGGCCTGTCCCGGTGTGTAGGGCCGCGTTGAAAGCGCGCCTGTTGCTGCTATTGGCCCTTCTGCGTTCCCTTGGATGCGCCAGTGAGGCTAAGGTGGACGATAGAAGGAATGATGTCTCAGCTATTAGGTGCCCCGATCTTTCTGCATTACAGGCTTGCTCATCTTTCTAAGTTAAGATCGATGAATCGATTGATTGAATGAACAATTGCATTCGTTGTTGCGAGGTAGTGGACATACAGTCGTGCCCCGTTAATATGGACGACCCGAATTATGGACAGTTTTTCTGGGGACGAAACGTTTTCAGTGTATTTATGCCTCGTTAATATGGAAACTCGCTGTCTGGACAATGGACAGGGGAAGAATGCACACGGCCCACTTGGGCCCATGTATTTTTGTCTCGATAATATGGACAGTGCTTGAAAAAAAAGCAGAGGGGTCCGAACGCAAGTTAAAGAAGGGTACGCCGCCCGCGAACCTACGCGACAGCCGATACAGCCGGATGTCTGAACGAGTCCTGTGCGGTTGGAAAGAACCAAAGCGGGCGTGTCGCCGTTTTAGAGGGGGGAGGGGGGGGGGGGGGGGGGGGCGCCAGAGCGAAGAGGAGCGTACACGGCAAACCGAGGGTCGGCGTAAGAAAGACCTCGAAAGGGGGGAACCAGGAGATTTCTGGGTGCGGCGGCACTGCCACATGTGGTTGCAATAAATTCTGTTAAACGTGAAAACAGAGGCCGGTAAAAGCGTAAGAAAGAAATGACAGGAAGAAAGACAAACGCCTACAGTGGCGGCGGGAACTGAAGTTTTCTTTCCCAAAGCACAGTATGTGTTCCATGAAGCCGTTAACGCTTTTCGGTGAGAGTTAAGACGCACTCACAAAGTAGGGCGACAAACGAAAGGCAACCGTTACCGGGCGTCCCGTCCTGGACGCGCTTCGCGCTTCCCTCTCATGCTCCTGGTTTTCGTCCCTGTTGCGCTGCCGAACTGACATTTTGCGCCTCAGGCCCGCAGGTCGGCTTCGCTTTGAGTCAACGATGCAGCCTTGACAAGGTCTGAGCTCTTCGTAGTCGGCTTGCCGTCGTTCTAAACTGTACTTCAGTTTGCAGTGTTTGTTTTATAGAAACACATAGAAACGGCGCCAAGAAGATGGGATGTTCGATAGCTTTCTGCATAGCAGCTTGCCAACTTCACTCCCTCGCTTCCTTACAAAAACAGTGCAAGGCAAAGAAGAGAGTATCAGAAGAACGGAAATCAGAAAGGTTAACTAGGCAAGAAAGTGCAAAACATCAGGAGTCTGTAACCCTCAACTTGAGTCTAGATTTTGGCACGGCGGGAGTTAAACGCAAAAGAAGAGAGCTGGACGTAGGCGCGAAGCAAGCAATCTGTGAATACAAGCGGCAAAAGCCATCTCAGTCAATCCAAGCCGTGAAGGACTACTATCGACAGCTCAGCTGTTTCCTCGCCTCAGGAGAATCTCAAGCAGCTACTTAGCGGCTACTTTGCTCAGTGAAGAGGCCATTTTGGAAGTGGCGGTGAGTAGAGAACCGGACGCTGATTCATCGGCCAGTGAAGAGTTCGTGCACGAAAGTTAGACCAACACAAAGCCCACCATCACGGGTGTCATGGTACGCTAGTCGCTTCAGACTGTATTACAATTTTTCGAAGACAACAATGATAAGGATAATGCACTCAAAATTGCCAGTGTTCCGTCAAATTTTGAGTCCAGTGCACGCCGTTATCTACAAAAGCATCCATTAATTACAATTCTTTTTTCTCAATAAAATCCGTTTCGTTTTTATTCATGACTCGTTATTATGGATGACTCGCTTTATGGACAGTTTTGGTCGGAAACTAAAGTGTCCATATTAACGAGGCACGACTGTAATTGCCGAGGCAGATGTACCGAGTTTCACGGGTCTCACATCGATGATACGTTGCCCAGAAGGCTAGGCAGAAGCGAGCTAAGAACGTTATACGGCTACTCACATAACCGCTTTCCGGACACGCAGTCACCTCCATGGTCTGTGGGCGGTGTTTTGCGTGACTGTTGCCCGGGCATCGAAGAAGGGGGAACGCATTTGTTGCTTATAGAGACGCAAGTCGGAAACGCAGTTACGAGCGCGTGTGCTGTCACCGCGTGCCGTCATGGATCCTCTTTTGGCCCTCGTTCCGAAACCTAACGAAAGCTCTTGTACGCGCCAGCGCGCGTCGCTTCCCATGAACGCCAAGTACGGCGGCGCGCTTTCTCGGCGACGGTGAGGGGAGATGTGAGCCGAAGCTGCGAAGAAAAACAAACCAGTCCGCCGCTGGACGTCACATCCCGTTTGCGATGCACCCACGTTTTCGCGCTGGCACCGGACGCTAATCGAGTCGTGTTCCCCTTTCGCGGCGCAGCTAGGCAGCGTCTCGAAGCGCGGTCATTGAATCGGGCACGAGGAAAGAGGCATGGGCGGTGGACTCATCCCCGTGAATTCGTTCGGGCTTTTTGCTGTCTTTGCCCCTGTTAGGAAACGAAAGGTCGGGTCGGTGGCTGTTCTTCAACAAGTATGCCTCAGATGCCGGAACTTGGATTCCTGTCTATGTTTTTGTTGTATTTAATGACTCGCACTTTGTGTTCGTGAGACGTCACGAGTGCAGGAGCGCGTGCTGTTTTTGTTATTAGAGAGATTTAGCTTACCGTGATCCGCGATCCGCTACCATGATCCGCCACCGCGCGTTCCACTGCGCATGCCCAGATCCCCTTGACGCCGATAGATGGCGCCACATATACTGGATGTCGGCACATTGACCTGCCGCATCGGGACTAATCAGAATTGTGCGCCCCGCCCACGCGCGGTAGAGGGTCACGGTGGCGGATCGCGGTTCACGGTAAGCTAAATCTCTCTATTATGGCCGGCGCTCTGAAACGTGCGGCACCTCCAACTTTAGATCCCCCCCTCCCTCTTTCCCCCTCTCTAACTTATTTAAAGGTATTGCGTCAAAAGCTCGTTCTCCAGAAAATTTGTTTGCGTTTGCGTTGTGAGCGAAAAATCATGGCTCTGGTAGGTGGCATGGTCGTGCCCTGATTTGACAGTGGGCTTTATGACGTCACGAAACAACGGGACGTGGGCGAGCTGGCAGGTGTAGCGCCTTTGAGATGGGAATCGAACCCTCCGGGACCCTCGAATCCCGATCAGATACGCTTGCCCTAGGCCGTGTATATATATGTCGGGTCGGTTTTCACATAATGCGGTAACAGCTTATGAGGATAAGGGAATGAGTATGCGTGTGGGATAATGAGGCGTACATTGAAGAGTCGCTGATTAAGCGAGTCGCACACTCCATGCACACGAAGGAGGATCCGTGAGGATCGCCGGCAAGCAGGAGCCCGCTTTCGCGTCATCACCATAGATGAAAAAAATCTCCCTAATTTTTCTCCATTGCGTACTGCCTCGCGCTTTTAACCCTGTGTACTGCGTTCACAAGCCCACTGGATTCGGCAGCTAGCACTTTACTCCCTCGACTCGCCAAATTCGTGTCGAAATGCGTGCGTCGGTCTGCCCGGACGCCGCTGGCGTCGGCTACCGCGGCGGAAGCGCCGAACAAGACGGGGCTTCGCACTGCTGCTGCCGGACGTGATTAGGCCGCCCGCGCGCTTGTTGCGAATCGTGAGTTTTCTTTCGTACGGGCTCCCCTGTATCTCTCGTTCTTTCCCGGTCCCACCCCGCCCCCTCATTTTGTACCCTTCCGCTATTGCGGCCGCCTCTTCTGTTGCTTGTTTTTCGCTCTTCGTTGAATGCGCGGATTGCTGCCGAGCCGCGCGGAGTGCCGGGATAGTTTTGTTGCTGCCTTCCACTTCTCGTTTTTATTTATTCTCCTCCTCCCGGGAACGTTCTCAATTAAGGCGCCACGTGCCCGCAATTGTTCGCCTTGCCTCCCTCTCCCTCGAGATAGTTCGCTCTGTTTGCGTATTCGCCTGCACATTCCGCCGGTGGTGCCTGCTTCGCTCGAATTCGTCTTTCTTTTTCCCGTTTCGTTATTCTTTCGTTCGTTCTTCGATGCGTTTCCGTGTAGAAGCTGACAGTGTGGACATTTGCACTTAGGAACAGAGCGACGGTGACGCTGCTGTAGGCGCGAGTGTGGCTGCGGACATTGATTTCAGACTGTAAGGCAGTGTGTAATGTTCCTTCTGCGTTTGCGTACTCCAGACCTCGCACGTTTTTTTTTTTTTTTCCTTTCCCATTTAAGGGAAGAAATAAAGAAAAAGAAATCAGGAAGGCAATGCGCTTTTTCAGGGTTGTCTGGGCCAGGAAAGAAATGAAGCGTGATATCATGAGGGTCGTTTTTATTTTGCTCCCATTTCGGGCTTTCGCTGTGGATGTGCCTCGCGCCTTGCCGGGAACATTTCGCGAAGCGTGCGATAAAGCATGTGGAATGCGTTCGCGCAAATTAGCCTGTCGTTCCCAGAGCTGCCGTTCGTCATCTATCTCGCATTTGCCGCCCTGCCCAACGCAACGAGGCGCTGTTTGTTTTTCCCGAGTCTATCGAAGGGCCTGCACATCGAGGGAAGGTTGTTCGATGAAAGCGGGGGAAAATAAGCAAGTCTTTACGCGCTTCTTGAGTTTGTGTCGCATTGTTTTCGTTGTTGGATCGCGCTGTCAGAAACAACGCCGTGTCTGCTGACTTTCCCCTCTAGAAATTTTTGCCGAGCTCATCGTTCCGTCGTCTCTGCGCTTCTTCGGTAGCGAGTCCCGCTTGTACAGGTACTGCGTGGTGCACGTGAAAAAAAAAATATATATTTTTCTTTTTTAAATCTTAAAACGCCTTCAAGTAAAACGAAAACTTGCGAAGTTAATCTTATAACGTGACGCGGCATTTCTACATCAGCAGTGCGATTTTAATTTTTTTCTTTTCAAATTTGCTTCGAATAATCAAGACGTTTATTCGTAGTGTCGTGACGCTGGGACTAAGTGGACCCAGCCTTCACTTGGTAGCGTGCAGAGACTCCGGGTTCATGAAGGATTGAATCTTCGAAGTTGGTAAAATATATACAAGCAGGTTTAATGGCACTTCGAGAAAACTTATTTACATGATTATTTACATGAAAAAGAAGGGTACATCAGCAAAATGGCAAGCGTTAAGAGTTCATAGCGAGAAGCGACTGGATGAGCCGTTTACCCAGGGCTCAGAGCGTCTTTTCGTGCTCTGCAATGTCCTTAAAACCCCCTATGTCCAGCCCCCCTCTGAAGGTGCTGACCAATCAGTTCCAGGGCACGCCCCTCAGATATCGGCATCCAATCGAACACATCACTGCACTGATGGTCTGAGGCACTGACTGGTCCGGCATTGATTCGTTGGGCGTGATCACTTGTTGGCGGGAAAAGCTTGGGAACGGCGAGGAGAGGAGGTACATTTCTATTCTTCAACAAAGAAACGATAGGCTGGTTCCGGCAAGTGGATTTCCTTCTCAGAAACCCAAGCACGTGCGCGCCACATACTGCTCCCAGCATTGTCCCTTTTCGACAATTGCAAATCTTTCCTGCATTCCCGGGAAATCATTTAATGGCCGTATGCGTCATGCTCCTTTCTTGTCCTGTACGTCAGCGGACGTGTCACTCTGTCGTCTCCTTTGGACAGTAGGCATTCCTCACTGGACGATAGGGCTTCTCGACGGAAAGGGTGAACAATTGAACCAAAGCACTTCCGGCTATTTCCCGCAGGGGGACATTTCTTTGTGTTTTTCTAGACGTTCTCTTGACAGGGTCAATTTGGCATTTGCAGGGTGTCCACAAAGCAAAACAGGCTTGCACAAAAGGATTCCTGGAAACAGGCTCACTTAGCGCCCTTGTACGAACAGCACATATCCACAGCACTTATCCATGCCCACAGGCGAACAATAGAGCGCGCAAGTGCGGATGATGCACGGTCGTAACAGTAGCAAAAGTACCTTCCCGGATTCGCCTTCAATAGTCCACTTTCGCTCTTACCGAGGAAACCGACGCGCCCGCGCTCCTTTTCCCTTTCACTCTCTTTTTCTGTCTCTCAGTGCCTCCCCTTCTTCCTCCCTCCTGCATAGGATCTGACGCTGCAAAAAGTAAAGAAAAAAAAAGTACTCCGTGTTTACGTGGTTAAACACGCCTAAATGTGCTTAAACTCGTTTCCTATCGCCATGTAAAGAGCAGTTAGCAAAAGGGCAGGATGCGTTCGCTCTGTACCCTCATCTATGCTTTGCGATCCTTTTGGATGGCATTGACACCGGCAGGCAAAAACAAAAGCGTCCACTCATGGCTACTCGAATCCTGCGCCGTATGTCGTGCGGGACGACGTCAAAACACTCCTTTATTTTTACTTTTTATCAAGTCCACATCCCACAATCCTGATGCCGAGTCCTGCGTCGGGTCGCGATCACTCCAAGAGTCGTGCAGCTTACTTCCCCAGGCTGCTTTTCTGATCATCTTCGATCGCTGTGCTGTCGAGGTTCTCGCGTGTTGATACGTGCGTGTTCGTGTGTTCGCCGTATATTGGGATGTGAAAAAGAGGAGCCACCTGTTCTTCCATCCTCACCTTCCTTCGTTCCCCGACCGGGACACGTCCGTCTTCCCCCCTCTTATCATAAAGCAATTAGCGCCCTCCGTCGTCAGAGTTAATCACGTCGCCGCCGTACCCGCATCCTCCTTTGGCTCTCCTCTCTTCCCATCCTCCTCTACTGCTGTGCATCGGAAAGCGCTCCCTCGCTGTCGGCGTGTAGCTGTTGCACGGGCTTCTCCTGCTCACGGCGGCGTTGTGCAGAGAAACAAACTGCACGGACAGTTGCGGCGGCCGGCTTGTTATGGCTGCTGTCTTGCGCTTGTACAAAAATGCCCTATTGTTTATTCCTACTACGCTTCTATATTTTTCACTCTCTGCGAAGGGCTGAAGCAGAGCCACGCCCCCACACTGTCGCAGGCCTTGTCGAGCCAGTGACGAAGAAGGAACGAGGGGTGTGCCGACGTCTGAGCCTGACATTGGAGGTATATTCTGGAACTAAGTAAACAAGGTTCCTAAGATAGGGGCAGTTTTTGTCATCAGTGTTTTGCTGTCGTCTATTTGCCGGTGCGCGATTAAATTTCCCATCACTTCTCTTGCTGGCTTTTTCCGGAGCACTAACGCTCTGCCCTCCTTTCATAACATATATAACAGTGAACTTGCAAAGGCTGGAAATATGACATCTGCAGGGTTCATGTATGCATCTTTCTGTAGGTTACTTCGAAACAAGGGTATTGGTTTGAAATTACTCCTGACGTGCTGTTAAAGACCAGAAACTTTTGCTCCTTTTTTTTTTTTTTAAGTAGAGTGCCCCGTGTTTTTCGACAGCTTTTGTCTTCCACATTTTGGCTTTTGTGGCGGAAAGAAGCGTTGCGTTCACTGTATCGAAAACTTTGTACAATATGGTTCACGAACCGTGTCCACAGACCACCACCGGAGGAAGCGCGCGTCCGACGTTGCTCGTCGTTTTATTGCCTGCTATTCCTGCGAGTGTGTAAGTGTCGTCTTATTTTTCTATTTCTTCATTTTCTCTTAATCTTTTGACTCCCTTCTCCTTTTTAGAGTGGGTATAGACGTTCCTTTTCGGACGGCGGGAGTCGTCATTGTTCACATTTTCTGTTCTCGGCTGCCTTTCGATATCCGAGCTGTGATGAAGGCAAAGCAATAAAGAACAATTCACCACCTGCACAAAGTCGCGTTGTCTGAACGGCCAATATAGTCCAGGAAGATAAGTTATGAATAAAATTTCGGCATAAACTATCCTTATCGAGCTTCGAGCGTTATTAGTAATAGTTATAAACATTTTTCGCTATGCTCGCTGTCACAGAAAAGCATATAAAGGCTTTCGACTTTCCGTATCGTGCCGTGCATCTTTGTGTACTTTTGCGTGTCCATTTCGCGACGGACGAGGGAAATAATCGAGGTTTTCGTTTCGTCTTTTTTTTTCTCTCTCGCCCACCCTTTTTCCCCCCTCGTTGAGCCATAAAGAGTGTGGCCGTCCCTAATCAGGTGGCAAGCAGTGCCCCTCATTCTTTTTTAATAAACCCGGGTTATTTCGTACTTGCGAAGCGTTGCTTCCGGCCCCCGTGCGTGCTCGGCCTCAGATTGCAGCTTGAAGAGAACGCTTTAAAAGAACATAACGAGCGCAAAATATTTAAATAAATGAAAAAGGGACACGGAAGTGAAAGTGAAATTTAATTAGCGGGCTGCCGCAAACCATGTCGAAGCGGAAGTCTGTTGAGCCCCCCTCCCCCCCCCCCCCCCCCTTCTTTTCTTTTTGCCCCTTGCGGCTCGCCGCTGTGTGGTTATCGAATGGGCGTGTATTTCTCCATATTCGCTTTCTTGTTGGCACTCCGCTGTGTTAATTGTTAGCTTCTGTTTCTTTCTTTCTTTTTTTTTTTTTTGTCGTACTCGGCCCTCTATTGTGTTCGCTCTCTCCTTGTTTCTAACTTGTATTCGGAAAATAAAGCGCGGTACAAGCGCTGTAGCGAACTGCATGTATGTGTCTATATGTATACTTTTGACGGCGAGGAAGCAGCGCCGAAAGCATACTTATTATTTTTTTTTTTACCCCTCCCTCTTCTACCGGGAGAGTCGCAGTACGTGTTTACGCGAAGCTCAGAATTTTCATAAACTTACAATATCGATCTGGCGCGAGCCGTTCGCGGAAACAGGTGGTGATCGATGACGTGATTTACGCGACGCGTCCGCCGCTTATCGTTACTCGCAGCGTGCACTGTATGTAGCTCGTTTTCGAGCAAAAGCGCCGCCGCGGGTGGTCGTCCTTCGATTTGTTGTCGCGTGTTTTCTTTAGAACCGTCGCTCATCACACTAGTAGAATTTTCATTAAGTCCGTACGAATACTCTGAAGCTTGCAGGTGATCTTGAAATTTTCATCTGACGAGATGTGCACATAACAAATGTGAACGCTTTTCTTCATGCGCCAGGCGCTTGGACCGATATGCTTCAGCCGCTATCCGGAAGACGATACAAAGAATTGAAAGTTGGGATTGCATATAATGAATCTCTGACCTTGAATTTATTTTTGGCCCCACTGAATCTCTGCTGTGGCCACGCGCTTAAGCGTGTATTCGATCTGCTGTGCGTAGTGCGTGTTAGTGCACTTGGATCAGGTCGGCGCCATACCGAGCGTCGGTAATAGAGGGAACTACGGTTAATTGCGCGCGTGAGACGCCGCTCAGGGTAGCCCCCTGATTTATACCTCTACAAAACCCGAGCATGACAGAGTCACCGCGAGGGTAGGCGGGAAGCCATGTCCTATCCCAGTGTACGGTCCGCGCGGAGCTGGTGTGGCACGGGCTTTGTATGTGCTTGCTGCGGTGTGGACCATTTAGTCTGGGGTAAATTCAAGAACGATCAAGAAGCGATTGCCAATCCCCAGTGTCTTGGCGTTGACTCCTCCTACGTTATTTTTGATGTGAAATTTCAGGAACTTCATTGAACGCTTTTGTTGTTCTTAGAGAACTGGAGCAAAGAGGCAAAAAAAAAAAAAGATCTATTGAAAAAAAAAAAAAACAAAATCGTAGGCTTTACAGGCTTAGCAAGTAAAAGCAGGTGGGTGTATGGGCCTTTGATAAGGTAGGCACCCACAGGCTGCGTAACGACGAATCTATGCGCAAAGAAAGCGCAAAGGGAAAAGCCCAGAGCCATGAATTTTCTGAGGATCGCCCGACGATCTCCGAAACGAGGGAGCAAAGGCGTGCCGCTGTTTTTTCTTCATTGGTTGCATTTTGGTGTCCTGCCTATTTCCACCTACTGTTTCGTTCGTTCTTGCGCTGCTATTAATCTCCCCCGTGACAGCATCCCTGCGTGCAGCATCGCCGCCCCGTACACCTTGCAGCTGCCGGTGACCGCTTTAAACCACCAAGTTAGGCCACCCGTCCCCGAGAGTTGCAGGTTGCCGTTCTACCTCCAACCGTATGTGGCGCAAGAGTGGCGAGGCAAATCCGATAGCCATTTTCTTTTTCTCTCTGCGTTTATTTCATTTTCATTCCGCCCTTTCTCTCTTTCCGTGCTTAAATATTTTCTTTTATTCGTATAATGTTTTTCCTTTATTTTCATCCGTGGTCGCCGCACCTCTGTATCTCGGTCTAGCTGCCCGAGCTCCTCCACTCGCGGTTCGCCGGCTCCGGACCGGCCTGCCTTCCATGATGCCCAGCTGCCGTGCGCGCAACGGTTGATGTCCTGCTCGTGTACGGGGCCGAGCCCACGCGCTCTCTCGGCGGTGGTGCAGCAGCCTGCGTGCCGCAGATAAGGTTGAGGAATGCCCAGGGCCGTGCCTCCCCCTTGTCACCCCCCTCTCTCTCTCTTGCGTACCGAGGAGGCGACGACGCCTCGTCGGCACATAAATGCCGCGTTCCTTGCCCCTCCTGCTTTCATCTTGCCCGTCTTATCCGATTTGCGCCGCCGCGGCGGCATTATATAAACGGGTCTGGCTGCAACCACGCAGACGTCCGCTTTCTCTTCCTTGCCTTGGCCGCCGGGTTCTCCGCCTTTCCATTTCCTTCCCATTCCTCCTTCCCCCTCCCGCCTGCCTAGCAACGTCAGTTTGATTCTTCAAGTTTGAAACACCGTGCATGCAAAAGACGCCGGGCCTAGGTATGGCAGTTTGCTCACTGGCGCCGACCGTGCACGTCGTCGCATAGATAGGCGGAAGAAAACCGCTTGCAGCAACTGCCCCTGCCAGAGCCGCCGTTCACGCCCCGTGCGCTGGGACGTCTCTTTATTTGTCTTTTTGGCGCGCGTTTCAGAGCGCAATGGCTACTGTCGGCAGCCTTTAAGCGGCAGAGTTGCGTTGTAGTCGCTGCGTGCAAGTAAAGGAGGCACTTTACGGCACCAGGAGACATTTCATCGACCGGGATGTGCTGTAGCGTGAATTTGTTTCGCGGATTCGCTGCGCCGCATTTGGGTGACGGCCGCACAGAGGCGGGCGCAGAGCTTTCGTGTATTGGTCACACAACTTCAGCGCAAGCAGGAGGTACTGCGCGAAAAGAAACGAATAGTACGTAGCGGGAGCGGCGTGCACACTGTGGTAAACATCCAGGAAGCGCAGGACGGTGTACAGGTTGGCCCAGCGAAAGTGCGGGTGATATGCTTTATTGCCTGATCGTTGTCATCAGCAAAAATGTCACGCTTTTGCGGCGGCTCTGATTGGTCGAGACGGGATGACGTACGTCATGGAGGTCTCGACCAACCACATAACATCACCACAGTATGCGCGAATGCATGACTTATAGGATCATATGGCAATAAATGATCAGTTACTAACTAATGAATAAATAAATAAGTACTAATCACTGAAAAATTAATAATGACTAATCGATGTCGCTACCTTATATGGTCATATGGCAATCAATGATCAATGACTAATTAATGACTAACTTAATAATCGATCATAAATTACTAATTAGTGACACTTTCGTGATTTATTGATTAATTACTAAGTAATGCCGCACACCTGGTAAAATCAACCTTACAAATGCACTCACAGAATGTGAAACAGTAGTCGCTCGCTTTACTCGTAGCAGCGTTCATCGCTACATGCGCAACAGTCGCGTAGCAGAATGCAGCACTCAGGCTTTCGCCTGTCATCGCTTTAGTCGCCAAAGTGTCCTCGAATTTTTTTCTAATTTTGCTGATATCGTCTAGCGAGGCCTGATTACAAGGATATCGTAGCACTGCCTCCCTTTTTGGACACTCGGGGCTGCATTCGCATCGTTGCTAGAGTTCTGCCCCGTCAACAAACAGCGCATATGTGATTCAGCCGCGTGGATAACTCGGCTGTGCTTCTATTTCGTCGTGTCCTTAGCTGCTTTTACACGAACTCGACAAAAGTCGAGTAGTGTCTTTTTTTAGATGAAAAGTGTTTAAAAACGTAGATAAAGATATCAGAGGACATTTACTTCTCAAAACTCACTCTTTCTCTTCAGTAATCCACTTGACTCGAATTCTGTCGACTTATGCATACCCAGCAAGTGTTTCTTGCCCCCCTCCGCTAAACTATACAGAAACAAGGGCTGTGACTCTCGCTCGCGAAAAAAAAAAAAAACAAAAAGAACACGTAGCGTGTATACGCTTCCCCATCCCGTAAACTCTCGGCGACCGCGGGTCATGGCTTGAATGATTGAGCCGGCGCACCGCCCGGATGTCTTTTCTCAGGGCGTCCTTTCCAGCCTCTCCGATGGCTCCACCGCAGAAGGATGGAAAGAAAAGACACTGAACCCCCCTTTTCTCAACCTCCCACGCGTAATCTGCTCCTTGAGCCTTTTAGATCCATTTTAAAGAAAGGGCGCGGTCGGGCTGGGCGCACTGGCGTACATTAGACCGGCCGTCGCATACGTCCGCCATACATACTTGACCTGTCCCTCGGGAAGCGGCGTTGTCTGCGGGCTTTCTGTAAGGTTTGCGCGCGTGTGCGCGCAGCTGTAGGAGAGAGCCCCCCTCTTCTGCGCATGCGACCAGTCATTTATATTTCATGCGAACACGAGGGACCGGGCGGGGTCCCCTTGGAAAGGAAGGGATATACAGTGACCGTGAAAACATTTGGCGAAAAATTGTAGCTTTTGCATGTCGTGTAGTTGCTTCAAAGTTACGGTTCGCTACGTAATACGTGTGTTCCGTTCGGCTGCATATTTCTATTCCGGGGTACGCGAAAATGCGGCGATGTAATTATTACGCACACGTGCCCGCAGCCCAAGGATCGTGGATTCGAATCCAGCCCGAGCCCTAGAATCCGCGAACCTTTTATGACAATTGAGTTAAATTATAGAGTTAAATCATTTGAGAAATGCAGCAGCCTTTAATACGCATTATGCGTTGTGTTTTAATCGCTTTCATTCCAAGCTTGACTTCACGTTTAACGCGCGTGTTGTATCGTGTATGAAATGCCGCGTGGGTATATGTGGCTTTGACCTTATGAGCGGTCGACCAGTCAGGACCACTCGCTCACGGCCGTCGACCATGGCGCCTATACTCCTCTGCAAGACGTGATCCTGGACGGTAAAGCGTTAATTTTTCTTTTTTGTTTCAGCTTTTTGTACGTGGTACTGCTGTATTAGTACACTGCAGTAATATATACCATTGACAGTCTTGTGCGTGACACGTCCCGATCTCGTGCCCGTTTTTCTATTTTAAATTCAGGCCGTGAACTCTGCTAAAATTCTTTTTTTTTTTTTTTTTTTTGGGGGGGGGGGGGGGGGGGCTACACCGCATTACTGACACTATATATGATGTCAACGAATGAAAACGAAAATAATATAGTGTTGCAATCGCCTCCTCGCCATTTCGTATCATCGTTCCACACGTGAGTCACCTGTATATATAGCGGTGAGTTGTAGCCATCATTTTTGATCTGCAATGTAGTGGGCGGAAGGGAACTAGCTCCTTTCCACTTTCCAAACAGGCCAGCACGAGTCCCGCACTTCCGGCCTAGAAGACCGCATGCCCACGCCCGACCCCCGCTACTTCGCGCGCGCACTCGCGTAATGTATGCACAAACGGGCGTCGCCGCAAGATTGCGGTCGCGTAGTAGTAGCAATAGTATATAGTAGCTGTCGAGCAGCAACAACATCACCAAATGCGTGGGACGCCTGCGGCCATTGCTCGCGCATATATAAATAACGGTGGGCGCAAACACTCGCGCTGCGGCACTCGGGAGGGTTCACTCTCGTTAGCGCCGTTGATGGTGTGGTGGTCGGTGAACGACCAACAAACCGGTCAACCACTCACGTGTGTCGGTTGAGCCCAGCAATATTTTATCGCTAGGCCACGGTGCGGCTTTTTCGGATTGCGGGTGGCTTAGATGAGGGGCCTGTAGCCGTGTTTATTGCACGTGTATGCCTTGTTTCAGGGAAGTGTGCGAGCCAGGACCACGTGACTTTACTTCCTCGATCTAGCTTAAAGGTTTTGTTGTGCTGGGTCTCCTGGTTCTGTTTATTTTTTTGTCTCCCTTCGGCTCGTTATGCTCTTTCTTCTGTTCTCGCCCCGTGGGCCAGAGAGAGAGGAGTTGCCTCCCACCCTTTCTCCTTATCCTTCACCACGAACTAGCGTTGCTTATATCCAGATCCAATGAACCGTCCGTTCGTCCAGTTGCTTTAACGGGCTCTTTCCCGCAGTGGATACAGGACGGCCTTTAGACTGCACTGTGTGTAGCCAGGAAGACACACGGCTTGCTTTCCTACACGGTGCCTCCTGTCTCTTCTTGTCTTCCTCCTTTTCTCTTTCGTCTTCGCGACATTAGAGCGTCTTGTGTCCCCGCCTCCCGCGTATCTTATGCGAGCACCCGACAGTCGCCAGTGCGGCAAAGGCGGCGCACAGTAAAGAAGCGCAAGCTGAGGAACAAGCCACGAAACTGCCGCCACGGCAGCAAGGGCGAAACAAGGCGAATGGTTCCATGGCGAGAGGTATGGGAGCTGGCCGCAGTTGCACATCATTGTCCCACATTTATTTCTTTTCCCTCGCCTCCCGAAGACAATGGTTCTCAGACCGGTGGAGGGGAGGGGGGGGGGGGGGGGGCACTTCTCTGATGATGCACTCGGAGTTCTGTACACACACTGACCGCTGAGAATGCAGGAGGCATGTACAATGTACCGTATACGAGTGGCGGTAGGCGTGGTTCGTGTGTCGCCCCGGATGGAAGCGATTGGAGACGAGCTGCTTGCTATTTATACGGGTTAGGCAGGAGGACGACCGATGTTCCGGGTTGTTCGTCCTCTTGTCCACGTATATACGCGGCCGTCGGCCGAGGTCCATCTTCGTCGCGCATCGGCGGGGAAGCGAGCGGCGAACAATGGATTCGCCGCGCATGTGTGCGCCGTCCATGGCACATTAGTTGCTCTTTTATTGGCTCTTCTTTGTTTGCCTTTCTGTGCCTTTGTGAACGAAGCGTGGTCGATCCTTGTCGAGACGACTGCCATAGCCTTCGTTTGGTGCGGCCGATGACTCGGCGCGTGGAGTCAAAACAATGCCGCCCACCCGTACAGGAGACGGGCTCCTTAACACACCGACAATAAAGAGATTCCCCTCGTTCCCGCCACATTCGTGCGCTTCTTTTCTACTGTGCAATTTTTTTAGACGTGAACTCTACACACTGTTCCACGATGCGATTTCCTGCGCTGGCTTTCCTTCTGCGTTAATTACGACGATTGCTCGGGAGTCGTTGCTTCGGCAAAGTTCTTGCGGGTTTTTCGCCTCTGCCGGCCTTTAGCTACTCGTTCTGTGTACTATACATTATAGGCGACTGCTCGAGCTGGCCTTCATGCGGGAAAGAGACGAAACGGCGATGAGCGTCGCAGTATGGAAAAGCCAACGTGCAAATTCCTTTTTTTTTTTTTTTTTTTTTTTTTTTTGCGGTGGGGCATTTTGAATTTTTGTTTCGCGTGGTCGTAGCGCATAAAATTCCAGTCATTAACCATTGGAACCGCGTCTCGCTTTTTGTCACACTGCTGAAACAGGCTCGGAAACGTGCGCTCACACACACACACACACACACACACACACACACACACACACACACACACACACACACACACACACACACACACACACACACACACACACACACACACACACACACACACACACACACACACACACACACACACACACACACACACACACACACACACACACACACACACACACACACACACACACACGCACGCACACAAACACACACACGATGTGTTTGCCAACTTTCATTTAGTCTTTCGTTGGACTATCAGGCTACTTATGTCGTGGCGTTACTTTTGAAAGCCGGTTTGTGAAGAACTGTCACCACTAAATATTATTTCCGTGCCCCTTTGATCCACGGGAAAGCGTTCACTTGCGCAGCCCATCGAGTGCAAGAAATCATGCGAAGTGCAGCTCACCTTCTGAACACGTTCCGCTTCCCGTCCCTCTTCCCACGAACCGGAACATGCACGAAAGCTGTCAATGGACGTGACCAGAAATTGCGCTCTCTACAAAAAAAAAAAAAAAAAAAAAAAAAAAAAAAAAAAAAAAAAATCTCTTTCCCTTTATGCAGTGAGCAGGTGCTCTTTGCCTGTGCGCATAGGGATATGCAAAATGGGTGCACACAGATGCTCCCAGGCACACACTCTGGCTCCAGCCAGTAGCGCAGCCTCATCCCGATTGGCGAACAGTCATTGACCGTCACATATGTGTGTTCAGTGCCGGCATCGGCTCACGAAGAAGCACAGAATATTGAAACAGCGAAGCCGGCGCCGCCTTTTTATTCCTCACTGCGTGTGGAAGTGGACCGGACCCCGTTCATTGCAAGGGATTGTGTGTGGGCCGACGCTACTTGAGGGGGCGACGACTGTGGGGCGTTTTTTGCGATTCGAGGCCGCCGCGGCCAGGCCGTATAAGTGATTGAGCGTGGGACTCCGCGGCTGGTCGCATAGGCACCGTTTCTCGTTGCTGACCTCGTGGCCGTTTAGGGGTTGTTCGTGTGCGGATACAAAATTCGGTATATATAGACCAGAGGTCTGGTTGATTCACGGCGTTGCATACGGACACCTATGCTTTACAGCGTGTGTTGCATACAAAGTCGATCGCACTTGTCTAGAGCGCTCGAGCGATATGGTGTAGAGCAGAAGTGAGATATTTGCGAGGATTCTTAGCATTGCACAATTACCTTCTACCTGTGCTGTTCACAGTTCGATTCGCTGGCGCTGCCCGCGAGCGCCAGTATTATCAGTGAAAACCAGTAGCTGCTTTAGAATTTCACTTTATTTCTTCCGCATAACGCTGCGCGATCCTCTAGACAAGCCTGACCGACTCTGTATGGCACGGTAATATGATTTCCAGTGCGTTGCCCTGATGTTGTTGGTAGGGCGGGAAATGCAGCGGACGCACTGGTATTATATTATAGAGTTCTCGGGTTTTCTGTGCACTTATTTACGAGAATCTCGGGCGCGAGTTGCGTGCATGAAGCGATAACACAACACAAGTGACGAGGTTAACAACACAGCTCCAGATAACACACTAACGCATTTGATACAACTGCGGAGGAACAAAGCATACACAAGAACTTCCATGCTGCGAGTCATTATAAATTGAATACGCAAAGTTTGAAACACATTTAGCTGCTCAGTACTGTAGACAAGCTTTTGGTGAACATTTTTCAAAGCTTGTTTCTTGAACCTCTTGGTGCTTGGGAAAGCGGAAGGTTCGAAACCGACGGGAGCAGATCGCGTATGGGCGTCTTAGTGGAAGTTGCTGCAGACGGTTCTGGTGGAGAAAGCAAGGCGGGTTGCAGAAACGTTAAAATAAACTGACACATTCAGGGACGAGGGATTCAAGCTGAAATTTGTGCGTCGTGGTAAGTATTCGTTGTGCGCCGGTGTGTGTCTCCATCTATACGTCCTATCTTTGTTTCCGCTTCTTGTGAACCAGCGGCAGTGGTGCAGTCACTACCCTAGAGCTGAGGGGAGGTAATGTTTGAGAATAGTAACAGCAACAAAAGAAAAAAAAATGATAAGAACCTACCGTAATGGAAGGGCCAAGCGAGATGAAGGCCTGAGGCGACCGTAGGAAAGAGGTATTCACCTGAATATGAAAGAGAGCGCTCGGAAAAAGACAAGGGGGCATGAAACACAACTAGTCTATACGACGGCGCACACGCCTGGAAAAGGACCGCGTAATATTTCTTTCAGCTAGCATAATGTCGCGGTATATATATTTTCTGGTTTTCCCAGCTACCACCTCCATTATTTGGAAACGCGAGGATATTACAATCGGCAGACATTTCCGGTACCGTGATGCGCGATATTGTTCCGCGCTTCGGACACCCTGGGGGGCGGGCTGGGGGGAGGTAAAGTGTCGCACGCCTGCAGACTGTTTTCTCGCTCCCTCACTCATGCAGCCCGGGAGCCCCGGTTCCGTTATATTCTCGCGTTACATCCTCCCCGCTGGGACAGCTCCGGCAGCACAGTGAGCGGCAGGCAGCCCGCCCCGCGTGACCCGAATGAGGTGCTCGGCGCATACGGCGGCGGAAGCGGGGCTGGTGGCACCGCGGCCATCGCACCCACGGCACCGCGGTGCTGGCATTTCGCCACCTGCTCCCAGACAAGAGAGAGGGAGCACTTTACAGAACAAAGCTGCCTGGGGAACGGGCTTGTTTCGCCAGGGCGCGTTGCTTGCTTTAGCTAGTCCAAGGTCAACGGGGCGCTAACGTGACAAGAGGTTAGGGTGAGTGATCCATTTCACTCACAGGGCTCTCAGACAGGGCTAAACGGAGAATGAAACAAACAAGCGCTGTTTAGTCCTGTCTTAGCGCGCTGTGAGTGAAATGAATATGTACCAACTCGCCCAAATTGCCGCTTTACTAGGGTGAGTGAGCAAATTGTATGTTACCCAGGCACGTCATGCTTTGCGCAGACTCCGCGACGTTGAGGTCCAAATAAAAGGGGGAGGGGGGGGGGGGGGGGGGTAGACGTGATTAGAAGCCCGGGATGGAGGGAATGAGTGTAATATCACACTTTGTCCCATCGTGAAGGCAGCAATGACCTAGCTGGCTATTATGTTAGACTACTAGAGGAGGTGAGATGACGGAGATTGCACCGCTGCACAGGTGGCAACCCCCACCCCCCCTCCTCCCCCACACACACCCCTCTCAATCTCAATTCCCGTCGACACCGCCGCTGCCACAGCACCACTGCCAACACCTACGCCCGGGAGCGTATATAGTTCCGCATACGCTGATCCGAGTTCAGTGCCCCCCCCCCCCCCCCCCCCCCCCCCCCCTTTCCCCCCTGCGAACAAGTTCCGCTTGTCTTGGCTTCACGCTGTTCTGACCGGATTTCTGGCTCTTCTCCCGGAGTGCGTCTCACGACGACTGCCGATGCGTTCGGGAACTGCAGGGCCGGTGCTGAGGGATGCGAAAAAACAATGGCGGCTATAGGTCGTCATCGCTGCTGGAAAAAGAGGAGACGCTGCGAGCTCGTATGGCTTGACAAGGCTCGCCGTACCGTCACGGGCTTCGACAGGTGGTCGTCTCCTTGACTTACATTTCTTTCCTTTCAAGTCAGCGTCGCTCGAACTACAGAAACAAAACAAGTGGGGACGGGGTATGCACTCTGTGAGAAGCTCGAGATGGCAAGAGGAGTTCCTGGCTTTTGTTTCGTTCCCGAGGCTCTCGTCGACCTCCGTCGCCTTGACGGCCGTTGTCCTTGAAATCAATCACTGGATGGGGAAGGCGTGGTCCGTCATTGTCTCCGCGCGTGAAAGAGTGTCTTCTCTTTCGATCCGCCGTAGAGACGCTCCTTGTCAGCTGTTGAACTCGCGGAGTGGTGCTCTGTTCGTTGGTTCAGACGTGTGCATGACGCTCGTTACTTCGAGGATGAAAGATGAACTGGTGTCCTGATTTTCCGGTTGGCTGGGTAGGGAGCGCAGCTCGCGTCGCCGCGTTCGTTGGATGTATGATCGTGGAGTTGAGGGCATGAGCGCATCCTGGTTGTGGTCGCTGTCTTGCAAAACATGACGCTTGATGCACGACTGAATAAAGCCGCTCTAAAGAGTTAACCGTTTGGTAAAGCGTACAAGCTGAGATAGCTGCTTGCGATTCCATGTGCCGCCAGCGTGAAATACACGTGACGCAGTTGTATTTGACGCGTCAGCTCGTGTTCATCTCAGTTTGCAAGCTTAACGGCAGCCCACGCTGTTACGCTGGTCAGACTAGCGAGTTAACCGTCCAGAAACTTTCCCACAAGTACATCCTCTTTCGTTGAAGTTGAAACACTAGCACTGAAAAAATAAATCGCCTCTTTCGAACGTAATACATTACACCACTTAAAAAACAGTCAATGTTGTTCAATAGACTGTGAGCTCAAAGGACTTGGGCACTCGAATCTTGCATCTCCTGCAGTGCATGCAGTCCGGCACAAAAACCTGCTTGCAGACTTTCCCGCGCCAAAAGCGGTCAGTCGACACGGAAGACACATAAAACCCACGTTGCGTCGATAGCTGGTGAGCTTTTTCGGCTACGGGTGTTCGAAGTGATTGCCCCAGCGATTTCCCCTTGTTCTCTCTCCCTCTGTGCGTCCGTACCATGTCCGTGCCTTACAGCTGATAAGCCGTTATCCGAGCATCTCTGCCGGTGTGCCTCCGTCAGCGAAGCTTCGGCCTTCTCGTTGTTATGTGCGCATCCACATCGGCTCGCTTATTCGGACGACGCCTCGTCCATCTTCTTCTGACGCGCCATGCATACAGCGCCAGCAGCGAGCCGTAGCTGCCCTGTCGTCCGCGTGCGCGCCTTCTCTCTGCTCGTGACCCCGTGACTGAGTAGAAGGTGGAGGGGGGAGGTAGCGATGCCCTTCGTCGTGATCATCGCGACCGGCGATGGTGCCGGCTTAAAAGAGCGATACGCGAGTGGGCGCGGAAGTTGTCTTTACTGTTTCTTTTTCCTTGTTCGGCTCACCGGCGTGCCGTGGGCGGCAGCAAACGAACCGTCGTGCCGGCCGTCAACGTGACCAGACTGCCGGTTTCCCCCGAAGCGTGCCGTCGCAGCCGCCGCGCATGCGCAGAAAGACGCGTTCACTCATGCGCTAGGATCCGCTGATAGTTCGGTAGGATGTTAGCGCGGAAAACGGTTGTTTTTATGCCACCCGGCCGGGAAACGAAAATGGCTAGGCCTGATGTTTGCGCGTTGTGAATAATAACCCGCTTAATTCGAACTTTCGGTTTATTCGAACAGGTACGTTCGAATAAACCTCGGGTACATTAAGGGGAACCTGACTGTATGTACTCCTCCTAAATTGAATAGTTTTTGTAGCTTATAGGTTCGAATGTTTCGGGCTGTTATAGTGCGAACAAAACTCATGCAATGTTGAGAGAGGAAGCGCATAAGCCGAGAGAGTCGAGTTCACGGACGACGTTCCTCGTTCTCTGTGGCTGCGGCTTCGCGCTGCTGCATCGTTCAGTGCCGACCACCCAGCTGAACGTCTACCAACAACGACTCTTTTTTTTTTTTTTTTGCCCCGCCCCCTTTCCGCGAACGACAAAAATTGCAAAGAAATTCAGTGCGGGTGGGGAGCACAACGGGATATCAGGGCACGATCTCATCTATCGCTTTTCCGAAGGTGAAAGGGGAGGGGGGTTAATGCTGTTTGTTTTCGGCCACCTCATCTTTTATGCGTGCGTCTCCACCCCTCCCTAGACCGTACATGCCTCCTCTGCGTTTCGCGCCTGCATCTTCGCCTTTGTTTTTCTATTCATCTTTATTATTACTATTCTTTCTTGCCCTGCGTGCTCGCGAACAGGGTCTGGAGGAAGGTCCGATCGTTTTGTCCCCCGTGCGTAGCGGTATTCGTAGCCGCTGCATAAAGGGTCACGTCGCTAGAGACGACGATATACTATAAACGAGAGCGGAAACAAAAATAGAAAAAGAAAACAGCGATGATGTTTTTGAGCAGGAACCGTTCTCCTGTCTCGTCGCAGAAATGGACTAGCTCGATAAAAGGGGCGGCCGCCGACCCCACTACGTTTTGTGCCCCTGCCTCCCTACCCCTTCCAATCCACTTCGCTTCTTCATCTTTGTTCATCTCTGTTCTGTGGTCGCTTCTTTCTGGCTTGTTTTTCCTTTCGTGTGCCGACTGTGTTATTTCTTATTTGTCGGCCTACGGCTGGCTGCTGGAGAAAACGGTCCCGTCGCGCTATAAAGGCGCCAACGTTATATGTGTACTTGTTGTATAAGTAGCGACAGGGTTGCTATGGTAATGGCGTCGCGCGTGGTTTGGGGAGAGCGTAAAGCGAAGCAACAGTGAAAGGAAGAGCGGTGTTTGCCGCAAGAACATTGTCGCTTCCCCCCCCTCCCCCCCCCCCCCCCCCCTATTTTTTTATTGCGTGCTTCTGGTCTGCACTGGATCCACACACATAATGCCATCGGTCCTCACGCTTGACGACAATACTGTCGCTGGCGCGCCTGCCAAATGTCCTATCGCATTTTCTTTGTTTCGCATTTGTCATTTTTTTTTGCTCTACACCGCCGCCACCGCCGTCTTCTGGAATGTTCTTCGGCCAGCCGGCGATGTTTCCATCTGCGGTGGCGTGCGGAGAGGGAATTTTCGGACCGCGGCTCCGAAAAAAAGACCCCGGGCGGCAAAGCTGTGAAAAACCGACACTGTCGGCGTTGCAGTCGCTTCGCTTTTCGGCGGAATGTTATTGCCGTGTAATGCGATGTGTCCATTATACGTTGTTTTTGCTGCTGCCTCATTTTCAGGATGGGCGTTTGTATGTGAGCGCTGACAGCTATAGCGACGTTCTAGGTAACTTTCTTCATTTTGAACTGTTTGTCACAAGACGGTCACCCCCGCTGCTGTCGTCGTCTGCTAACTGTGCTCGGCGACGTTGATGGCACGCGCGAGCTGTCGTCTGCTGCAGTGGTCAATTTTGTCTCTCCATTGTGGAAACGCGAAATCGGGGTGCCGAATAGATGTCGATGTTCCTTTATTTTTTCAAGTGCTTTCGAAGTTGTAAGCCTTGAAGCGGGACATACAGGGGGAAGACATACAGGGGACATACAGGGGGAAGGTGGGAGTGAGACTGCGAGCGAAACTACGGCCACGCCTCGTGCGTTGCTCGTGCTCAGTGTATCGACAAATGGCTCGTCTTCCAGGGCATTTGATCGTTCTACCGTGGAATCGAAACTGTTTAGAAAGCGGACATTGCGTTGTTACCGAATGAGTCGGTGCGATCGAGTTCGGGGACGCGGTCTCGCTTCTCATGCGAGTCGACTCACCGCCCTTCTGACGTTCTTCACCAGCGTACGTTAGGCCTAACTTGAGAGTTGCTAGTCCGCGGTCGGCATATTTTGTTCATTTTGTTTGGTTTTCGCTCCTCCATCACAGCGTAACAGGCTTCGCGCGAAGCGTTCTTTACTGTTGGTTATTACGAAGATAAAAAAAAAAAAATAATCTGTCGAAGAGGGAAACGTACAGTATCTACAAAAAAAGAAAAAAGAAGAAGGCAGTGGGAATGGGCGAAGTGCAGTCGGCAGGCACCAACAACGGCTTCACAGGCGTTTTTTATTTCTCTTAGCTCAACTTGTGAATGCCGCCATCCATTTACGAAAGGAACCCGACGGGCGCACGCCGGGAACGCCTCGGCTAAGAGACGCGCCCGGAGAAAACCATGGACATCACGTCATCATCATTTTTTCTCCCCTGTTCCTTTCTCCGATGCCCCCAGTCTTCCGAACACGCTTGAATAGAGGCGATACTTGAGAGTGGCTGTCTGGAGAAGAGAGGGCGTCCGCTCTTTTCTGCCTTTCTTCTGGCCTTGTGCCCGTCCTTACTTTTTTCTCCCTTATTTTTACATAGTCTAGCACATCATACGTTGCGCGTCGTCCTTGGTGTTCAGTGCTGTATTTTTTTGGCCCCTGCCCGTTGCTTTCTTTTTTTTTTTTTAGTTTAGTTTATTGCCTCGCGAGAGCGGCTAGTCAAACGACGATCGTTCGATGGCATGCGATGCCACCACCATCGTTGTGGCTGCTGCACGCGACACCGATGCTCGTCGTCCTTGTATTCGAGTGGACTAAAAAGCAAACGACAGATCGTCGATTCAAAAAGGAACAACCGGGCAGAAAGGTGCGAAGGTTGAGACGCTGATAGATTGAGGGAAAAATGGGGGGGGGGGGGGGGTAGCAACAGGCCTAGCTTGCGCGTTCCCCCTCGTCCGCCATCTCCCGCAGCGAGGTTGATTGTACGCGACGCGGCGCAGAAGAGCTAGAGACGGGCCGACCCTCGAGCCGCCCTGGTTGTGTTCGCCGTGGTTCTCTTTATTTCTTTTATTTTTCTCATTTCGTGTTTCGCGGATAGTTCGTCGCTTTTGTGTTTCTTTCGCTGCCCTGCGGTTTTGCATGGCGTCATCGGGTCTTTCTCCTCTTTTGTGACGTTGGCGTTCTGTTTGTTCTGCTCTGCGTTATTTTTCTCTTTTACCTAGCGTGTTCGCTCCCTCCTTGCCGTGATTGGGACGGCCACCCTCCCTGTCTCTGCTTCTCCTGTGCCGATAGCGAAAAAGAGAAATAAAAAGAAACGACTAGCGCATTTGCTTGAACAAGACATACGAAGAAGAAACAGACAGGCATGGCGAAGTTTTAGATGCGTGTGCGTGCGTACATGGACAGAGAGTAGAGAGAGAGAGAGAGAGAGAGAGAGAGAGAGAGAGAGAGAGAGGAGGGGGGGAAATGAGGCAGATTCGGTGGGCGAAGAAGCCGAGTTGGAGGTGCGTGCCGCGTCTGTGTTTAACCGCTGAGTAACGACTGCTGGTTAAATGTCTGACAGGGTTACTGTTGCTGATTATGCCGGGACGTGGCTCTTACTGCTGTGCAGTGGTGGTTAAAACGCATCCAGTGTTAGACTGCTTCAGTTCCGGCTGCTGCTATGAGAGGCGGAGCACTTCGATCCGTGCACCGGGCTTCCGGTGCCCCTTTCCCCTCATTCGCTCTTCTTAGAAGGGAAGTTTTTTTTTTGTTTTTTTTTTTTTTGTTTTTCTTTTTTTTTTCTTCTCCATGGATCCGGTTTCTCGCGGGGAGGAATGTGGAGGAAGTGAGGAGGTCTTCAGCCCACGGGAGTTCGTTCACGAGTACCGAAAAAAAACTGCATAGTTTGGAGTTCACACTGAGCGGATAGGAAGTTCATTCGGAAGTTGCCTTGCACTCTGGCTTCGGTTGCTGTTAGATTCTTGTGCTCGGAATGAGTCACTCAGCCAGCCGGAATTCTTTGAGAATCTAAGAAAAAGCAAACGAAAAACATGCGGCGTCTTTACGCACTTAAACCATATATCCTAGTACGCCCTATGTGATCATGGCCCTGGTAGAGCGATGTACGAATGATATAACACGGCTGTTTTCATACGTACACCACTACTGCATGCGTTCTTGTCCACAGCAAATGAGGTGTGTTAGCGATGTAAGAAGACTGATTTGTTTTGTGGCCACGGGTTTTGTTCTTTTTACACATCGAAGTTCTTCCCTTCAAGATCGTTCTCCTAGGCAGTTGAATATTGACGGAGGAGTAGTTTTTCCTCTTCGTAGTAGTTCTGGAAAGCCTCTTGAATACCTTTCAGCTCGCCTGTTACGCTCTCCTGGAAGTTATTCAAAGTGTCAAGGTGACAGAGGCTTTTTTTGTTGAGGCGCAGGGACAGCTGATATGGGGTTTAGGAACAACAGGAATGTCATTTCTTCTGGTTCCTCAAAAAGTATTGAGAAGGTTGCGTGTGAAAGAGTGCAATGTCGTGGTCAAAGCATCCAAATCCAAGGACATACAATGCTTAAACGAGCACTCGCCACTCTATATACCTGACCCTTTCAAAGACTTCCCGGTAAAAAGTCTAATTGACAGTTTGTTCTGGAAACACAATTTTTTTTTTTTTTTTGACGACCCGATGACTGGAGCCGACGGGAAAAAAAAGGAAGAAAGATGAGCTTCTATATAATTTCACTTTGCATTTGCTCACTCTCGGTTTCCTGGGACGGGAGGAGTTCGCAGCGTGCCAGTCCCGACTTTGGCATTTTGTCCCGGGAACTTATTTGAAATGAAAATCTACGATAGGTCATAGGCGGTAACGTGATCTGAAGGATTCTGGCTCCCAAGTTAGGCTCAACGCACGCATCCTTGTGAGTGTTCTTCTGATCAGTCGTGATGTTCTTCGGAACCATTTTGCGCACACTTTTCTCGCGTCCGAATCATGTGTTGAAATATAACGGACGCAAGCTGGTTCAGATTAAATCTGCCGCTCATATTTAGTAGATCGACTATACGAACACTAAAGAGTCCACACCCTTCCCCACTCTTTGTTCTAGGGGTTCAAGGTCTTTCCAGACGAGCGTCATCTGCTCGGCCTGCTAAAAATAACTTGCTGCTTCTGAACACTTGTGCCCTGCATAGGGAATGTTAAGCCCTTTGCAACATTTATTAGGGCACAAGTAGTGCCTTCGCCAAACTTCACAGCAGTTTAGATGGCTCAGCATTGCTCATACTTTTGCTGATCGATGTTCATAATGCACTTGACAAACGCAACTTCACTGCGGACGCTTTGAACACGCCTGTAGCAAATACAGCATGCCTCGGACTGGTACTGAGTCGAGGGCACCATTCGCATGAACCACCGTACTTAAAGAGCAGCGCCAGCGTTGTTGTTTTATGCACAGGGTTGTCTGTCTCTACATTTCTAACACACCTCGTATGTGCTGTTGGCGGCGGTGGTATACGGATAGCGGTATATACGATCACACTATGCTAAGCCTAGCTCCTCTATCAGCGTTCGTAATTATTTTTTTCAGTCACATTAACGTCTCAGAATCTCGCTTACGAGGTAACACACGTTGTTGGGAGGTTGTAAGTGATTTACTTGTTGTTAATTCATGGTGTAAAGGAATAAAGTAATGAATGGTAGCAAAATTGTTTTGGCAAGGAGTATCAGTTATGTGTGTTCCTCATGATTGCACTGCATCACAAAACCGGCGATGAAGTTTGGCTTTCATATCCGTTGTAATTATTTTCCGCCTCAGATTTTCCTTCAGAATGTGCCGATAAACCGGATGTTGGAGTATAATAGTACTGTAGATTTGAGCGAGTGGGATCGCACCGTGGATGATTCTTGCGCTTCAGGGGTGCTCCAGGGGAGGGGCAGGTCAGCGGCGGATGTCTCGCGCCGTCCATAGTTTATATCCGCGTTTTGTTCCAGAACGATGATTACGGCTGCCCGAACGAAGCCGCCTGACGGTGTCATGAAATGGGAGTATATCTGCGTTCTCTTGGTCGAATTCGCTCTCAGTCTGACCCGGACCGGGACTCGCGTATCTGCGCAAAGCCACGCCCACCCCACTTCCCGCCTCTTTCTCTCTCACTTCGTTTGTTCCTTGTACGCTATTTGCTTACTTCGATTGCATTTCCTTATCATTTGGTCTCGTTTGCATAGCGATGCATGAACGAGAGAAAGTCAACAAGGCGTCTGGTCTCTCCCTGTGCTGTTCTGTCTGGTTAGCTGCCGATGGCCCCCTTATTTTTCCTGCACTCGCTGAACATACGATGGCGGCTCTGACATCAGTAGCGCCAGTAGCGCCTCGCTTGCTGGTTTTGTTTGCGGCTGGCGCCGGCGCGACGCCGGGTGGCGTTGCGGGCGCCTTTACTTTGCGGTTCCGGCTTCCGCACATGTACTACGTCGGCGCGCCGTCGTCCATGGGTCGTTGACCCCCCGCCGGCGGCGGCGGAATCGAGCGGCTGAGCGAGTTAAAGCGCCATTAATTGGCGAGGAGCTGCAGACCATCGAGACGGGCTCTGTTGTGTACGGACGTACGGGTTGTTTCGGGCGAGATTGGGCGTCTGCACGACTCGCCTGTGCGGAAAGGAAGATGCGTGCGGCGTACTGCCTTATCAGACAATGCGCCCTTTTTCGTAGTTTTATTTATTTTTTTTTTGTCGCGTCAGATAATTCGTGACATATTAGCTGGGCAGAGGCATTCAGAGCGAGCAAAAAGCGCGCCGGAACCTCTCTTTCCTGCATTCTTCTCTTACTGCTGGTGGTGTCTGTCGGTCCGCGCGTCTGGGCTTTTGTTCCTAATCAATACGGACTGGTACAAACATGAGCCACAATTTGTAGGCTTCGCCTGAGCTATGGAAAGTACCGCCGCAGTGTGAATATACTACCATGGGCTCTTTAGAGTGCATGTACTGTTACGACCAAGCATCCGCATTTGCGCGCTCTATTGTTCGCCTGTGGGCATGGATAAGTGCTGTGAATATGTGGTGATGGTCCAATGGCTCTAAGTGAGCCTGTTTCCAGGAATCCTGTTTTGTAAGCCTGTTTTGCTTTGTGGACACTCTGCAAATGCCAAATTGACCCTGCCAAGAGAACATCTGGAAAAACACAAAGAAACGTCCCCCTGCGGGAAATGCAGGAAGTGCTTTCTTTCTTTTGTTCACCCTTCCAGTCGATAAGCCCTATCGTCCAGTGAGGAATGACTACGTTCCAAAGGAGACGACAGAGTGACATGTCCGCTGACGTGCAGGACAAGAAAGGAGCATGACGCATACAGCCATTAAGTGATTTCCCAGGAATGCAGGAAAGATTTGCAATTGTCGAAAACGGACAATGCTGGGAGCGGATGCGGCGCCACGTGCACTCGGGTTTCTGAGAAGTAAAACCACTTGTCAGAACCAGCCTGTGGTTTCTTTGCTGAAGAATAGAAATGTACCTCCTCTCCTCGCCGTTCCCAAGCTTTTCCCGCCAACAAGTGATCACGCCCAACGAATGAATGCCGGACCAGTCAGTGCTTCAGACCATCAGTGCAGTGATGTGTTCGATTGGATGCCGATACCTGAGGGGCGTTCCCTGGATTTGGTTGGTCAGCATCTTCAGAGAGGGGCTGGACATAGGGGGTTTTAAGGACGCTGCAGAGCTCGAAATGTCGCTCTGAGCCCTGGGTAAACGGCTCATCCAGTCGCTTCTCGCTATGAACTCTTAACGCTTGCCATTTTGCTGATGTACCCTTCTTTTTCGTGTAAATAATCTTGTAAATAAGTTTCTCAAAGTGCCATTAAACCTGCTTGTATATATTTCACCAACTTCGAAGATTCAGTCCTTCTTCAACCCCGAGTCTCTGCACGCTACCAAGTGAAGGCCGGGTCGACGTAGCCCCAGCGTCACGACAACTGGTGTCCAGCGTTGGGATCTGAATCTACAAGCCACAACATCTGATGACTGGAGGTGGGATCTGGATCTACAAGATACAACATCTGGTGATTCGAGGTGGATCAGAATCTACAAGCCACATCTTGTGATCGGAGGTGGCATCTCAAGCAACAAGCAGGAGCAACAATCGGCCAACAAGAGAGCAGCTCGGAACATCGATCGCATGTGTGGGTGAGTGCTTGGCTTTTCTTCTGATGTGGACCAGGTTCTAGAACAGGGTTAGATTTTAGAACTGGTAAAAAGTGTTGAAACGCCTTTAGGTTTGGTAGTTTGCACTGTTGTTTTGGAAGTAGCCGACACTCGGAGCGATCATGGACCTACAAAAGCTGCAGAAACCGGAACTGTTGCAATTGTGTGAGGAACTGGGAATTGATACAAGTGGTTTGGCACGAAAACCCTTGATTATAAAGGCAATCACTGATCTGGGAACCGATGATGAGGAGCTCAGTGAAGCATGGAACCTCATCGGGCAAAAAAAGGAACAGCTCAGACAGCAGAAAGAGCGGGAAAGAGAGGAAAAGAAGCTAGAAATTGAGCTCCGGAAATTAGAACTAGAGTTGAGCAAGAGGTCGGGCGATTGTCCCCAGCTAGCGGTACCTCGTCTCAACAAGGAGGCAGATTTCAAGATGTCAAAGTACATGCAGCCATATGTGATATCAGGGGATATCGGTCTGTATCTGGCTAACTTTGAGCGAACTTGCGAAAAACTGTCCTTCCAGCGAGACACTTGGTCTCAGAGATTATTGACGGTTCTGCCCTGCGAGGCAGCGGAGGTTGTCGCGCGGCTAAGCAAGGAGGACGCGGACAACTACGAGAAGGTCAAAGCTTGCCTTCTGAGAAAGTATAGGCTTAGCGCCGAGGCGTTCAGACAACGTTTTCGGAACGCTACTAAGTCCAGGGACGAGAGTTACCCTGAATTCCTGTACAATTTAAGAGTTAATTTGGGCGAGTGGCTAAAGAGCACTGATTCCTACAGTGATAGGGACGCTGTAGTCGAGCGAATTCTTTTGGAGCAGTTTTATAACGGCCTCCCAGAAAAAGAAAGAAATTGGTTACAGGACCGAGGCGACATTAAGTCGGCAACTGAAGCTGCCGAACTCATTGAGGACTATGCTTCGCGCCGACAATTCAGCAACCCAGTAGTGGTTAGGCCCCGCAATTCCAAGTCGAGAGTGAATAACCGTCAGAAAAGGCACTTTGCTAGATTTGCAAACGAAGAAAGGAAGGCTTCTTCAGGCAAACGCCCTAGAAAGGACGGTAGTGAGAAAGGTGGGGAAGTGACCAACGCGCAGAACACAAAGAATAAGCTTGAGGCTAGGAAGCCGCTCACATGCTTTAGGTGTAATGAGCAGGGTCACATTGCCGTCAACTGCCGGAAAGAAAAGATTGCTTTCTCGTATGTCAGTGACTGCGATGAAAATATGCAGCTTTTAGAACCCTACCTGCATGACCTAGTAGTCAACGGGAAGCCTTGCAAGGTACTGCGCGATTCGGCCGCAACGATGGATGTTGTCCATCCGGCGTATGTGTCGCCTTCCGACTATACAGGACAGTGTGCGTGGATCCGCCAGGTAGTGGAGGAACAGAGTGTGTGCTTGCCAATCGCGAACGTGGTCATCGAGGGCCCTTTCGGCGAGTTAACAACCGAGGCTGCCGTTTCAGAAAAGCTGCCTAAGTGCTATCCGTATTTGTTTTCCAACAAATCGGACATGCTACTGCGAAAGAGGGGCATCCTTTTCGGAGACAGTGTTGTGCAAGCATTAACACGTTAAAAGGCGCGAGAACTAGCTACACTGCTCATACCAGAAAATTCCACAGCGGAGGAAACGGCAGTTAAAACAGTGGTCTATGTGGAAGATAGCGGGTCAGAAAACTTTGAGAGCGAGGCATCTCAAATAAGTCAACTTGAAAGTGAATTTGATGAGACGCGGAATGAGGACGTTCTTGAGAATAACGTCTTGCCGCCAGTGTCTAGGAATCTCCCGAGACTTTTAAGTGGAACCCGAGAGGACTTAACTATGGAGCAAGCCAATGATCCCAAGAATAAGCTCGAAGTACAGTGGGAAGGACCTGCTGAAGTCGTTGCAAAGCTTTCTGACACTAACTACGCAGTGAAAATCCCCGATAGGCGTAAAGCAGTGCGCATTTATCATTGCAATCTTATGCAGCCCTATGAGCAGAGGGAAACCATGGTAAATCTAACGTTAAACCTTCCTGAGGAGATGGGGGACAACTTGATTTGCCTCAGCGGAAAAGGAAGCAACGCTCAGGAGCTTCTCAAAAAGACGGAGCAGAGAGGAGAACTAAAGAAATCCCAGCTGTCCGATCTGGGCGAGATAATAACAGAATTTGAGGCCTGCTTCGTGGACGGGCCAGGCAGGACTGATTTGACTGAGCACGATATTGAGCCGACTTCAGACGTGCCAGTGCGATCAAGGTGCTACCGATTCTCTCCAAGGCAAAGAGAAATTCTGGATAGGGAAGTAACTCGCATGCTGGAATTGGGAGTAATAAAACCCTCGGAAAGCGATTATGCTTCGCCTATGATCTTAGTAGAAGCTCCAGGTAAAGACCCTAGGCCTGTGGTAGACTACCGAAAGCTAAATTCTCTCACCAGGGATCAAGTGTATCCTATTCCGAATATTGAGGAGAGAGTAGAACAGGTCAGTAGAGCGGCATATTTGACTACGCTGGACCTTACTCGAGGATACTGGCAAGTACCGCTCACTGAACGCGCCAGCAGATACGCGGCTTTCGACACTCCGACGGGCAGCTACCAGCCAACAATGATGAGTTTCGGGCTCAAAAATGCTCCATTTTGTTTTTCCCGACTCATGGATAGGGTTTTAAATGGGTGTGAAACATTCGCGGTGCCTTATTTAGATGACATTGCGGTTTTTTCCGACTCATGGGCGGACCATATGGTACATCTAAGAGCTGTACTGAGCCTTTTGCGTCAAGCTGGACTAACCGTAAAGGCCGAGAAATGTTGCCTGGCAAGGGCGACCGTGGACTACTTGGGTCACAATGTAGGTCAAGGTTTCAGGAAACCCAGCGAGATTAAGATTTCTGCGGTAGCAGACTACCCGCGGCCGAGCACGAAGACGGAAATTCGAGCATTCCTGGGTCTGACTGGGTACTACAATCACTACATCCCTAACTATTCAGCTTTGGCTAGCCCTCTGACCGACGCTCTCCGCAAGACAGAACCGACAAATGTAGTCTGGGACGAACAAAAGGAAGCCTCCTTCGTAAACCTGAAGGCTGTGCTGATTAGCCGTCCGGTATTGCGAGCTCCAGACTATGGCCGAGAATTCACGGTCCAGTGTGATGCCAGTGATCGAGGGTTAGGTGCTGTTCTCTGCCAGAGAGATGACGACGGTAATGAGCACCCCGTGCTCTACTTGAGCAGAAAGCTGAGTTCTAGAGAGAGGGCTTATTGCGCGTCAGAGAAAGAGTGCGCTTGCATTGTATGGGCCATTCAAAAATTGCAGTGCTATCTTGGAGGGACCAAATTCACCGTAGAGACGGACCATTGTCCCCTGGCTTGGCTGAAAACTGCGACATCGAAAAACAGTCGCCTTCTTAGGTGGAGCTTGATTTTACAGCAGTACAATTTTGAAATAAGATACAAAAAGGGGAAGTTAAATGGGAATGCGGACGCGCTTAGCCGCTCTTTCTAAGCGGTCCGAGATGTTCCTCACCATGTATCCAAATTGATAATCAGGATTTTTTTTTTTTTTTTTTCGTGCGCTTGTATATGTGTGGCTATGTAAAGCAGCACGTTTGGTTTTCTAGGAATACGTGGGTCCCGAACGTCTTGAGAGTGGGCTTTTCTCGAACAACAATGGCAGTTTTCTTTTAACCTGGTCTCTTCAGACGGGAGCCGAGTGCTTGCTTCGACATGTGGTTGAGTTTCAGACAGCTCGAGCAATTTGGCCTACAACAATCGAGACAACGCGACAAGCAACAGCGAGCTTCAAGCGTTCACGTGCAGGCCATTAAGTCGTCTCTTCATGCAGCAGCTGGGACTGCTGCCCTCCGAGACTCTTCTGGCGGGGGAGGAGGCTGTTACGACCAAGCATCCGCATTTGCGCGCTCTATTGTTCGCCTGTGGGCATGGATAAGTGCTGTGAATATGTGGTGATGGTCCAATGGCTCTAAGTGAGCCTGTTTCCAGGAATCCTGTTTTGTAAGCCTGTTTTGCTTTGTGGACACTCTGCAAATGCCAAATTGACCCTGCCAAGAGAACGTCTGGAAAAACACAAAGAAACGTCCCCCTGCGGGAAATGCAGGAAGTGCTTTCTTTCTTTTGTTCACCCTTCCAGTCGATAAGCCCTATCGTCCAGTGAGGAATGCCTACTTTCCAAAGGAGACGACAGAGTGACATGTCCGCTGACGTGCAGGACAAGAAAGGAGCATGACGCATACAGCCATTAAGTGATTTCCCAGGAATGCAGGAAAGATTTGCAATTGTCGAAAACGGACAATGCTGGGAGCGGATGCGGCGCCACGTGCACTCGGGTTTCTGAGAAGTAAAACCACTTGTCAGAACCAGCCTGTGGTTTCTTTGCTGAAGAATAGAAATGTACCTCCTCTCCTCGCCGTTCCCAAGCTTTTCCCGCCAACAAGTGATCACGCCCAACGAATGAATGCCGGACCAGTCAGTGCTTCAGACCATCAGTGCAGTGATGTGTTCGATTGGATGCCGATACCTGAGGGGCGTTCCCTGGATTTGGTTGGTCAGCATCTTCAGAGAGGGGCTGGACATAGGGGGTTTTAAGGACGCTGCAGAGCTCGAAATGTCGCTCTGAGCCCTGGGTAAACGGCTCATCCAGTCGCTTCTCGCTATGAACTCTTAACGCTTGCCATTTTGCTGATGTACCCTTCTTTTTCGTGTAAATAATCTTGTAAATAAGTTTCTCAAAGTGCCATTAAACCTGCTTGTATATATTTCACCAACTTCGAAGATTCAGTCCTTCTTCAACCCCGAGTCTCTGCACGCTACCAAGTGAAGGCCGGGTCGACGTAGCCCCAGCGTCACGACAGTACCTATGACCGCCGGGCGGACAGTGGTATAGGACATCCCCGACCCTCGTTTTTTTTTTCTTTCTTGCATAAGTGCGGAAACCCAAGGCTAACAGTTGTTCTTATTTTTCTCAAGCAGGAATGCAGCCTCTGCTAACTATTAAAAGTAAATTCAGAAGAAACGCGTAATTTAGAGCTTGTGAGACAGGAGCGAGCGTCAAATTTTTCTTATCTCGCGGATAATCAGTTATGTATGTGACGGTGGTAGCATTATTGGGGACCTGCGCAGACTCTTGCTGCTTCACTCGCTACACATTGTTTCCCGTTATCCGCAACCTGCCCTTCATCGGCGTTGCGGCTGGCGGTTACGGTAGGGAACCGCCATCTGCACAGCGTGTCGCTTCGCTGCTTCTGGGAGAAAGGGGTGTGGCGCAGGGAGCAGTGTATTCGTGCCGCGATTGGTGCCTCGCTCCGCCGCTGTCGTGTACCACGAACACCAGCAGCGTCTTACTCCAACCGCAGCTCGGCTCTTAACCGCGTATCCTTTGACGCACGGATGAGATTCTGGCACCCCCTCTATTACTCCCCCCCCCCCCCCTCCCTTTTCTATCCTTTTCTGTTGTTCTCATTCGGGCCGGCCTAATGGCGGCGCGTTGACACTCGGCTGCGTCTCTCGTGGGACGGCAGCGGCCGCTTTGGTAGTGGCGCCCTAATTGCTGCCTGCGCGACGCTCTCCAATCGAAGCGACGACCGCCGCTAACAAGCGACCGCGGGCGGCAGCGGCGGCTGCCTCTGTAGTGCCTGAATTCCAAAGCTGGCGATCTCGGAGGCTCTTGTTCTTTGTTCTGGCGAGGAGTCAGTCAGTCGGCCATGGCGCGTGTCGGTTTTCTTTCTCTTTGCTTCCCGAGCCCTCCTGTCATCTGTCCTGGGGCGAATCTGGCCTTGGGGGTTTGTTGGCACGGGATCAGGTTAGCGCTGCTGCGGCTTCCCGCCGCGGCGTACTGGTATAGTACTACTACATACGCTGCGGCCGCGTCTCCTTGCATCGCCGTTAGTTATTCGAGGCTGGTTTGGGCCGGTTTGTTCGGGCTGCGTCGCGGCCGCGACCGGGTGACACGTCCCAGGTGGCGTCTTCCTGTCGGGTTGACAAGCTCGCAAATATATTTGAAAAAAAAAAAAAAAAAATCTGCTGTGTTGTGTCAAGGTACTATATCGCATCGTTTTGTATATACAGGTATGCATGCAATAGGATCGCTTTCGAGAAAAAATATTGGTGATTATTCACGATGGACGACTTTCCGGGACTAGTTTAACCGGCAAGCTGTCTTTTCCACTCTGCGCTCCAGTCGTGCAGTGAAACCTCCTTCACGGAGCCACGACTGTTCTATGGTTTGCGGCGTTTTTCTTCCGGGCGCCGCTGCTGTTCACTCTCGCTTCTGCTTACCTTTTTTGTTGCCACGCCTAATTTTTACCTGAAAAATGTTAGCTCGTCTAGTAGCGTTTTATTGCATGCGATCGCAAAAGACAGTCAGTCCTTGACGTCCCTGATAGCTAAAAATGCACCACAGCGCAACTTTAACCCATGGACAAAGAAAGGACGTCGCCTATCTTATCTCCCCCCCCCCCCCCCCCCCCCCCCCCGTATTCGGGTTTCAGTACAATGCGAAGTCAAAATCAAACCGGAGTCTTCCGCTGCGTCGCTCCTCGTTTCCCACACTGTTGTTTCAGCACTGAAAAGAACGCTATTAGCCAAAGCCGCAGCCGTAACGTTGTTCCTAACGACTGATCACTTGCCTAAACCGTGGTTCTATCTCACTGCAGCTTCCACATCCCACCTCCTGGGCTAATTTCGCGCCGGGTCACCACAGGAAGTATAGTCTCGCGCGAACATTCGCTGTGCGTTCACCTGTGCTGGCACGATGATCTACAGCATGGTGGACATCGCATCAGCGGCATTACCGGCGCGGAACGCCTTCGCGGCGTATCCCTCCCTTGCGGCCGTTAGCCACCCAGCACCGCTGCAGGCGTCCTCGACCTCCCTTCCGCGATGCTAGCGCTTCTGACTCGGGCCGGGGACAAAAAATAAGCCGCATTAGACACGGCTGCTGCCACCGTCGCCGCGACCGCATTTCGCGCATCGCTCGTCAGCCAAGGCTTCGCCCCCTCTCGCACATCTTAATTTCCTTTATTTTCTTTTCTTGCGTGTGTATAATATTAAGGACGACCGTCCGGTTCGGATGTCATCTGGCCGTAGCGTATTATATTTGTTTTATTGTGCGCTCCTAAGGGAAAGGCCATATAGAGCTGAAATGACCAGCCCAACTCTTCGCGTATGACTGCATTGAAAGAAAACCATCATCCGACAAAAGGACAAAACCACCGAACCGTCGCGTCGGGAGGTCTTCAAGAAAGGGGTCTCTATTGTGCTGGATATTTTTTTCCCCATATAGTCTGATGTAGTTACCCGTGGTCCTTAGTTCCGTGTGCAGCTGATAATGGCGGTAACGTTGTGCGCGGATCCGTTTTAATATCTGCTTGGGAATACTATGACTCCCCTTTTTGTGCCGTTCTCTTTATTGGCAGTGCTGTCTTGTGTATCTCGTTTTGTCGTGCAGGAGGAAATAGGGAAAGTTCATACGTATGAGGTACCGTGATGTCATCCCAACTTTGTTCGTCCCTAGCACCAAAGCGCACTAGCATTCCTCCGCGGGTTCAGTGGTACGACACGCAGGTGCTACGTTGGCTTAGTAGAAGGAGAAATATAGGAAGATCCCTGGGTAGCAAGAATAAACAAGGCAAAAAAGAGAAGAAATAGGGAAACGAAAGAGGAAAGTAAATGGTCTATCATCAGCCTATACGTTTGATACAATAGCGTTTTGGGGCTGAGGCACTGTACCGGGCTTCACGTTGACGTTTGGCGCCATCTGTCGATACATTTTAGGCTATTCCCCAACTCCTGTTTCAGCTTATATTTTCCTTTTCCGTGGCGAATGGAGCTATAGGGAGGCAGGGAGCAAAGGAAGTGGAAGGAAGCAGGACTACCATCATATCCAACGGCTGGCGTCGCGGCATGGGGAAAAGAATGGCTCGAGGCGCGCCGCTACTCCTGACGTCTCCACTTCCCTTTTATCCCCATTTTCCCCTGGCTTCGCCAAAGCGGCGGTAATATATCCGGGCAGAGGCAGGTGCCCGTCCGTTACTTGTTACGGCTCTACGAGATGGCTGACCTCCGTTCTCCGCACCCCATCCCGTTCCTTGCCCTCTTTCCTTTCAGCCCTTCCACGCTACTGGGTTGGTTGTGGATGTGCTAGTGGCAGCGGGGTGTATACACAATTTGCTCGCGCTGGAAGGGGATACTTTGTTTTGCTTTACTCTGTCGATTCGTGTTCTCTTATTCTTTCCTCCCTTCCATCTTGTTGAGCACTTCGCTGTTTTGATTACTTTTTTTTTTTCGCGCTCTGCAGACGTCTGGCTTTTTTTTTTTTTTTCAGCCAACTGGTGGGTATACAGGTACTTCTTTATTTGTGTTCATGTTCATGTATTTGTAAGTCTTCGGCGGCCTGTTACTCTAGGTTGTCCGTTTCCTCTTCCCTCAGCTTCGCAGCGCTGCCCTGTCTGACTTGGCGTTGTTCTTTTCCTTCGTCGCATTTTCTTATGCTGGTTCACACTGCGGACCTCGTCGTTGTGTGGTTGTTTGTGCGGGGTTTCGCTATTTCTTATGCGCTCCGCCCCCCCCCCCCCCCCCCTCTTCTACCGGAAGGGAACTCGCAAGCGTGAGCTGCTCTTTCCTTTTTTACCGTGTTTCCATTGGGCGAAGTAATAATGACTGAAAAAAAGAGAGAGAGAGAGAGAGAAGAATATATTTTCGCTGTTTTGGCACCTTGGAAGACATCGCACGAAGTCAGCGGCGTGTGAACGTATTTTGCTCTGGCTTCGACGGTTTTCGATTATTTTCGCCAAAGATGGCCCTTCTCGAGTTCCCCATTTTGTTCGGCTTATCGCCTGTATTCTGCTGCCCCTGCGCTTTCCTGATTGCGCCAATAAGCATCAGTGAAATAAGTACGAACACATCAGCATCGACCAGAGCAGCAGGCCGTCATTGGTTCAAAGGTCATGACGTCACATTTATTACTGGACTTTCGGTTGAATTGTAAACAGTATGAATACATTTGTCCACGGACTGCCCTTTTCTAATGGTGATAGCGGGAGTCACTGCTCTTTTTCTGCCCTCTACTAAAGTTGTTCGCGTTCGTCAATAGACCACGTCGTTAACGGTCACATTTGTTTTCGCTTCGGCGGTACGAACACCGTGATGGTTCGAGCAAACGTACAACACTAGACTGGCGTAATGGAGCGCGATTCCACATGCGAACGACGACCGCTGCTCAACCCGCGGCTGAAACTCAAATCAGGGCCCGAAAGGGGAATGAGGGCTAGGTATACGTAAGGGGCGCCCACCAAGCTGCTGCCTCCCCCACGTTTAGCACGCGTACATGATGGTGGCGACTGGAAAAGGGAGGTGTGGGGGATGGAGTGAGGGCGTGTATGAGCGCTAAGGCAAAGTTGCTACGAGCAGTCGGAATTAGTATCGACCAGCGCCGGCGTCGCGGGGGGCTGCGGGAGGTGTGGGCACTGTCGGCAGCAGCGGTATTCAGACTTAGTTCTGGGTGGAAGTGGGAAGCTCTGAGATGGGAGGGGGGCGGCAAGCCTTCACTGCCTTCGCAACCACGTTACCGTGTAATGCCGTTTGCGTCAGCAAGGGAGGAGCCGCTCGTGAGGCAGCGGCATATATAAGCCGGCGTCAGCGCCCCCCAGCTGCAGCGCCGCGCTGCTACCCTTCCAGCCACCATAGCGCACTGCAGTTCCGACTCTCTCCTCCGCAGACTGGACCGCTCGGCGGGGACCGGAAATGGCCGCGCGGTGCCGCGTGTTTACTGCAGTGTGCACGTTAGCTGGGCTGGAGAGACGTGAGCTTGCATTTGCCGCCGTCTTATCCTGCTGTGGGAGGATAGTGAGGCTGCAAGGGAGGTTGTAAAACCTCGTTAGGGACCGTATGCGAGCGCAGCGACTTCTGGATCTCCGTCTGCTGCATTATGCGCTGGAGGTGTTTTTATAGCCTAGGAAAACCGCGCCACTATGTGTGTGTGCGTGTGACAGAGAGAGAGAGAGAGAGAGAGAGAGAGAGAGAGAGAGAGAGAGAGAGAGAGGCAGCGTTTATTAGTCTAGATGTGTTCCGAGGTAGATTAACGGCGCTACGAGCAAGTCGAATTTGAGTCTCTTTGTGGGCAAAGGGCAAGCGGTACGTCGGTGTACACGTGCGTTCAGTTTTGCAACAGTTCTGGATTCCTCGGCTGGGTCGGAAGTGAAGCTGTAACTTTCCTGGACAGCACATTGGCTGTTTCGTCTTTAATTCAGTGCTTGTCTCTTGTGCCAGAGTTGTGTTTTCACTGTGCATATTGAGAATAATTGGTATGGCTACTATGCGCAGTACAGGATGTGGTAGCTTGAATTTTGAATTTTATGCCATGCAAAGCTTAAACGGTTACTGGCCTGACTGCTGGTTAACGCGTGTGTGTGCCGAACATCGTTCACGTAATCTTGCCATCCTCGTCAGGCAGCCGACTGGTCGCTTTTTCATGCGCTCTTAGATCTCCCCTCCCCCCTGCGGGCGCACGCACGCACGCACGCACGCACGCGCACACACACACACACACACACACACACACACACACACACACACACACACACACACACACACACACACACACACACACACACACACACACACACACACACACACACACACACACACACACACACACACACACACACACACACACACACACACACACACACACACACACAAACAAACAAACAAACAAACACCATCCCGCCTTTTGGTCGTCCCTGCAAAGAGCTGGTAAACTCAAACAAACGTGTAGTCATTAACAGTAACTCACGGATGCTTTCTTGTCTCGGAGGGCTGTCTAGCTCGAAGCGGTGCGCAGAACCCCATCTCAAGACCAGCGTAGCGGTTCGCTGCTTATCGAGCTCCGTTCTTTTCGCTTGCATCGCTGCTTCCGCATCACTCCTTTCCACCACCTCTTTTTTTTATTTGGCGTTCCTAGTTCTTGAGCCTCGATCTCTGGATCTTTCCCCACTATCCCTCTTTTCCCTCCCAGCCTCCGCTGCGCACGGCGGCGGCTCTGGGTTTCGTTCGCGTGGGTCGGCCGTTACAGCCGCCTCTTCTTATTTCCCTGCACGCCATCCATCCTTTCCTCTCTGTTTTTCCTTTCTTCCCAGTTTTTCCTCTTCACTGCAGTTTTGTTTCGGGCGGCGGTACCATCGCGGTGCTGTTCCTTCTCCATTTTCCCTCTTTCCATGGTTTGCTGGGCGCGTCGGGGCGTGCTCTGCAGATCGCGTCTTCCCGGTTCGTCTTCTCCCTCGGCAGGACACATTCGTCTCTAGCCCTTCCCACGCCGATCTCTCCTCCGTGCGAGGGCCGCTGGTAAAGCACACCAGTGCAGTGCCCACATCAGCAGCGCCAATTAGAGACTGCGGTGCGGGTTCTACCACTGTGCTGAGGTGTCTAGCTTTTTCAAGGCGCTCTAGCTCTTTCACATTCTGGTCCCTTATTCTCTTTTCCCAGGGCGTTCTCACTGTGACTTCGTTTCACATCTTCATGTTCGTGCTGCACCCTTCCTTTTAGCGTCAAACCCAGTCAAACCCCATTCACCCATCCCCGCGTTCCTGGTTTGTTCTCAAAGGTGCTTAGTACGGAATAAAGCTCGAGCTGTTCGCTCTTTCTTTCGCATTGAGTCTTCTATCGCTCTCTTTATCTTTCTCTCTCACTTCGCCTATCTTTGATTGTGTCTTCGCATACGTGTTCTGGGTCAGGGGTCTTCTTCTTGATTCGTGTTGCAGCCGGAGCCCTTTGGGCTCATGTTTGGGCACTTCTCACCGCGCTGCCGCGCCGGCTGGAGCGCTTGCCCCTCTTGTAACTCACTGTTGGGCGTTCTTTCCCTGGGGGAAAAGGGAGTGGGGAGGAAGGTTCCTTTGCTTCGCGCTACTGTACACCCTTCGCCGCCGGACCATACATAGCCGGCTGGGAATGAGCGTGCGAGCGCCGTTTATTAGCTTGATTACCGCTCCTTTATTGGATCTCCCGCGGCGCACGCTGGCCTCCCTCTGGCGGCTTCTTCGTAGTGCTGCTGCTGTCACGCACCCACCCACCCCTGTCCCTTCCTTCCCCCAGCGCGCGGTCGTGCGGCAGACTCCTTCCTGGGCCGGGATTGCGCTGCCTGCTCTTGTTCTTTTTCTTGCTCTTGTTCTTGTCCTTGTTTTCGACGTATTTTCCTTCTTGCGCCCAATTCCGAGAAGGTGAGGTGGCGCCCAAGAATTCTTTTTCTTCGTCCGACGCACGTAATAATAATAATAATAATAATAATAATAATAATAATAATAATAATAATAATAATAATAATAATAATAATAATAATAACAATAATAATAATAATAATAATAATAGGTTCACAGGAAATGGAAGGAGCAGTATCTGTCACTTGTTCTGTGGACACATGAACCACGCCGTAAGGGAAGGGAGGAAGGTGGGAGTGAAAGCGGAGAGTAAGGGGTGTCGTAGTGGCGGCCTACGGAGTAATTTCGACCAACTGGGGATCTTCAACAGCGTACTCCCCTGATGGTGCTGGGACAGGTAGGCCACCGCCGCTTGCGGCGGGGGCTAGCCTGCCACCGAATTTTTATCTGTTGTAGGCCGTTATTGTACCCGCCACCGATTCGGTGGTGGACGACGGCCGTTGTTGCGGCGCGCGTCTTTCTTTCCCTCTTCCTTTTCTTTCTTCTCTGTTTTCTCTTCTGTCCGCACGAGGCAGCGGAGGTGGCTCAGCTACAGAGCCAGTAGCAGGCCCGTGCATTTTCTTTTCCTTCTTCCTACAGCCACAACAACAACAACTGATATCGCACAGCACACGGTACATAAGGATACGATTAAAAGTGTGGTAAGAATTCACATTGACATCAACTTCTCCAGATATCTCGGAAATACACGCTTTTTTTTTTTTTTGTTCACATCAAACTGTCATTATAAATTGCCAAGCTGTACTACATTCAAAATCGGATGCAGTTGTGTCCCTTTTCGCAGCGATTTAAGTGCACGCCGGCCCGTAGCGCGTGTGTAGTATAGGCCGTTGTGCGCAGTTCGCCCGAAGCTTGGTCTGGTTCGACACCGTCGCCTCAGGGGAGGAGATGGCAGGAGGGGTAATACAGAGCATCGACTTTTCCTCGAAAAGCCGTCGAAAACGACGGAAACACTGTATGGAGGAGAAGGGAAAGAAATTCGGAAGCCCGGGCGCGCGCTACTTCCGGGAAATGCTTCCCTCTTCCCACTAACCCCTTTCGCTGCTGCATATGCTCTTCTTTCGTCCCTCCGAAACCGTCTTTGTTATTTTTTTTTTCGTTCTTCTCTCTATTTCTTCTACCGGCGCGCTTAAACCGCTCGCGTGGTGGCGTCGCTCGCGGTTATTGGGTGGTGCTCGCAGGAAGCCGCGTGTGACCCCTTGTGCTGGAAAAGTGGAAGAGAAGAAAGAAAGAAGGCCAGGGGAAGTGCTTTTCTTACTGCAGCAGCCCCAGGGCTTTCCGCGCATGACGTGGCACTCAGCCGCCGGTCCCATCCAGCCGCGCCGTCGCCCATCGATCGTCAGTGCCTCATCTCCGCGCGGCGTGGACCGACGCCGCTTGTACTAGACGATGCATGGGCTTTGAGTAGAGGCGCTGGTGTGGCGCAGTATTTTGCCAAAACCACCGTGTTCACCGTCACGACAGGGCAGACGCACCCCTTTCTGACATCCAGTTAACCCTAACCAGGCGCGCCCTGTTTCTTGGCGTCGCCGAGAGTTACAGGACAAGTGTTAAAACTTCCGAGTTCTTTCGGAGGACAACTGCTCTGCCAGAACTGTATACGTAGGCTCTCAGAGAGCGACGGTTACTTCGTGTAAAGGCATTCCTTTATTCCAAGGACCAAACGTTCCTCGCAAGTGCCATGTTTAGTTCCATCTTCTCATTTTGGGCGTTATTAGCGACGCCAAAATCTTATTGCCGCTTCGCAGCTGCTCAGCTTCCGTTAGCCAAGCCGAAGGTGCTTCTCTTGACACTTTGCTGGGGGACATCAATATACTGTCGGAAGCGAAACTGCGCTATCTCATTTATCGGCGTTCTTTATCGCAGGTAGATTTCGTACTGAACACACTTGGTAACACTGACGGTGCGCTACAGGTTTCTAACTGTGGTGGGAACGGTCGACGCTAACGCAGTTTATCATCGCACATCAAGGATACTGCAGGCTAACAATATGTTTTTTTTGTGCAGAGTCGGCGCTTACGCATATGCATGTGCTGAGCGACCTCTTCGAGACATTTTTAAGCCTAACGCCAAAACTTTGGTGGTAACCTTTACTAAGTTAAAGCCTTTGCACCCTCCCCCCCCCCCCCTCCATTTGTCTTTTATTTTATTTTTTCATCTCTTAGTTCACCACATTCGCGTTTCCACTTCGCAGAGCAGCCTGCTTTTTTAAAAAAGCAAATAGTTATTATAAGCTGACGCATGACTGCGTGAAAGTGCGCTGCTCCAAACAACTCGAGTCTCTGAATTGGTCTGAAAACTCATATTTACCACATTCGCCTCAAGACTGGAAAGTAGTGACAGCGCACATGTCGCGTTGTATTGGCTAGCAAAACAGTATACAGCAGAGTTGTATCCGCGTAGCGGGAGGCAGCAGGAAGACATTGATGGAGAACTAAACGAGTTACTCTGCCCGTTTCGAAAAAAAAAAAAAAAAAAGCTGTGTGAGAAGTAGACTTAAGGGAAGGGGAGAGATGCAAGAAAAAGGAGTACTGTAAGAAATTTCGCGAATAACGGGGGCTGTCGCCCATATCCCTCGCAGCGTATGGTTTCAGCGGCTGCGTGCCCGTGTCCGCTTTTCCTCGTTTTCCACAGACGCGGTCACTGAGGCGACTAGACGGCGCCGGTTTGGGAAGATGTCCCTCTCTCGCTGCTTTTTTCTCCATCGCATTTTTTCCTCTTCCATGCGCAGCGTTTCCATTTTTTTTTTTTGTCCACAATATTCTTTAGCGTTATTTCCTATTCTACCCCTCTCCATTAACGCCCCATGTACTTTGTCTCGCCATTTCGCTGTCGCATCCTTCCTTCTGTGCATGCAGGCATCTCCATACTACGCCTTGGTCTCATTTAGGCTTATATATAGACTGAAAGGGTAAAGGAGAGCCGGAGCACTGTAGATTCCTTAGTAGCATGCTACTAAGGAAAAAAACAAAACAAAAAGAGTTGCGGAGAGCCGGAGCAGTGTTAGCATTAGTGTTAGTGTTAGTAGCATGCTACTAAGGGGAAAAAAAAGTGTTGGGGCTGAGTTGTGCGTGCAGCTTACGCTGTTTGCGGGGCGGAAACTGCCGACAGATCCCTCTATTTATTTTGTTTCCTTTGCCCCCGTACCGTTTACCTCCGTGGTATGCGGCCTCCGAATAGTGCTGCCTTTCCTCACTTTTTCTTAACATTCCAGCTTATTTTTATTTTTATTTATTTATCGGGGCTTATACACAACATGGCGTGTGCAGTGCCTGCTTACAACGTAGTTACCGCGGTGCGCGTTAAAGCGCAGCGCGTCATGCCACCGTTTGGTTTTGCCGGCTCGTCATGTTGCGGTGTTTTTTCAATATGTTATCATTTTAGTAGTCTGCTTTTTTGCGGTTGGATTCACGCGAGTCGCTTGAAGTTTCCTGTATGCGGCGGCGGGTGTTGATGGGTGCGCCGTCACTGCTTCTGTCCTCCTCCACCTCCGCGTTGTTATTATAAACGACCGTTGCTATTTCCAAGGAGGCAAATAAATAAGACGTTCCTGTCTTTTTTTTTTTTTTTTTTTTTTCGGGGGGATAAGGGAATGCAATCTCCATGAGTATGATCTTCGAACGCGTGTGCACAAAGGTGTGCAAAAGTCGTATTGTGCACACGTCCGCAACCATAGTAGCCCCCTTTCCCACTGGCCAAAGCGGGTTGCGCGAACTCGGGCGCGACTTTCTTCTGAGCTATCGTGTGTCCAGTGTTACCATATTCCACGTCGCTGTTGTCCGCTTTTGCTCCAGCAAATGAAAGCGAGCGTTTGTGCATGCGGTACACCACACGCAGACATCGTTTACATCTAAGAAACTCTATAGAGCCATTTCATCAGAACATTCAGAAAACACGATGACTTGCCATAACATAGCTTGGGTAAATTTTTTTTTCCTGCACAAACCGCGTATGCCATGTTGTGCTGCCTGGACTACTGACATTCTTTTATTTATACACTTCACAGACGCAGACGCTTGTCCACTGGGCTGTACGTATTTATTTGTGCACTTTCTTGACAGCATGAAGTAGCGCTGCCGTGTTTGCTTATACATATTGTGGCACTTCAAGCGCTGTGCTTTGAGCCCCTTCAAGCAGAGGCGTGTACATGATCGACGAAACACATTAGCGGAGAGAACGTGAAAAATGTAGAATGCCCAAAAGGTCTTTGCACGAAAAACACAGCTATGAACAGGGTTCATGCCGCACGGTAGTAAAGTGCACTGAAGAAACTAACATGGGTTGTACGTGTGCACGCGCGCGCGTGTGTGTGTGCGTGGGTGGGAGGGGGTGAAAGAGAAGTCAGTATGAGAACGGACAGATTCTTCATCGCGCACAGTAGCACAGAACAGTCGTTACCTCGCAAGGACTAATGGAATAAGCAACACCGTACGGAAAGCTTGGCGCACTGTCGCTCTCACTGAGAATGTCTACCGGCGCGTGCCGACAGTGACAGCTTGCGGGCGCTTCCTCCATCGCCGGAGTCTTCTCTTATCTCACCCCGGCGGATGCCGAGGAACGCCGCGTCGTCGTCTCCCCTGCCGTCGTGCTTAATAAAGTGCTCATCATCCCGCTCGCCAGTACCCCTCAGCAGCAGCAGCAGCAGCAGCGAGCCAGTCTTGCTTCCTTTTTCAGTTCCTTTTTATTCCCCACGCTTCTTTTCTTGCTCGTTCTGGCAGTGTGACGTGCGTCACCGCCAGAGTCATCCCTCCCTACTTTCCCCGCATCAGCCTGCGCTATACCCATACACGCAGCGTTGGCGGAGGAGAGAAACATTATAGCCGCGCCGAAGAACGCCGAGGCCAAGTAATCCGGACCGTGTTAGCTGTCAGCAACGCGAGCTGCCGGTGTACGTGAGCCAGATAGAAAACCTCCTCATTCTCTTGGTCCTCATCTTTTTCTTTGTTACATTTCTTGTTCCCCTCTATTTCCAGCGCTCTTTTCCGGCGAGCCGTGCGACCCAATGTCGTGCGTGCTTCCCTGGCTTCCCTTTCACCCTAAGGAAAATAGGGAGGCGAAGGGAGGAGTTCCGGATAACGGTCTCAGTCCGCTCCCGCTCTCATCCGTACTCCGTGCGACCGCGTGTGGGTTTTTGTTTCCTGCCGTTAGCACCCCGTTGCCTGCTGCGATTTCTCCCTTTTCTTTATCTCGTAGTGTTTTCCTTCAGTACCGACTGTGTATCCAAGTGGACGGGCGAGGTTGCATGTCTGCAACAGAGGGTGTTTTTCCGCGCCTTCTCCATGCACCTTGTTTTTCCCAAGCAACGCAAGGCTCCCCTCCCCCTTCGTTCTCTCGTCGGGTTCTTCTCTCCACAATTTAGTCGTCTGCAGAAACCGTGCCCCTTCCCCCAGCCCTCCCACCCGCAGTAGGCTGTAGCCTTGCGTGCTTCAGATGTAGCTCAGGAGTGTTCCCGGCAAAGATCCCTGTGCACTGTCTGCGTCGTATTCTTCTTATTTCCGACCTCCTTTACCTTCCCCCTTTTTAAAGTGCCCTCTCCCACTTCTTTCTTCTCTTTCCCATTTCAACGTCTGCCACGTATACCTTCACGGGGAAATGGTCTTGACTTAATTAAAGTGAGTTTTAAAATTTAGCCCTCAGCGAGAAAGTTACATGACAGTTCATTACGCTGACTACCGAAGGAGCCAACTCATTCGAAAATGGGCAATATGGTCTCGTGGTTTTATCGGGACAGGCATATTTCGCGGAAACATATCAACGCAGACCTGCTTTCTTGTGCCGCTTTACCATGTTATGCGCATGCTCCAGTCAAATTAATATCGATCTGTCTGTGTGCGTGCGTGCGTGTGCGTGCGTCCGCGCTCACGCTATGCTCCTCGTTTCTTGAAAAACGAGCTTCTGTGAAGCGTAACCCGTTCGATCGCCAGCATTAAAGAGAAAACTTTGCGATACTGAGCAGCTCCGCCCACAGGCCTGGTTAGGAAGTTTTTGCATAGAGTCCCTCTATATACTGATTCCGCCTTCAGCGCTTGCGCAGATGGTTCCGATCGTGCTGGCACGCCTGCTTCCCCTGTAGCATCGTACCGTAAGCGCTGTGCTTAAACTCTCTATTGGGGGTTCGGCTACGCACATCCACATAATCTCACGTGCGACATTCATGACTCTGACGGTCGTCATGTGTTGCCACGCCGGAATATCCGCGCGATTCGAAAAAAAAAAAAAAAAAAAAAGAGAGTAATGACAGATTCTCATTCTCTCTCAGATTTTGACGCCTAGCCCGTCTCGTGTGCTTCATTATAACAAAGTCGTTTTTATCTTCTCACATACACGACTTGCGCACTTTTTCCACTTTGCAATTCGGGATGCTTGCATCTCAGGCGAGCCACCCGGAATACGTGCGAAACTGGCCTGATCCAGCCCTGATGGAATCTCTTTCTTACGCCAATTCTCCCTGGCACTTTTTCCGCGAATTGCGTTAGCCGCTGTTTTCGCCCACCAACTTTCTTTTTGTTTCTTTGTTCTTTTGTTCTTTTCCTTCTTTTACCTTGCCGCCTGTCGCTACACTTTCTTGTCATTAAAGCTCGCTGTCTGTTGCATACTATGTTCGTTCTATTTTGCTTCCCTCTTCCTCACTTTTGTTATTTTCCAGGCCTGATCAGGGTCCCCTTATATTTTCTTGCATAATGCGGTTGGTGGCCGCTTCTTCCTAGACAGATTCCTGTTGTTCTTGTACGCTCAGCGCGGAAGTCACGTACGGAGCCTTTCTTTCTTCGCTTCCCCGGAGTAATTGTTATTCCTTCATTTTTTTTTTTTTTTTTTTCAGCTGAGCTACTCTCGTTTTTCTTTTCTTTTTTCCCCGTTGATCGCCTAATTCGTTTACACGGTGGTTCGCCTCGTGACCCTTCCTTTTGCAAGTGAGCTGTTTTTTGACGAGCGCTACGTGTTTTGCACGCGCCCTATGATAGGTATGGGAAGCCTGTAGTCTTCCAACTGTGCATCTGACATTGACACACGGTTAGTCGTTTCCTGGGCCCCGTCTTATTCACCTTTTCAATCTGGCCCCCCTCCGCATATATATGACAAGTGGCTCTGATAATCGTTGAGCCGATGCCATTCTTAGAACTCGTTTTTACAGGAAAGGTAAATGTTCCTCTGCAGAATACCTTAAACTGAATAACCATGTTTTTCATGGCAATATATGTGTCATTTATCGTGCGCAAACTTTTTTTTTTTTTTTTTCATAAGGACTGAAATAACAGTTATCAGCGAGGTAGCAACGAGCAAAGAGATGGCAAAACGGGCAAGACGAGTTTTGCGAAGAATGCTTTCTTTTTTTTTTTTTTTTCTTTATTGCCAATTATCGACAATTTCAAAAGAACAAAGCCTACGTCAAGTTGTCGGTAGACGGCATGTGAATGCTTTCCTGTGTGTTTGCGAATAGTTTCGAAAAGGTGGCGAAAATGTAGAAAGTTAACTTCTTACAACACCTTTCTTAGGAGAGCACGCAGCGCGATATGGGGACTGTTTTCGACCAGCTGAAAAGTAATGCGTAGAAAATAAAGGCTCTACTGATCTTGTTTTTCAGAGATAATAGAACGTATCCGACGTGGAGAGGAAGAATACCAAGAAATTATGAAACAAGAAGCCAGAATTTGGTTATAAGACGCCGCTGTGCAATATGGCAGCGTCGTCTACATAATCCACCGCGCCGTTTTCATAAGCTCTACGCCTGCCTTTTGCGCTTTGTGCCCCGTTTCCGCGTGCTTCCCTTTGCTCGCACTTATCCCTGAAGGCGCTCATATAGAGCAGCAATTTCATTAACGCGTTCCCCTTAGTTGTTATGCCTGCGAACCGCGACGCGCTGACAAATAATAGATAGTGACGATAATTGCCTAGAGCGGGTCGAGCCTGGGGTTTTTGGTTGCCTTTCACAGCCATCATCGTCGGCCCGCACTAACGCCATCTTATGCGGAGGGTGCAGAGTCGGCGGAGCGGGCGTGATCGTATTTATTCGCTGTCTTTTTATCCGTAGCTTTCCTTGGTTTATTCGTCGTAGAGTCGGCGCTGCCATTTTCTTTTCCCGTCCCTTTTTCCCTTAATTAGCTGCGCGTTTCTTCCCTTAATGACATTATATTTACTGCGTTAAACACAGAGCTAGTACCCACCCTCTCTCTCTCTCTTTTCGATGCGCATCGCAGCGTGTCGAGCTGATCGTGCGTGTCGAGCACCGCATATTTAATTTCTGTTTGGATAGCTCTGTTCGGAAGGCATGGCTAAAGCTGCTTGATATAAAACATACCGTCACCAGGTCGTTATTTCGTTGCCGTAGTTCTTCGGCCTATACGTACTTTTTCTTTTTTTTGTGCTTTCTTTAACGAGCAGGCCGTTTCTGCGACGTTGTATCTTGTCGCTGTACACACGCCGCGAGGCTGGTTTCGCGTAGCCAAAATGAAGGAAAGAAAAAGAAAGGAGGGAGCCTGGAACCTATTGGAACAACGTCGCTAAAGTGCCTATATCTCTATATACGCAGTAAATGCACTCTGGCAATCCAACTTGGCGCCATCAGTGGTCCCCTATTTTCTCCCCAGCTCGTCAACGTGACGACCGGGCGTCTGCGTGAGCCGTTGCTCCTGTCGCCGCCTCATCCAATCAGCCCACCGTCCCTTTCAGCGCGCTCCCAAAACCCGCGGTGTTGAGCGAGCATCTCTGCTCTCTCTCTCTCTCTATCTCTCTTTTTTTTTTTTTTTTGTCTCGCTCTAGATCCCACTTTTTCTTGCAATTTTCGTGGTGAAGTCGATTAGTTCGAGCCCATACACGTCGTCTCGATGTCGTAGCGTCATCGAAGGGTGGCGCACTAAGTGCCCGGAAAGGAAGAGAACCGGAAGCGAGTTAAGCAAGGCGCCGGAATCAATTTCAGGGGGCGGCGAAGAAAGTGGGCCGTCGTAGGAAAGAGGAAATATGCGACCATGTCTTCGTTTCGTCATTCGTTTTGTTCTCCCGCTTCTCGTACCAAGGCATCGTCGTCGATTTCCCTACGATTAGCGATACCACCTCCGCCGCGGCTCTCGACTTTTGGAAGGCGCCAAGTGCCCGATAAGGAGAACGGGCCCCTTTTGTGCGCGGGAGTGTCCTTGAGCTCCCTCGCTCTAATTACTGGCTGCGCAGTTCGCTCGATGAAACCCCATCGCATAGGGACGCGTATTCTCCAGCCATATCGAGTGTGTAGCCAAATGCCCCTAAAGGCTGGTACCCTTCGACGTGGACTGTGGTAATACATGTATAGTGTATATCCTTTATTGCCGTCCTCCTGATTAGTGTATCGAAATGTTATGCTTGCCTGCTCTGTCTTCGTGGACATGGCTACACATCGGGCGCTCTGTCAAGAAGGAGCGCACGAAAGAGCTTGAAAAATAAACAAGTAAATAGAAAATGAGCGAAGTTTCCTGCCGTAACCACGGGAGGAAGCAGTATGGTCACTCGCCGCCCGAGAGCTTTTCGCTGGCGACGACTGATTGAAGGCCAAGGTTAAGGACCGGCTGTCACTTGTCCACCCCTCTCTCCTGTTTATTCACATAACGCCACTTGTAAACTCTCCCCCCCCCCCCCTTCCCTTTTATTTTTGTTTTTCTTATAGCCGTCACTTTGTCTGATGATTGTCGTCCCTGCTCGCGATCGTCGTTAGCTCGCGTCGCCCTCTCGGAAACACCAGCTTGCGAAACTTGCCTCTCGTGATCGAGGGCCCACTGCTCGCCACATTCGACTGGTATGAATTGACTTGCCTCTGAAAAAATAAAAATAATAAAAACGCGTCTGCGCATAGTGCACTCCGATATCTAGTTAGTTTCGTTTGTTCGTTTTAGGAATATACGTAATTGAGATGTTAATAAAAAGCCGCAGTCGGGACTGTGTGTGTGTTGTGTTGGGTTTTTTGGCACATAGGCAATTAAGGCCATCATGCGCCAAACACTAGGTTACTGCAGTCAATTCTGTAATGCCGCCGGCGATTGCCCGCTAGGGACACCTTGATATTGATTTAACATCGACCATTATAGGAGCATGATCAAGCACTCGTCATAAGCAAAAAAAAAAAAAAAAAGTTTAGCTGCTCACTATTTCCATTTATAGTCTTATTCACTGTCACAAAGGCATTGAAAAGAGGTCGGCAAAGCTTCACGCTGAAGGTCCAGGTTCACCGGCAGGAAAGACGGTAGCTACTCGCAGACCGTCACATCAGGGGCCCAATATGACCTGGTTCTGCTGCGCGATTCCAAGCGGCATCGCGCCTAATTTTGTGGCGGTTCAAAGCCGCATCTCCGAAAATCTCGATCGCACTGCGCTGATTAATGCGCCATGACGGCGAAGTAATTCGATACACTGTATTAAAAGAGAGACCCTACCGTAGGCTACAAGCTGAGTAGGCAGGTAAGCATGCGTAGAGGGTCAGTCAGTCGATGACCGGGCCTGCCCAAAGAGGGCGAGGTCCTCACCTCGTGAGTGAGCGGGTGCCGTGTGTAAGCGTGGAGGCACGAGTCGGCCGCGTTGCTGACCCGCCGCCGACGTCTATTTCTGCCGACCGGTTGGTCCACGGGAGGGCAGTCAGGCCACCCAATACGACGGCCGTGCATTGCGCGAGAAGGACTGCATTGCGCCTATCGTCAACACGACGACCGTCTCGCCGTACGTGAGTGGGAACTGGAAGAAGAGAGCCACGAATAGGTCGTTACCTGAACTGAGCGCGAGGACCGAGAGATAGCGAAAGAGAGAGAGAGAGAGAGAGAGTGAGGGGCAATGTCTTTAGCCTCTAACGGCTGTTTCTACGCCAAGCGCAGTGGTGCACTGACCTCTATGCGCAGGCCAAGTGAAAGTACATTCTTCTCACACATATCAGCGTCTCCCTCGGGCAATGTGCGTTGGCTACGGTTTATTGCTCGCACCTGTCCAACGTTGGAGCGGAGCAAATAGCAGGGCATAAACCAAGAGGGAGTTTCATTCGACGTATTCACTGCAATACATCACAACTGAGGCATCGATTAACGCGTGCGGTCAAAGAGGACTGACCAGCTTGCTGCTCGCCGCTAGTGTCCCAATTGGTGGCTGCCCCGCCATGCGCGTTCAACGACCGCTCCCTCAGGGCAACGCCCCCAAGGCGTTGTCAGGGCAGTTTGAATCTGATGCAGCGCGCAACTCGGGCCAAAGCTCTGCGCGAGTGCCGGTCGTCCAAATGTGCCGGGTGGGGCACTTGATCTCGAGGTTTGCAGAGGAAGGAGTCAAACGAGAAACGGCACAAGAGCAGAAGGTGCTATTCCATAAAACCGACCGCGCCCGCTCCATTGCCGAGTCTGCTGCTTCTCTGTCTCTCTTTCTTTTTTTTTTTTTCTTCTCTTTCACTAGGGAGTGTAGGAGTGTAAATTACGACCGGCGTCAGCCGAGAGACAGGCAGCGAGAGAGAGAGAGAGAGAGAGAGAGAGAGAGAGAGAGAGAGAGAGAGAGAGAGAGAGAGAGAGAGAGAGAGAGAGAGAGAGAGAAAAAGGAATGACTGCTGTGAGCGGCTCAAATTAACATCGATCCTTCTCTGTCGCGGACGTGGCGACAGGGCAATAAAAAGGAACGCCGAGGGCTGGGCAGAGAAGGAGCGGATGCGTGGGAGGGAGGTGGACAGAACGAACTTAGCCCAGGAAGGCGACGAAGAGGACTGGTGGTTCGAGAATGGCAGAGCCTGTCTGATCCTTCTCAGGGTGCCACTGCATTTTCCGTACGTACGAGGAATGCATAACTGTCCGCAGTTAGGGACCCTGCACGCACCGACGGCCAGGGCGCATGCCGGCTCGGGTGAAAGACCGGCCGTGGCTGCGTAGGCGCCCGCCTGGTGGCGCTAGGTTAGATGCCGCTGCAGGCCCGTGCTTTGTGCCCCATTTGGCGGCGGGGCACCTAATGGATTACACGGCTCGGGGTGCGAAGGAGGGGGCACTTCGCACGCATCAAGAGTTGGAGGAGAAGGATGAAGGGGCAGGGGGATCTCCGTACACACATATGAAAGTGCGCTGCGGCGCTTCGCTATATAATTGTGCGCAGCGCGCTCGAGGCTGCCCTTACGGGAGGCAGGGGCTTGGCGCCAGCTTTATTGCAGAGGAGCTGAAGTTTGGGATAGTTGGGTGAATATTCGTAGCAAAGAAAAAAAAATGGCGCTAACTAGGTGGAACACACACAACAAAGGAGTACACCAGACGCGCTGCAGACACCTCGGCGTCCGCGGTGTCTTCCTTTTTGTCTTGGTGTTCCGTCTAATTTACGCCGGGTTTTTTACTACGCTCGAGCGACACTACGTCAGGCGTGCACGGCGACTTTTTCTCCGAAGCAGGACTTAATTTCTGTCAATAAATGTCGCCTGGCTGTAGAGCGGATAATTGCCGAGTCGAGGAGGACAGTTGGCCGAAAAGCAGAGCCTCTATGGAGGGACCATTCCTTAGGGCCTTCGTTCTACTGTTTTGGATCTTGGTTTATCTTCAATGCGTTTTTCACTGGTTGGTGGAAAGGTAGTGGCGTCATGCACGTAATTTTGCGACTAGTCGCCTCCTTTGCTCTCAATTGAGATGTACTCGCTTTGCTGACAACTGGTTGATTGTGCCCCTTTACCAGAGGTAAAGGTGCTTTATTCAAAAAATAATAATAATATAGAAATACGAGTTGACTCCTGCTGGCGAAATAAAATATTTGGTTGTCGATGGCAACGGTCGTGCACCTCGTGGCAAGACTGGTGTACACCCGTTCAAGTGCTCACACTTCGAGGACCTTCTCGGAGGCGCGACGCTGCATCCAAGTCGTGGGCAGAGGGGCGGTATGACTCGTTGCAGTGTTCTCTTCGCTTTCCCTCCTCTGTGGGTTGAGGCGTGATATAAGGCGCGCAATCACAATGGGGAGCGCGGCCGCTCCGATGCTGCGAAGGGGCGCAGAAAGTGCGGGGGGAGGGGGGTGCTTGTCTTGCGGTGGAGCCCGGAGGGCAGCCGGAGGGGCAATTTGGCTAATACGCGTTCCGGTTGGGCTGCTGCTGCTGCCGTTGGTGGCGGCGCGTGAAGCTATGCGCTCGCCGTTCCCTAGCGGCTTGCTAGAAGGGCAGAGTATCGCTCGTCACGTTGCCCGCAGTCGATACGGAATGCATATCTGAGCCGCGAGTTTCTTTCGGAGGCGGTAGTTATTTGTATATGGGAATTTTCTCGGGGGAACACGGGTGGTCGTGCAGGCGGTGATAAATGTTCTGGTATGTCGTGAACGCTCTGCAAGACTCGGTTATTTGCAGGTCTTTCGAAGATGTGTTTAATACTTTAGGATTAAATTCAGCTGCTGCTGATTGTTATCGTGATACAGCGTCGCCGGAATGTGTCGTCTCAAAGCGTTCACCCGCTCACCAGTGATAAAATCATTCGAGTGGACAGGTCCATGAGTAGGCGCTATCTAGAAATCGCGCAAGCGTGTCGGAGGAGGAGCATCGCTGAGCACATTGTTTGTCCGCCTTTTTCACTGAGCCTGACATCGACCGCACCTCCGTGCGTGGACATCGGCGTTAGTGTGGTGAGTCCTCATTCAGGTTCACATGCCGCATGGTATCTTTCACATCGCATACACCTGCACACGTGACGTGTAGAAATGAAAATGGTTTGGTTTGGTGGGGTTTAACGTCCCAATGCAACTCAGGCTATGAGAGACGCCGTAGCGGAGGACTCCGGAAATTTCGACCACCTGGCGTTCTTTAACGTGCACTGACATCGCACAGCACACGGACGCCTTGCTGCCGCTGAGATGCTGAGTAGCGAGCGAGTTAGTTTCGCAGCGGCCCGCCTCTGTCGAACCTCACTGATTGCTTTTCGGATCTGCGTGCCACTCCGGCTGTAATCAGCGAATAAAGCTACCTCTCGTTTCCCTCCCTTCCTCTCTCTACTCTCTCTCTCTCTCTCTCTCTCTATATATATATATATATATATATATATATATATATATATATATATATATATATATATATATATATATATATAGTAGCTAGAGCGCCTGCGGCATATTTCTTTACCTTAGGTTGTTGTTGTTTTTGTTGTTGCTGCTGCTGCTGCTGCTGTTGTTGTTGTTACCTGCATTGAGGGGTACGTGAAAGAAAGTGGATCATCGGTGATAGGATGAACCTCAGGCCTGCACTAACCGATACCGCTAATCACCACCTCCCTTTCGTTAGCGAGGAGGAATATTGCGCACTCGCTGTGGAGGCGGGCGTGTGCGTGTGTTCGTGCATATATGCACGTAAACATGACTCCGCGGGGGGTCTCGCATTCTCTGCGCACACCGCGAACGTGGAGTTGCGAGGCATTGCTAAATGAGGAAGCCATGCCTACCGTGCGTTCCCGTCGCGAGGCCACATCTTTGGTCGATGTGTACCCGCCGCGGTAAGGCAGCTGCAGCAGCTGCCTGAGCGTCTTGGAACGCGCACGCCAGCTGGACGGGCGCGCGTTATCGTATAGCTCACCGCTAGCGAGGTCAGGCCGTGCGCCTAGCAGCTGCCGTGCGCCTTCGGGTATGTGGCCGAGGGGCGGAGAAGCTGGAGACGTCGTTCTGCCGGAGGTCTCACGCGATACCGCTGCTGGGGGTGCTATGTAATCAAGTAAAATAACGAAATTTTGGAAGGGAAAAAATATTGTGAGCAAGAGAGTGGCACAGATGCTTCGCCTTGGAGAAAGCACCTGGGTACTCTCTTGCGTTGTGGAATGTGGAAAAAGAAGGCACCGGAAGAGAGAAAAACACGCTCGCGCGTATACCATACCATACCATACCATACCATACCATACCATACCATACCATACCATACCATACCATACCATACCATACCATACCATACCGTACCGTACCGTACCGTACCGTACCGTACCATACCATACCATACCATACCATACCATACCATACCATACCATACCATACCAAATGCAAGGTAAGAATGGCATATGTGTAAAGTGCAGTCACACGCAATCTTATTTTACAGCTTTGATTGATTTTTGTTTTATTGTCAGATCAAACTAGAAATCGTGTCAGACGAAGGAACACTAGATCGACAAGCGTTACTTGAAAGATTGTCAATTCTTGAAGATATTCTGGTTTAAGTCGTTCTCGTATGCAGCTTAAATTTGGCGGACTGGGGTGCTCGAGGAAGGCGGTGCAAGTGCTCTAAACGCGAACTTTTTATCGGACAGTATATGAGAGAGAGTAACGAATGCGTCTCTCTCAGAGTGGTCACCCGAGCAGGGGGGCTTAGTACAAGGGAAGAAATAAAGTGACGATCAGGGGGAGTCGTGATGTCGTGGAACGCTGCGGATGAATTTAGGCCACTTGGCAAGCTGTTATGACACTTCCATTCTGAACTTTTCTTAGAGCTGGCCTGCAGAGTATAATTTAAAGACGGAAAGAAATCAAGCTGCTCGATTCCCTTTATTTGTATACGTTAATTAGTATAAAAATGGCGAGCAAGGACGGTTGGATTCTAAAAACTTAACCTTGCATCGCGGTCATCTTTGCATCGCGGTCGGCTGTGCACTCGCTCTAAGCATGGCCAGGCGTTGCCAGTTCTAGTACCAGAACACAGTACCAATATTAAACCTGTGCTTTGTGCTGCTTAGTTGAAAGCACGTGAGAATGCACGGCACTATACACTTAGCTCAATATAAGTATAGTCACTTCGAACACGCGTATTGCAATCAAATATAGTATCTAACGACAACAACTTCGGCCTAATGGTGCTTCTGTATGGAAAATTCTCGAGTTTTCAGCAAAAGGAAGTTCCAGAAAGTCCATTTTCTTATTAGAGATTTTTTTTTTTTTTTTTGGCGTTTCTGTGTGGAAATATGTAAGAATGATCATATGATTTCATTTGCTACTTCAAGAGAAAGTTGCTCGAAACTTATTACTTGACCAACCTTTGAAGGCTGACACAGAGGCAGCGCGGAACAGCGCCATTTTTGCCACTGCTTGCGTCCGGCGCTGCTGTCGGAGAACGCGGTCGGCCCAGCGGATATAGTGTGTACGTGTGGTCAACGCTGCGTGCGCGATGTCGAAAGGTCTCTTTCGTTACACACATGCGCTCGCTTGAGGAAGCACCATTAGGGCCAGCCATGCAATGGCGGTTGCAGGGTTGCAGTGTTCGAAGCCTGGACAGTGTATCGTCTCGCTGCCCACGACGGCGCGTTAGTTGGTTAATCACGTGGAAAGGAACAGTGCGCTGCTGTCAGAATAAAGTATGGAACTGCGGCGGCAGCGGCTGCGCCGAGGAGAAGGTGGCTCACTCGAGTCAAGTGGAGGGCACATTCGAGGGTAATTAATATTGCACCCTAGCTCACCCGTCCACTCTCTCTCTTTCTTCACTGTCGCTAAGCGAGAAGGCGTGAGCGAGGAGGGTATAGCAAAGCAGGGCTGGCAATCGCCGTTATGAAAGTTACATCAAGCGACCGTCGCTAGCTCGGGTGATGTGATGGGGCCTCGCTTTCAGTTTCAACATGCTATGACGCACACACATTTGACGGAGAGGGAAGGGTGGAGGACGGTAAGTTCTGTATTATGCATGCGGCGCGCCATCTCTCCGCCGCGCTGGGAGAAAGCCGAGGATTACTGAAGGGCAACTATCTGGCCCGTTTCTGACTATGGGCAGAGACTGGTCTGTTTCAATTAAAAGGGCAGAACGTGTATGGGTAACGGAGCTTGGACGATCAGTTCATAAACTATACATACAAGCCAGCCCACCTTTCCTGATGCGGAAAAGCAGCGCAGCGTACTCTGTATGTTGTGCGTTCTTTCTTTCTCGCTTCAGCTGAAATACGACGTCGACTGGGGCTGCAACTCGAGAAAAAGAGCGATTGATTCGCGCTACGGCTAATAACCAATACATACTTGTTACAAAACTCTGCATGACCACTTAATTCACGCTTCAATTACTAGTGCCAACTAAAAAAAAAAAAAAAAAAAAACTAAACCAAATAGGCAGGGCTAATGTACACGGGTGTTTTTCAGAACACGATTGTAATCAATCTATCCGTTTTAATCTCAGCGCGCTGTGTAATTCGATGCTGTGACGTTTGCGCTCGACAGAAGGGATTAAAGGAGGTCTGATCAATCTATGCACGGTGTGTAAGCACCTTCATGGCAGTTTTCAAATCGTCATTTCCGATCGATGTCAAGTGTATCCCCAAGTGCTCACTGTTCGTCTTTGCGGTCCGCCCGTCTGATAACGGTGATCGGCTAGAGGTCTTGATAAGAAGAGTTCTTCAAAAACAATGAGTGAATTCACGTTGGCCTAACTTCCTTGACGCCACTTCCATTCCTTTTCGTTTGATACGAAGGCGAATCTCGGAAACGATCGCGCACGTGTCTTCCGTATCGACCGTGTGGACCCGTTTATTTCTACTTCTTTTATAACGTTGTTTCTAGATCTCCGATTTATGTGGAATGACTACTTGCTCGCGCCCCTCTGCACGTCGTCTTCTCTGCTTAAAACTCGCCCGGGATCACCTTCGCACGTGTCTCGGTCACTGACAGCGCCGTTGACCAGTTCTTATTCTCTAACCGTCGTCGTTTTCTGCTCCGCCGGTTCCTCGCCATCCTCATTCTGACCATTCGCTGTCTCGTTTTATGCGACACACGGAGCAGTACCGCATATAAGACAACTGAAGCGAGGAGGATGGCATATAGATAAGACTAGGGGTCTGTGTGTACGCGCTGTCAGTACTTGTATGATATATATACACACACACACACACACACACACACACACACACACACACACACACACACACACACACACACACACACACACACACACACACACACACACACACACACACACACACACACACACACACACACACACACACACACACACACACACACACACACACACACACACACACACACACACACACACACACACACACACACACACACACACACACACACACACACACACACACACACACACACACACACACACACACACACACACACACACACACACACACACACACACACACACACACACACACACACACACACACACACACACACACACACACACACACACACACACACACACACACACACACACACACACACACACACACACACACACACACACACACACACACACACACACACACACACACACACACACACACACACACACACACACACACACACACACACACACACACACACACACACACACACACACACACACACACACACACACACACACACACACACACACACACACACACACACACACACACACACACACACACACACACACACACACACACACACACACACACACACACACACACACACACACACACACACACATTAGTAGCAACGTTCGAGTATCCTTTCTCCGCCCTGGTGATTGGATTGACCGTGCGCCCTTCCTTTCGACTACATCGAAGCGAACTGCCACGCAGTTTATGGAAAAAGAAGGTCCGCTCGGCGGGACCCAATCGATTAACGCACAGCAGGGGGCAATCTTTATTTTCCAATCATATTTTTCATTTTCTTTTTCTTTCCTTCAACCGCCTCACCTTTCGCCGTTTCTTTTGTCCCCCCCCCCCCCCCCCCCTCCTTTTCTACACAGCATCGTCGCCGCAGGGCGACAGCCTTGCTTCACTCTCACGTCGCGTGGTGCTTGCGCAACACGCTGCCGTGATCGCCCGGGCACGTTCAGAGCGAGAAAAAACGAGGGTGGGGGTGCAGAGAAAAGAAAGAGAATTGGCGACCACGGTCGCCTTAAATGGTTGCTCTTGCTCAAGGCTTCGCGCTGTTATTATTTTCGTACGTGTGTTGAACTCTCAGCCGTTTTGGAGAGTTTATTCTTTTATTTTATTTTTTACCTTGGTTTCCTTGGGGAGCACCTGGAGACGCTTGCTTTTACGTTGAAGCCGTGGTGCGGGCGTATGATGGCCGTGGTAACAGCTGCCAGTAGGAAAAAATTCCCCGATATACGTAACCCATGTCTGGCCAATCTGCTTCTTTCTTCGCGGTGACGCGAAAGAATGAAGGAAAAGAAATAAACGCAGACGGCTCGTGTTTAATATTTAAAAGAACCTGAGAGGATCACGGGGCAGGCATAGAGAGAAATATCGGACAATGTAGGCTAGAAAGGAGAGTTAGATGAAACCAATGGAATATGATATGGTTTCCGTTGTACCGACACGAGAACCGTGTGCGCAGTTATGCTCTGGAGAGATGACGAAACTTCCCTTTAATCTTTTTTTTTTTTTTTTTTGTGTCGAAAAAGCAGAATGTTCGTCTGAGTGCTCGGCTTCTTGGAACTGTACTTTCGTAGACGCAGTAAAGAGGTGTGTGGTGCGAGACCGTTTTATAGCTGGAGTTAGCAGAGAGGTTCTCTGGATGTCCCCCCCCCCCCCCCCTTTTTTTTCTTTTTTCCTCTTCTACAGAAGAATAAGCGCTGACTGGTGGGCGAGAACGTGGCAGACGCTGTTTCGCGAACTTGTAACCTCTCACCGCCTCTCTCGATGTAGCTAAAAAACAACAACAACAGCAACTGTGTGGCACTTTGGACCACTAAAGTGCGATAAGGCGAAAGCCTTTGCTTGAAACTTCGCTGATTCCTGGTTTTACTGCATCTGCTTCTATAAGCTGTGTGGTGCGGCGTTCGAGGAAGCGCCAAATGAAAGACGCCACACGGACGCCTGAATCGGTATGACGCGATAGCGTAAGCTACCAGCCAACATATAAAGCACCGCTTTAACCAAGCCGTATGAACGTGTCTGCGTGGCCTAGGGATAAAGTGAATCCAAGGGTCTTGGCGGGCTGATTCTGATATCCTCCCGTGTAGAAGGAGAGGCCCGAGTTGGCAGCGCCTGCCAAACAATAGTGCCCTGCCATTGGTCGAGACCTCTATGACGTCATCCCAACCTCAGCCAATCAGAGCGCCGCAAAAGCGTGACACTTTTGCTGACGACACCGATGAGCTATTAAAGGCTTTCGCCTTAAAAGGTGCGTATGCACCGCGAACTGCTTGCTTCTGCAGTCGGGGCTTTAGCGCCCTTCGCATTTTTTATTTATTTTCATTACCCCCATCACCACTCTGTTTCTCTCGTAGTGAGACGCTGAATTGCGACACCGGTCTCCGTTTCGTAGGTGGCTGGCGTTGCTCTTTGAGGACGAGATTTATGGACGAAACGAAAAAGATCAGGGGATAAGGAAAATAAAGGGAATGAGATTGAGATAAGGAAAACAAAGAGAAACGGTGGCTGCGCCCTATCGGTTCTATGCAGTCTGTTCGCTCGACCTCGCATTGCATTCTCTGAGGACTTATCTGTCTCGCTCTCTCTCTCTGCGTGCAAAATTGAATATGAAAAGGAGATGAGGGTCAGTAAGGGAACGAGAAACGACCGGAGGTGGGAGGCAGTCTCTCATCGCGCCACTTCTCAGAATGGCGAACGAATCGGTCAGAGTGGAGCAACCGGAGAAAGCCGTTGCTTGTGTAGGGATTCTTTTCTATGGCTTCTGCGGGACGGCATTGCTCCGGCGAGGGAACGACCGGCCGGTTATTCCGCCGGTGTGGAACAAAAGGAGACGGCCAACGGCCGCGCGCGGTAGTGACGAAATGGGACGGCCTTCTGTTTTTCAAGTGCAGTGATCTCCTTGGGCGTTTGGGTTAACGCTGATGCATGTTTGTTTGCTCTCCTGGGGCGTCGACGGTGGTGAAATAAAACGAGCGCTTGACCTTAACGGGATTGAAAGATCCCTGAAACGTCGTCGTGGATCACCGCCACAAACTTTCTTTATTTTCTTTTTATTGCTGCCCATTGGTTTAAGCCTCCCCAGGGCAGCTGTGTAGAACACGCTGACCTTCCCCGCCTTGTCCTTTCCCAGGGGAATTATTTCTGCTCTCACCTCGCGGAATGAACTCCGTGCTTGTGTTAGTGTGAATGATTTCTATTCGCAATATACCGTTTGGGAACAAGTTTCACCCCCACCCACACACACACACACACGCAACCAATCCTTTATCTGTCTTTTTCGACTGCTATTTAAAAAATTAGTGCTGGATTACTCTGCAATATTCACCTGTCTGATGCCTGTTCTGCAAGAGCCGTCTCTGTGTGGCAGCTCGCCTTGCCTGCTTTCTTAGAAAGGATCCATTAGACTCGGCTCCGTCTGCGGCCTGTGGTTTGCTGTTCTCTTTCTTTCTTTCTTTCTTTCTTTCTTTCTTTCTTTCTTTCTTTCTTTCTTTCTTTCTTTCTTTCTTTCTTTCTTTCTTTCTTTCTTTCTTTCTTTCTTTCTTTCTTTCTTTCTTTCTTTCTTTCTTATATTCTATTCTATTACTGAAGCCTAAATGCGAGATATTTGAATTTCTTGACGAAGGAAGAAGTAACGGGACTTGGCGAATGTGTTGACGTGTTGTACCTGCTGTGATACAGCAGCAGTTGTCACGTTGTAGTCAGTAACTATATTTTGCAGCAAGGAGATGGAAAAAGCCTTTTAGTTACAAGTATCAGTTATCGAGGGTGTGTCTTTTTCATCGTCATCTGATTGTTTTTCCTTTCTTAATAAGGTTATCTCCGGCAGTGACAGTAAAGCAGTAACTAGCTACCTTCTGTTTCCTCAATTTATTTTCCCCGGCCTTCAGTTCACCATTGGGGCGTCCAAAAACATCCTAAATTGATGCCTTTTTAGGAGAAAAACAAGGGGGGGGGGGGGGGGGGGGGGGGGGGGGTGTTGATTTCTCTCGGCGAAGTTAAGAAAAGGAACGAAATGCGACGGCCGCAGTACCTCTCCGCGCATTTATATTGAGAAAAAAGAAAGCTATGTCAAAGTGGCGAAAGTGGAAAAGAAGAAAGGAGTGAAATTAAGGAAAGCGATCGTGCTGCTGTCCTCCCCCGCAAGGTTTATGGGGAATGGACGTCCCTATATAGTGACAGGGAGAAGAAAATTGTTTGTCTAACGGGAGTGAGTGGCCTGACTGTGTATTTTTACGTCTCCCCATTCCAGCAGCAGCTTTTCTTGCTTTCATTAACTTTTCTTGAGGTAGCTTTTCTGTTGCGTTCCTTTTATGCCCCCCCCCCCCCCCCCCTCTCTCTGTTTTTGCAAATCGTTTCTCCCCTTTTCTTTTTATTTCATGGCCTGCTGTGAGACGCCGAGACGTCGTAAATCACTGGGTGATTTTCGGAGTGTCTCGCCGAAGTGCGAAGCGCCGAAATGGAAACAACACGGTCTGAGACAAAAAAAAAATAATAATAATAATAATAATAAATAAAGGCAAACGGGAAAAAGGAAAACAATTTAAAGTAGTTTGTTTTGTTTTTTTTTTCGGCGCGTCGCAGGAGGGGTCCGTAGGAAATTCAGCCGACCTCTGTCTGTCTCGGGCGTCGTCGTCTTCCTCTAGTCGCTTACAGTGTTATTTCTTTCGCAGGCCTAGCTGTTTGCGCCACGCTCCGCTCCCGTCCGCCAAAACTTTCCGCGAGCCTTGCTGCTTCGCTCACAGTTGATGGCTTTCCTTTTTCTCTCTCTCCTTCTTTTCCCACGCATTCGCTGATTATCCGGGCCTTGAAACGGACGTCAGAGTGACGACACCACTTTTGACAATTACAAAGGAAAGGAAGGGTTGAGCATTTTCCTAGATTGCAAAAAGCTCGGCCGCTCTTGGCGGTGCTGGTCGAGTGAAATGATTCGCGTCGTCGCTGCCCGGACCGGTTAATTAGTTGTTGATCCGTTTATTTAAAAAAGGAAATCTTTCAGACACAAATCGTCTCTGGACAGCGCGGCAAAAAGCAAATGCTCTCTGCCTGACTGGGATCTTCACACTCGTGCTCTGCTGAACAAATGCTGTAGGCAACGGTATCGTACAATGGCTAATGCGAGAACACTAGCAAGGACACCAGCTCTGATACGTGAGCCCAAGTTTGGAAACGTCTCTGATTTTTTTTTTTTTTTTCCTTTTTATGAGGCGGTAAATCGAAAATATTCATGCCGTTAAATGTGACGGCAAATAAATATTTCAGATTGGGTTGACAAACAATATATGATTGGGCTCTGTGGCGTATAGGCTTGAAAGTGTTCTTAACGTTCGCTAAAAATATAAGGGTGCTGGGCTCTATTCAGTAAAGAAAAGTAAAAGAAGCGCGAGGAATTTTCGCTCCTACTGTTCTCCTTTTCCGCGTGTGCACCTACCCGCCGGCACTGAAAAGTGATAAGATAGCGCCTAAATCGCGCTAGTGTATCTGTCACGTTGTTCCTTTGTTGAATTTCAGTTATCAAATATCGCTTCTCAATTGTTCTTGATTCTTTTTTCGCGTGCACATGTGGTTGATAACACGCTGTAGAAAACGGAGCCTTTAAAAAAATATCTAATGCATGCGTGCAAGGCGCGTAGGAGCGTGTTGAGGCTTATCAGCAAAAGTATAATTTTGAGGCTTATCAGCACTGACATGGCTTTCTCCTTACGTGATTTATTCTGTGTTGCACAGCGTGTGTACTGTGGGGGAAATACGGCGGGGCTCTAGTGTAGCGAAATTTCTGTATCCGGAGAGCATATTATCAAGTACCTCACTCTTTTCTAAATCTCAGTGATAGCATACATATTGCTTAATACGAAGTGCGGACCAGAGAGACGACGTCAGGAAAGCTGTAAACGTGTACCAAAAATCTGCGCGTGGCTTTGTAGAATAGTTATGTGCAGCATACACCGCGTATCGTGTGGGGTAATCGCGGAGCAATTCATAAGCGCCCGGGCAAAAATCAAATCTCACCGCTTTGTTTTGTGACCCGAGACGCAAGTTAAGCGCATCGAAAGTCGTTTTGCATTTACCTGTTAATTATTAGCGCCTCGATTTGAAGTTTCATTCGAAACCTCACCTGACTCGACCTAACTTTGCGGTACACTTTGTAGCGTTGCAATTGAAGGTGCATAAACCTAGAATGATGTTTCTATTCTTGTTTGGATTTTTGGCGATGATCAGTGTGAAATTAGCAGTATAACCTTTTTTGTGGGCCAGGGAATGTTACCAAATAATTTGGCTATACGGTTTCGGGCCTAAGCTAGACTGTCCCTAAATGAAAATTGCAGTAGATTGTCATGGAATTGTGTACCAGGCGGCAATAATCGCTATTCCCGGCTCGCAAAAGTAGGCGGGCGCTGCTTCTATTTCTTTTCTTTTTCTCCCAAGATTCTTCAAATGAGCTTTTACCCAAGGAGTTTCTCTCTGGCGCTCGGTGTGGGCTTACTTACTGTACAAATCTCGTACCATGTTAGGGACACCGTGTAGGCGTACCCTGTCGTTCCACTAGCTTCTTGGATCCATGACTCCATGAACCGTGTTTCTCACGATGCTTCCCGGAACGCGGGAACTTGGGCGACGCTTGGGCGCGTCCCGCTCCTACATGACCGTGGCTTTGTGTAATTTGCTGCCGATCCGAATGATATAGGGCCTGAATATTTGGCAGTTTAAAATGCCGCATTTTATCAGGAAGTGTCGGTGGCAACGTGCCGGCACCTAACCTGCGTTCTTTTGCGGCGCACGTGTGGTGAGTCTCTCTAATTAGAAGCCAAACGGGAGCAGTCATTTGTTCGAATTAAGCGAAGATCAATCTGCGCGAAGCCGTACAATGAAAAAAGAAAAAGAAAAGCTCTCATTTACGGAGAAACCTGGAGGCAGTGCGTTGTCGACCACTTTCCGTAAGTCATAAAACGGGCAGTTGTGGTAAACGGAGAGTTCGTGAAAAGGAAATTACGCATTGCTGGATATGGACACAGTCTCTAACTTGAATTCTGGAAACGGTTTCCGCATTGTTGGGTATGAACGCCAAACGCAATATGAATACTGAAAACAGATTCTGTATTTCGAATTACATAGTGTTGGGTGCGAATGCCAACCGTCATGTGGTTTCTGAAAATGGGCGGTCCGTAAGGAAATTATATGTTGTTTGCTCCCAGCAAATACCTAACATGCAAGTAATCAAATAAAACTAACATTTGTTCGAATAAGTTCGAATCAAACTGAATGCCGAATTAAGCGAGTTCGTATTAACGAGATTTCAGTGTAAACGGATCTTCCGTGGTGCAATTCCCGCGGAACGTATGGTGGAAGCTGGGCCTCATAAAGCGAACCCACGCTTGAGCCGCGGGGAATACCTTTGGGGCCGGTCTGTTTCGTGGTTCGTCCTTTCGAACATTCTCAATCGACCTCGGTTGCTTTGAGATTGATTCCAAGGAAAAATATTTAATCAACTGCGCACCGTCTAATCTCCCTTTTATCCCCGGCACTGTTCTGTTATTGAACAGTTCGGAGCCATTCCGGTAACCCGCGGTGCCGCTGACTTGGAGATCTTATTATTTCGCTCGCTTTTGCTTGTGGACATGCTGGGCGCCTCGCAATCTTCTTCAGCGCCCCGTTCTTTCCGTTTCCTTAATCAGCATTCGCTCAGTGCTGTATGCGGCGCTTCTCAAAAGAAAATGAATAAATTCACAGTTGCTTAATTAAAGAGTCACGGACTGTTGACTAATTGCTGTATCGTCGCTCTCTCTTTTGTGTTTTTTCAGGTAAGGACCATTCCGGTGGCTTTTTCAGGACATTGTGACCCCATACGCAGCGCCTCCTCCGTGTATACTGTCCCAAGGGTGAGGCAACAGCAGGTCTGGAATAGCGGCAAAACGTGCATTCGCTCTTCTTTTCTGTAGCTGATTGCTGTTTTTTTTTTTTTTTTTTTTTTTTTTTTTTTTTTTTTTTTTTTTTTCAGCCGTGCAATGACAGCGTCTTCATAAAAGCCGATTTTTCGGTTCTTGCTCAGGTTGTGCTGGCGTCGTGTGCCGTTTGTCAACTATACCCTATATTATTTACATTCAACATTTTTTACGTTTATTTATTTATTTTAGCAAAATAAGGGCGGGGAAAGTGGTTAAAAGCTGCAGTGCAAGTACCTATCTTAAAAAGGTGTCCGCGACCACTTTTTTGACAAGGCCCAACGATTTCATCCCCTATAAGACAGTGCTGAGAATTCATGCTCAAAGAAGGTGAATTCAGCGTAATTAACACCCGTGGCCTCTCTCACGTTGCCAGGATTACGATTAAAATTGCATACCAGTGACAGCATTGTACACCGTATTGCCGACAGTGAAAACATGCGTTGACCTATATATGTATATTGCTGATTTGCAAGTGTTACTGCTATGCTTGGCTTCGAACTGTATGAACGCTGCTAAAATGGTTAAGGCAGCCTGCACAGCATATATGTTAGTTATGTTGGAGGCCGCATAATGATACCGTTGCAAAGTATAACCGTCCTGATATCAAAAGACAAATAAGAAAGGGGGGTTACAAGGCTTAAGCGGTCGCTAGGCGAGTGTGGAGCATGAAATTCATCGGTGTATAATCAATCAGACGTCATGTGAAAAATTTTCTCTTTTTTGCAGTTATTTAGGGAGAATGTAATCATTCTTATAGGCACAGGAGCGTTCGAGTAAGTCCGAAACCAAGCGACTCACGGTTATGCACCTTATTACTCCACGCATATCGACTTCCATCCTCAGATTGCTTGCGGAAAAATAATGGTAAAATCTTGTCCATGTGGAGACGACTGTGTGGGCACGCTGAAACACCGATCCTTCGCTGCGATATAGTGAAGCCAGTTCGATTCATGCCCCGATACATCGCGTACGAACCGGCGTTGAGAGTTTCTCGTACGAGCAGCACAAGTAACGAATGGTTGGCCGGATCCGCATGCCTTGACTTGCAAGTCGTTCGGTACCATTTCATTTATCTTCGTTCCAGCATTGGCTCGCGTTCGAGCACTTTGCACCGGCGCGAGCGCACGCACGCACACACTCACACACACGTGCGGTTTTTAAATTTCCGTAGTTGGCAATATGGTTAGAAGCATTGTCGAAAATGGCGCAAGAAATGCGGTAGACGCCATTTTCTGATTGTGCAATGCTGAAAAGCCAACTCAAGGAGCTTTTATATGCATATGTTTGACTTTAGATATTTCGAACCACACTGCCGATTAAGAATATTCCTTTCTTGAAGTTCATTTTTGATGTTAGCGGCTTTCATTCATTGCCTCTTAAAACCTGCGTCCTCGATCCTCATCTCAGAGCAAATCTCCCGAGCATGTCGACGCCAGTGCTATAGTTTATTTTCTCTCGGGAGAAGCGGCCACAAGCTTCTCTGAAAGAAAGTTGCAGCATCCGGAAAGAAATAGACGTTCGATTCTGGCTCGCCCCTTGTGCGCCGTCCTGCGGTCCGGCATTCACTTACATTTTCTCAGTGCCAGGTAACAGTGCACAGACAAAGAGAGAAAGGGAAGTCGGTAGCCATTACTGTCCGACGCACGTGTTTGCGCTTATGAGAGAAGAGAGAGGCGCTCCTGGCTGCTCCCGGGTAGAGTGCCTCGATGTCTCGAGGCACCCTATCTTCTCCCGGGGATAGATCCTTTGATCCTTGTCTTGGGGCTGCTGCCGTCGCCCCGCCTTCCCTCGTCGTACCGAGTGTACGGCACTGAAAAGGCTTCTTATATACACCTTTCATTAAAAGCTGCCATCTTCTCACCGTCTATATATCGGCAGCGGCACTGGAAGTTGAATCCCATCCTCGGCGGGGCTTCTTTTAAAAAGCGGCCGCTTTCAAGGACCGCCTTCGCGCAGAGAGTTCGACTTCGGAAGCCCCTCTCGCACGTCCTTTCGCGGACGGAGTGTTGCTAGCACTTGTCGATCGAGTTGCTTTATTATGTCTTGGCTTTCTGGGAATTTCAGGCCAACATGTGGGAGGAAAAGCGCTCATCAAAAGCGAGAAATGAGGAGAGTCTTTCAAGCTCTCGCCTCTCTCTGTCTGTACCTTAAATTTCCCTCTCCAACGCTCTCTCCCTCTTTTATTGTGCCATAGCTTGTTTCCAGGAATGTTTTTGATTGCAGATATACGTAGGCTTTTCGCAGCCATTTTTCACCTCGCTTTCTTTTTTTTTGCACCGCTCTTGTTCTGCGACATATTTGCTTGTTTCGTCCAATTCATTCTGTACCGTTTTCGTTATCTCCGTCTTTCTCTTTGTCTCGCTTTTAAAGCCGAGTCTTCGGCGAAAACCTTGAGGTCAAGTTCCATGATGTAAAGAGAGAGCGAGTGCCTTTCACTGACCAAGTATATGTCCTGGAATTCATTCGTCGAAGCAGAGGCTTCCGAAGCGCCGTATTTGGAACGCGAAACCTTGGCGAACTTTTAGAAAGTTGGAGGATTTTCAGCACTCTTTCTTTAACGCCTGATCCGCCCGCGTATAACTTGGTCGCTGAGCGCGTTTTACTTTTTCCTTTTTCTTTTTTGTCTCACGTTTTTCTTAAACTTCGCCACTCGAAAGCATCGAGTTGGCCCCTCGAAAATTTTGCCTTCGTATCGTGTCTGCATTAATCTTTCTTTTTTTCTTACCCATCTAGCCATGCAAAATATTTAAGTACACTTGATTGCTTTCTTCTGGGTGACTTGTGTTCTTGTAGAGGTTTGTGATGTACCAATCATAATTCCTCCTTTGTCTGTCCAGATATACTATTTGTACTTATGCATCCGCCCCGCTCTGTCGATTAAAAAAAAAATAAGAAGAATTTGCCACTGCTAGCAGACCTAAAAATGCGATCTTGCATTAAAAACAAATTGAAGGGGACTGGATTTTCTTCTGATTATTATTGTCACTATTATTATTACTAGGAAGAAGAAAAAAAGTAGATAAATATAACAGTAGTGGGAAGGAATCTTTCGAAGAATACGTTTTTCACGGCTGATCGTAGACGAGCAATCGAGTCCGCCGCCATCTGTCTGCATTGTGTGCTAGTTCGTGCACCTTCGCCTTCCATAACCGCGTACATCCGCGCGGCCGTTCTGGTTCCTGCTGGTTCCGCTTGTGGCAAGAGTGTTCGCGCAACTCTGTATATAATAACGATTAGCGTAATCCTGGGCGCGGGAGTCCTTCCCCCCCCCCCCTCCCCCCTCCCCCGCCTTCCCTTTCGAAAAAAAAAACACACAGAACCTTGGCCCGTTCTCCTGACCCTTAGCACCCACTGACAAAGAGAGACGGCATCTGTGCAGGGCAACGCAGAGCGAATGGAGGGGGGGGGGGGGGGGGGGTGGAATGCGACGTGGTGATGGATATGGAATGCAGAGACGGCGGCTATCGCGCGCGCGCGCGCGCTCTGCATAGTTGTCCGTAGTCGACATGCTCTGCTCGGAGCGAAAATCCAGATCCTATCTCTGCTGGGTGCTCTTTTTGAGAGTGTGCCTTTCCTTCTCCCCTTCAGCCTCCCTGTCTCTTCTTCCACTCTTCGAAGCCTCTACGTCTCGGCGCCGCCCGCGCTATAAAGATGAAACGATGGAGGAATTGTTTGCTGCCGCCGAGTTGGATTCGGGCGCCGAGTTGGGATTAGCTCGCTCAAGGTGTCACGTAACGTCCCTCGTTCCTTCATCCCTCCTTTCTTTACATCCCTCGCCCTGTACTGAATTGCTGTTTATCAGTTTGTTGTTTCCACTGTTTTCACATCTGTTCTGCGGAACAAGACTGGATTCCTTTCAGCCGGCTTACCCTCCTGTGCCTTTGCCCACTCGGCTAACTCCGGCGTCGGCTGCTGCTTTATTTCATTCATCTTTTTTTTTTCTTCTTCAATGACTGGCCCAGTTCAGTGAGCGCTCGGCAGGTCAGGGCTAGTCTCTGTGGAAAAGGGGTGGTACTTTGCAGTGCTGCGTAATGGTACGGTTGTTGGCCCTTAGAAGCAGCTCCGACTTGCATGTTTCTTCCCTTTCCTTTCCCGTCTACGACAGGGATGCAGGAATCTCGTTTGAGCCAGTCCCTAATTATTAGGTGGGAAATAAATAAAGTAGCACACCCGCAGTCGCCGCTGGAGTGGAATTATATCCATAAAAGTTTGTGAACGATTTGTATGCTCCCTGCAATTCCCTTTGACGAAGCATACCCGTTTCGCATGGAATTTGGAAAGCCTGCTTAGCTTTCCCTTTTCTTCCTTAACTCGGACGAGAACCGAAATGAAGGTAGGCGTATTATAGAACGCCATAGCTTCGCTCGGGAAAGGCTAGATCCTCATCTCACTCTATAAATTGGGTCGATTTCTTTGCTTTCTAAGATTTGCCGCCCTGGTAATTGCCTCTTTTCCGAGAGACCCGCGCCTTAGCTGGTTTACGTGGCGTGATCCGAAACATTTATTTCCCTCGCGTGTTTCGCAAAGCTTTTCGTCCGTAGGCACGGACTTCTTTCCCGAACTGTCTCTCGAATGGACGCATCCAATCAGTAGCGGAGATGTCTGCGCCATTACTGCCGAGGAGGAGGAGGAGGTATGGAGTCAGAGCTGCGGAACGGCCTTCACCCGTATTTCCCTCTTCACCCACCGTTCCGCTTCGCTTTTGAGTTGTAACGTTGAGCCGGGTTCGGGAATCCGCTCGTAAATTTCTTAATTGCGGCGCATGCCATAAAACCGGCGCGAGCCGGTCGGAAATGAGGGGGCAAATAAAAGAAGTACTGCATACTGCATCTTTGTATGTTTACTTTCCGAGTTTCTTTTTCGTTCCGCCCTTTGTCATGCTGGTGTCGTGGGTAGACTGCGCGTGGCGTCCCGCCAGATGATGGGTGGGTAACGTCCGCCAAATGGCCTTTGCCTGGAGCGAGCGAATATTTAAGCGGGGGCCTCGAATTTGGGCTAAGACGTAATGGATGTAATAACCCCCTGACTTTTTCTGCCCCTGTGGGTGTAGTTAAAGAAAGGGGTCTTGAAACGGACTCATAAAGCTCGTTGTGTTCGGTTATCAAATCGCCAACTCGTGCACACTTTTTCGATCAAATAGAGAGAGAGAGAGTGTGTGTAGTTGTCTTTCCTTTTTCTTTCAACTGCGCATTTCTCGATAGACAGGACCACTTGCTCTTCGACTTAGTGGGAAAGTAGCGGATCGGACTTGAAATGGAGAGAGAGAAAACAAGAAGAGCTCGACAGCCGCAGACATGGAGTTTTAGATGGAGTTTTTCGTACGTCGATAAACGATTCGTTTGGTACCAGTCACACCTGTCTACGGTCACTGGTTCACCCGCCACGTACGGCCCCCGAAAGTCGCACCCCATCATTGTTTCGAGGACCCAAGGTCGTCTTAGGGTGTTTTTAGAGGTAACTCGGTGTACAACTTCGGATTTAGCCTCGCTAAGTCCGAATGACCTTGAGTTCGGTCCGAGCAACCTCGAGCTGTATCCGAATGAAGCTGAGTGAGCACAGACCCTTCCTTTCCCTCAAAAAGGCAACTTAAACAAAAAATATTGAAAAAAAAAATGCTGACCAAAAAGACGATGTTAAAGGCGCTATCGCGTCTACTGCTAAGGCGAAGTTTGAGAATTCTCTGTTGTTAAAACCGTCAAACCGTGTACAACCTTGCTAAACCAAGCAAAACCATGCTTGTAAACTGGTTGATGGGAAATGAGGCGCTGTATTGGCCACATTTCTCTCTGGATACCTGAATCGCACTGCAAGGAACAGAGGGCTGGTGACAATGAAAAAGCTGCCGCAGTGGAGGGCTGAAAAATAATTTCGACCACGTGGGGACCATTAACGTGCACTGACATCGCACAGAACACGGACGCCACTGCGTTTCGTTTCTATCGAAATGCGGCCGCCGCGGTCAAGTTCGAGCCCGGGAACTTCGGTTGAGTAGCTTACGTCTTAACCATTGAACCGCCGTGGCGGGTTGCAAAACCATGCTTAACGGAGGTTTCGCTTGTATATTATTATTATTATTATTATTATTATTATTATTATTATTATTATTATTATTATTATTATTATTATTATTATTATTATTATTATTATTATTATTACCTTGTGTTCAAACTTGGAGGAGGCTGGTCAAACGCTATTATCTCAACCGAGGAAATTCGGCATTGTAAAGTTCGATGTATCACGTCTTCGCTGGTGCTACGCTATACGAGGAAGAAGAGGAGGAGGAGGCCTTCGTCGTGTACGGGATCTGCGTACGGCGTCCACGCAAACAGTGCCTTCAGTGAAGATCAGCTGCAGCAGGCAGCGTTGTTCATTGCACGATACGTTGCAAGACACTCGCCGGCAGGCTTGCCTCTCTAACAGGCTCGCCTGCACTTGACTCATTACCATACATGGCAAAATTACTTTTGAAAAGGAATTAAATTAAATTACTAATTACTTTGATGAAAATCGCAGAGCAGTAATTAAATTACATTACTCATTACTGCTCCCAAAAAGTAATGAAATTACATTAGAATTACTTATACTGAGTAATTAAATTACTTTCTAGTTTCCATCCATGCAAAAACTAAGTAAAGCTAGTAAACAAAACAACAACTTGTTCTCCAGACGCGAAGCACGCACATTCTTTCGTCTTCACGCCAAATTCCGTTCCAGAGAGCTATTCCTTCCCTCTCTCCTACAGTGCGGGCGATTACAAAAACAAAACTACCGCAAAAAAAAAAAAAAAAAAAAAGCATGGTCGAACAGTTTTGAAACGACCGGCGAACCCAGCGTCTTGCTGGCCCAGAATTGTCTCTGCCATTTGAAGGGCACGAAGAAGCTATAGGCTATTTATTGCTTCCGCAGTCCCAAGAATCGACGTCGGCACATTTGTACTCACTGCGCAGTAATGTTCAAGCCACGGTGCCTCACTTCATGGACCCTTCTGCCTATCTCCCCCAACCCCAATCCTCCCTCGCCCCGTGGTGTTGAGTGTAACCAGGCACCACTGTGCCCTAGCCAACGCAACAGGGAGTGATGCTGCGCCACGCTCCAAACTAGTTTTCAGCTCCAGCCTTCGCTTCGCTTGCCGCACGCCGTTCCTGCTTTCGCGGCACTCTACTTCGTTGTCTATTGAAAGAGTAGTGGCGCATTTTAGTAAAAGTAATTTAGAAAGAAATTAATTATTGTTGCTGCTAAATTACTGCTAAAAAGTAATTCATTACATTACTAAATTATCAAACCGGAAAAGGAATTCATTACATTACAAATTACCGAGAAAAGTAATTAAATTACAGTAATTCCATTACTGTAATTCAATTACTGCCATGTATGCTCATTACCGTGACCCCAGAAATTCCGGCTGACGTGCCGCACGCCAGGTGATCCGGGGCTATATTTACCAGGACCTCGCCAGTGCCGCCGCCGAGAGAGGAGGATGAGGCATGCAAGGTGGAAGCTGAATTTTTATCCCTTTTTTCTTCCGGTGTTGTGGGCCGGTTGCGTGCTGATTGGGAGGCGAAGGGGGTGCCAACTTGGATGAAATGATGCAAGCTCCCATTCACCCAATGCAAGTTTTCTTGAAATTTCATCATCGGTCACCTGAAGGTTGGCTGTTCTCATGGGAGGTCAGACATAGAGGGCGCCACCTGTCACACCTTATATGGCTAGGCAGACGCAACATAGAGTGAGCGAAAAACTTTATTGAGCAGAGATAAGGGAGGGGAATGTGTAGGTGCGATCCCCGCGCGCGTGCCACGAGGGCCCGTTGGGCCTCTAGTCCAGATCTGAATAGGGCAGCCTCCCACCCCTCAATTGTTGGCACTGCATTTAGGTCACCTGGAGGCTTGTGTGGGCAAGTCCACGCCATGTGGTGCAGGTCTGCCTTCTATTTAGATTTGGGGTCGCGGAAACCGGAGTGTATTGTGTTTAAACGGGCTGGTGTGTTATATGTACCTGTCTGTAGGCGTCGCCATCTAACTTCCTCCGCTTTGCAGAACCCATTGGCAGAAGGATATTTTCTGCGAGAGAGTCTGCAGTGCTGTAACCTCTCCGCGTTCGTCGCCAGAGGGCCGGGATAGGGCGGTGTGGAGGATGGAGGGGTCGAGTCCCGGGGGAGGAGAGCTCGGGCAGCGGCATGGGCGCACTCGTTCCCTTCCACGCCTTGATGTCCCGGTGTCCAGACGAGGCATTTGTCTTGTTCGGGGTGTCCATGATTTTTCAATATTCTGGCAGCCTGGGGACATATTCGTCCTTTGATGTAGTTGCGGCAGGCAGCCATAGAATCTGTGATTTATAGGCGCAGGTGGAATGCGTGGCGGCTAAAGCAATGGTCACCTCCTCCACCACTTCTATATTGTCACCAGACGGTGGGGGCATCAACCAGTTGTTGTTGGTGAATCACAACCGCTACCGTGTACCCCGCTTCTGACTTTGCTGCGTCTACGTATTCAGTGTCTATCCCGTACTTTTCCTGGATGTATTTGGAACAAAGGATCCATATTGCGGGGTAGGGGATTGGCTATGAACGAGTTTGACCACCCGGGCGGTATAGCCTGTTTTTGTACGAGACCTTGCGGGCTAGTCATGTTAAGGTCCGCATCTGCGGTACCCCTTCTGCGCAACATAGAGCGTCGGCGGCAATGCCTGCAGACACCATGCGGATTATGTTTTTTTTTTTTTTTTTTTTAAGTGGTGATTTTTGTTAGGCGATGTCAACTGCATATCGCCATGGAAGGACAGAGCCTTTTAGAGTGGCGTAGACCCACTAGCGCAGATAACGCGACGCCTGCCACTGCGCTTGTGTAGAAGACTTCGGGTAAACCGCTATGTATACATCTGATCTATAGTAGAGGTCTATCGGGCTCCTCCTACTCTGGCGCAGCTGCCACACGTTGCCATGTGCACTTATGCCAGTGTGCGTGCGTAGGAACCGTCCGGCAAATCCCTAATCGTCTCCGCTAGTACGTCTTATAGCTGCGCTAAATGTGTCTCTATTGTAGGCTGATTTAGCCTAATTGAGGAACGTACTCCGGAACGCCGGAGGTACGCAGCGAAGTGGAGCACACACCATCCACCGCGCGTACTCCGCAGTTATTTGCTAATCCGGTATGCACTTCCGCTAGCACGTTTCCATCGAGCTAGATACCTTCAATTAAGCCCGTGAACGTCGTGTTCTTAGCATCGCACTACCTTGTTTCTTTTTGCTTGATTCCACGCAAGAATCTTTCCTTTCGCGCGCAGCACGCGCTTTTTCGTACTCGGCAGGATCTTTCTTCTCGTATCCGTGTTCTTCGAAGACCAACGCCTTGTCCATTAGTATCCGCTGCAGTGGTGCAGTGGTTAGGGCGCTCGACTATACTGTGGTCAAGGATACGGAATCGAATCCCGGCCGCGGCGGTCGCTTTTCGATGGAGGCTAAAAGCAAGGCGCCCGTGTACTGTGCACGTTAAAGAACCCCAGGTGGTCGAAACTTCCGAAGCCCTCCACTGCGGCGTCTCTCATAGCCTGAGTAGTTTTGGGACGTTAAACCCCATAAAGCCAAAACCGAAACCGTGTTCTTAGTGCGTGCGATTTCTTTCAGCCAGTCACAGGTTTTCCTCGAACTGCGTGACGACAGCGTAAAAGTTCATTTCTTCTTCGACCGCCAGGGACATTAAATAAAAATTGTTGCCGACAAATTAATGGAACGAAGGGCACTGAGCGATTGCGAAGCGATTCCTCGAAAGAGCTTCCTGTTAAATTGCCATCTGGGCTATCGTAGTTCGCCTCTCACGTCCGCGTTTCATTTTTTTAACTCGTGTATCCCATGCACTGCGTTTTTTGTTTTTTATTTTATTTTATTTTCTTGTGCGTGTCTCTCCAGGCACTTATATGGAGGCTAAGTCAGCCGCGTTAAGTGTAATTCAAGGACGGATGAGAGTTGCCACCGCCACATGGCTCCGAATAGCGGTACGACTTCAAAGCGATGTTGCGCGCGGCAATATTGCTGCCGCAGTATGCAGCAACGGCTATAAGCCTGTGTACATCAGAATAAACATGCGCCCCATTTTTGTCTCAGCGCGATGCGTTGTGGTTACAAATTGTGAAAAGGGAGAGATTCCTACCGTCTTAATATATTCCACGAAAACTTGTATATATATATATATATATATATATATATATATATATATATATATATATATATATATATATATATATATATATATATATATATATATATGAAGGAAAGAAGCCAACAGTCGGCGAGGCCAAGGAAAGCGTTGGGGATGGTATCTTTATGTATCTTTATATATATAGCCAGCTTTATGCTTCGGTGTTGATTTGTTTAGGAAGCGTTCAGCTAACACGCAGTGGAAAGAAACGCGGCAGTGTTCTATAGTAAAGGAACGTGATTCGCGGCGCACAATGTGATCTAATTCTTCGTGTTCTATATAGCGAAGTATAGTGCGCTGAAAGGTCAATGCGAATAGGTATAACTTCGAGAACGGCGTCAATCCGGTGTATTCTTCTACACCTCGCGTCCAGGTGGGCGTATGTAATACTATCTACACACCAGACGTCGAGGAATCGTGAATAAAACAAGCTTGGAGGGAGCAGCCAATAGGCCCGATTGGTCCGCGTTTGAAAGAAAACAGTAGGGTAGGCGTCTGTTCCTTGTCTGTGAGGTGCGTTGCTTCGGAACTAAGGGAGACAGGTGGGGATCGCGTAGGGGGAGAGCGGTTGTAGCACAAAAAAAAAAAAAAAAATAAAGATGCGAGTCGAAGGAAAGGAGCGCAGGCGCGTATACAAGAACAGCAGAAAGCCGCTGGTCTTGTAACGAACGCGCAGCCAAGCGCAGCTTTATGGAGGGGGCGGGACATTGTTTCCGATTCTAGAATTCACCCGAGACGCAGGGGGGTAATTGAAAAGGAAAGAAAGGAACGAATAGGTGGGGAAACGGGACAGAAAACAAAAGAAGCGAAGCCGTATGTGTACAATAGCGACGCGCGCGAACTTTCCCTGCGTACGAGCCCTCCGAGGAAAACGGCGACGAAAACTCGGCAACGATGAGAAGTACGGAACGAAAAACCTGGCGGAGAAGAAACAAGGCAGGCTGTTGGGGATAGGGGAAAAAGGGGACAAGAAAATGGCGACCGAAAAACAACGCAGGGGGCTGCGCGGCCGGTCCGAATCGATTCGCGCGCGCCATAGCAATGCGGGAAGCAGCAGAAGCGGCACAAGTGCGGCGTGCGAGCCACGGGAGAAACAAAACGAGCAGCAGCGGCCAGGGCCGCGGCCGCTTCATTTGCGTACAAAGTGCTCGCTTGTCCACGGAAGCGCGCCAAAGCAGTTGGTGGGGCTGCGCTTTCTTCAGCTCAGCGGAGCGCCGCCGCCACGCGATGGCACGAAAAGTGGACGCTTCCTCGCCCGATGCTGTTTGTGTGAGTTTGTGGATGCGTGTGTTTGCGTGTGTTTGTGTTGTGCGTGCTCTTAGCAGGAATAAAGGAGTTGGAAAAGGGAGCGGGTAGAGAGGGAAGTGCGGCCGTTGCGTTAGTCTATGCCCATCGAGTTGCGCTCCCCGCTTCGAGTACGCTCGACAGCGCGTACCACAGGGCATCAGGCTAGCTTTGCACTGCGCCGAATACGTGACAATGCGCCACGCTGTTTTATTTGTACCGGCGCCTCGTCATCGTTGCGGGCGTGCTGCGACAGGGTCGAGTGAAATTGCGAAGCGTTCAGAGGCGCGCAGTCAGAAGCGTTGTGTTCACAGGTGAACGCGGGGAAATTTAGCGTTTTCCTCTGTCTGAACAAGCGTATGTTTGTGTAATAAAGAGAGAGGGGTGGGCAAGAAAGCGAACGTGAGAAGTACTTACATGACTGGCCTGAGAGAGGGAGCGGTTTATAGCTATCGATATCGATCGCAGGAAAAATATGTGCGACAAAAGCCTAGTTGTGCGGAGGTTCGTCATTAGTGCTAATTGGCATTGTGATCACGTGACCAGCGGCGTGGCTGCGATGGAGCCCTTCTTGGCGCCAGAGCCTCTTTCATCTCATCGAGATGTCGCGATGGTCGTAGGCATGAGCTTACGGCATCTAGAGGTCACACGACCTTTTGGCATCGCACACACGATTCGGTTAGATTCCTCGCAAGAAATATTGCTCACATTACAGGGCCGTGTCAAGGGTCGCAGAGCCCTTAAATCAACCCAACCTCCAAACACATCCTCTTGCCACATTCTTCCTTCAGATCCCCTTTAAAAATACAACTCGCGCCCCGAAAAACTCGTGTCAGAAAACGAGGACTCCCATAAATATTTTTCTTTTCTCCCTTTTCTTTATCCTTCACGTTCGGCCCACGAGAGCGCTGAGAAGCTTGGTGGCGTGCGCCAAGCAGACATGGGCAAAGAAGAGCAGGGTCTTTCGCAAGGGGATTCGCAATTAGCGACGAACTTCCGCGCGTGCCGAGAAAGTATTGCTTGCGTTTTGACTCACTGATTCTTTTTCCTGGCAGTGCCCTTAAAAGCGTCGCCCAACCTGTAATTAAGAGACTTTTCCTCCGTGCGCCGCCGCTCTGTCTTGCGTCGCAGCGGAAAGTTAGGCTCTGTTACAAGTATGGACTCGGGATAATCTTCTAAATTTATTTTTCAGCTCGACGTTCCGTACAAAATCTGTCCTCTCTCTCTCTCTCTCTCTCTCTCTCTCTCTCTCTCTCTCTCTCTCTCTCTCTCTCTCTCCCCTCCCTTTTTTTTTTTTCGAGTTGTCGTAGCGCGAGGAGGACAAAAAGACTCCGTGCGTGAGGCGGTCCTTGTCGCATACCGCACGTGGAGGTTGAGGGCGATTGAAATTGCTTTCAGATAGAAAAGCCACGCCGTCTTGTTTCGCGATGCAGCGAGTGCGAGAAACGGAGTGGAAAAAGGGGGTTCGCGATTCAGCGAACAACGACTTGAACATGCCTGTACGACCTTTGCGACCCGGAGACCCGGAATTCGAAACGACGTACGAGACAAAATGCGTGTTATTCATTAAAGTAGCGAAGAAAGTAACGAATAAGGAAACGAGAAAATGAAGTTCATTACAAGTATGCGATTTGTCTGAACCCTCGTGGTATGTAAAAAAAACAAAAACAAAAAGGAAGTCGCGAGTGTACGTGTCCCGGCATGAACGGGCCAAAGCTGACGTTTGTATAATAATAATAATAATAATAATAATAATAATAATAATAATAATAATAATAATAATAATAATAATAATAATTGGTTCACAGGAAGGGAAAGGCGCAGTATCTGTCACACTTGCTCTGTGGACACCTGAACCGCGCCGTAAGGGAAGGGATAAGGGTGGGAGTGAAAGTGGAAAGAGAGAAAGGGGAGCCGTAGTGGAGGGCTACGGAGTAATTTCGACCACCTGGGGATATTTAACGTGCGCTGACATCGCACAGCACTCGGACGCCACTTCGTTTCGCCTCCATCGAAACGCAGCCGCCGAGGTCGGGTTCGGACCCGGGGCTGACGTTTGTATAAAATCAATTCTCTGTCATCTTTCGGGCTTTCAGTTGCAGGACGAGGCGTGTCAAGGCGTTCGCGTCGTTTTGAGCTTGGTTATCCTCTATATAACATCGCAGCGTCGCCTGCATTCATCATCGCTTCATCATCGACAGTACCACGTGTACCGCAATATTCGTGGCCCGAACGCATCTGCTGACCACCTTTCCTACTCGCACCTTTTTTTTTTTTTTCCCCCAAATAATTTCGTACTTGATTTTAACGACGATACCTTCAGGGGCAACAGAGAGGGAGATTCAGCTCAAGACAAGCTACCTGCGCCATTTGTACGCCTTTCCTTCGCTTAATCCTAAGAAAGGGTTTATTTAGACTGCGAATGAGACAAGCGCTTCATGCAAGCGAGCCCTGGCTTCGTTGCTGAGAGTGCAGTCTTTTTCCCATAAAGGGGGCACGGTCAAGAAATATCCACTAAAACGAGCTTTACTTACAGTATAAATACAGGAAACGTTCCACAGCGCTTAAAAAGACTGAGCACACAGATAGACAAGGACAGGACGGACGGTTGTCTACCCGTGTGCTCGTCGTATAGATTTTTTTTTTTTCTTGAGCTGTGGAACTTCTTTTTTGTTTAGAAGGCACAAAATTGCCCAGCAGTTGGCTTTAACTTGTTTACAATAGTTTCCAGGAAAGTTGTTCGCGCTCATACGAGTGAATGCTGTTTTGACTCTCGTAAGCGCTCTCTAACGTTCAATCCGATCAGGTCGCTAGAGCCCCCATCTGCGCCATGCTGCCTGCAATGCAGTCTTTATGACGGCCCGCAGTGTTATGTGGGGCCCGTATATTCCGAAGGCGCACTAGGCGGCAACAACCCCTCCCCCTTCCCTCCCCGAATGGAGCGCTCTTATCAGAGCCCCAGTGTGATCAGAGCGGGTAAAGTGTCCCGTATGCCAGCAGCCTCCGCTGCCTGGCGCTTCTGGCGGTGTACGGGGTTTGAACGCATCCGGCCTAAGCTCGCCTCCAGTGACCGTTTGGTCGCTGCCGAGTCTTATCGCGTTACTAAAACTCGTCAAACCGGCGGTAATTGGTGCTTTTCGCGCCCGCCGTGTGCCGGTCACCGCTTGGACCGTTTTAACGGCCCGGCGCGGAAGTCGATATACCGGTCTGTGGCGCCCACTGGTGATATAATTCACAGCTTGTGGTGGTTTGGTTCAGTTTGACGTTTTCGGCCCGCCGAGTCCTGCCTTCTGCTTTAGTGAAGTTAGCCGCCATGTAGTCGACACGTATACCAAGGCTCTGAGAACTTGGGGAGGGGGAGTGGAAAGGAGGAACAACCGAGAAGGAACTCTTGCACTATTTGACTTGTGCGCAACTGAAGAACCTGGGAAAAAAAAAAAAAAAAAAAAAAAAAAAAAAAAAAAAAAAAAAAAAAAACTTTCGTTACTCTTTGTTGGACAACGCTTTGTCGCAGTCTTGTGTTTTCCTATATACCTGCCCGGCTGTACCGCGGTATTCGGACCGCGCACGAGCCGTTTCCTGGAACTGATGGGCACGCGTTGAGGCGACTGCAAACTTATACATATCCGCACCCGGTTATGGCGAACCACATGTTCCCTGACGCCAGGAGTGATAAGCGCAATCTTTGCGGGGCAAGAGGGATCCTCGACCACATAATTGGGAATGCCCGTATTCTCCCAGAGGGACGCACAATATAGGCAGTAGACACCTGGGAGACCCTGCTGCGCAGCTCGGACCCTGAGCTCCGGCTCCTACTCGTCCATCTGGCTAAGAAAGGCTGCTGGGACCCAAGACCTCCCAGCCTGCATCTGAGGCGGCGGCATCCGCCCCCTGACCTGCGTGTAGGGGGACGGGTAGATCACCTTCTCTGTTGGACATTAAAGTTTAATCCATCCATCTATCCATTGCTGCGGTCCACTGGCGAAAATTAGCAGGCTATAATAGCTGGTTGTTATGAAATTATTTACTGGCAGCTGAAAGAGTATAAAGTAGGTAATAATACTACTACTACTACTACTACTACTACTACTACTACTACTAATAATAATAATAATAATAATAATAATAATAATTGGTTCACTGGAAAGTAAAGGCGCAGTATCTGTCACACTTGTTCTGTGGACACATGAACCGCGCCTCAAGGGAAGGGAGGAAGGTGGGAGTGAAAGCGGAAATTGAGAAAGAGTGGCCTTAGTAGAGGGCTTCGGAGTAAATTCGACCACCTGGAGATCTTTAAGGTGCACTGACATCGCACAGCACACGGGCGCCGCTTCGTTTCGCCTCCATCGAAACGCAGCCGCCGGCGGTCGGGATCGAACCTGGGTGCTCCGGCACAGTAGTCGGGTGTCTTACCACTGCACCACCGCAGCGGGGCTATAAAGCAGGTATAAAAAGGACAATAAAGAAAAAAAAAGCAGGTATAAAAAGGAAATGGGAGGGAGAAAGAGAATGAAAGCAAACCAGCCTGACCATGCATTTGCGTAAGTATACTACACTGTGATCGTAATGAGAAGCCGCCCCTTATCTTGCTAAAATAAACACCATACAAATACGCGGTAGTGCGCCGGGGTGGTGCAGTGGTAAGACGCCCGACTACTGTGCCGGAGTTCCCGGGTTCGAACCCGACCTCGGCGGCTGCGTTTCGATGGAGGCGAAACGAAGAGGCGTCCGTGTGCTGTGCGATGTCAACGCACGTTAAAGATCCCCAGGTGGTCGAAATTATTCCGTAGCCCTGCACTACGGCTTCTCTTTCTCTCTTTCCACTTTCATTCCAACCTTCCTCCCTTTCCTTACGGCGCGGTTCGGGTGTCCACAGAGCAAGTGTGACAGTTACTGCGCCTTTCCCTTCCTGTGAACCAATTTAACTTAATTTTAACGCAGAGAAAACTAAACGAAGCTCAAAATTACAAAGCCCCGGCCACGGAGCAAGAAAGGTTTCTTGCTCCGTGGCCCCGGCTCACGTGGAATAAATTAGACCGCCGTGTATAGGGACGAAACAAGAGATGTGCGGAAGGTATGTTTCTGCCGCCGTTGTAAACACTGAATCCCTCACGAGGTTCCACTCGGGGAAGATTGAAAGTACTGAATAATGAGCGGAATTCGCTTTGCTATTTTCCTTCCACATTGGGCAAATGCGGTCGGCCCGCGCCAGGTTTATACGAAGGGCAACTGCTTCTACCTCGCAGCTTCGAATGGAGACAAGGCAGTGGATAAGCGTATACCTTGCATCGTCAAGCCAAACTTGACAATGTGTTAAAAAAAAAAAAAAAAAGAGGTTTAAGGTACCACGACATGATTTTGTTATCCGCTGCCCCCGTGTGAAAAGTGCGAGAGAGCGCTTGTCACTGCCATTGTACAGGCGCAGTTTGTTCCATCATCAGGCCGATTGCTGCTGCGTATTGCCATCGTCGGTAGTAGCAGTACCACACCCGTTTATCTTTCTTTTTTTTTTCTTTTTTTTTTTTTTACAAAAGCTGCCCGCTTATGCATCCGACCAAGTTAAAAAAAAACGTGTTCATGGATTGCTTTTATGCTTCTGGTGTGCTTGAGAGCTTGATTATGTACCCAGGGTCGCAGAGCTGAATACCTCCGCCGTTCCCTGGTAAGTTGGCAGTTAGTCGCCTTTTGCCAATTGCTTTCCTGGCATGTGCCTTTGATGTAGCGTACTGAACCGAGCGACAGCAGTGTGAAGTTGTTGGAAGAGTGAGCTTTAGTGACTACTTATTATAACAAATCGGCCCCCACCTTAGGCGACTCCTTCAAAAATAATGGACCAACACCGTTCCCACATCGAGCTGTTGATCAATTCGCCCTCACCCTACTGTCTGTTAGCTGTCCAGTGTGCTCACTTAACTCATTGAGCGGCTGCACCGAACAGGCAACGGTCTTCGTTTCGGAGGCCAAGCTAGGGTTCTTTTTGAGGCGAAAGCCTTTATTATCGTTGTCAGCAAAAATATCACGCTTTTGCGGCGACTGTGAATGATCGAGACGGGAGGACGTCATGGAGGTCTCCACCAATCACAGAGCACCACCACAGTATGCGCGAATACGTGCCTTATATGGTCACATGGTAAGCAATGATCAATTACTAATTAATCACTAATTAAATATTACCTGACTAATTTCTAATTAATCATTAATGACTAATTGGTGACCGTGGTGTAATTAATTATTACTAATTAATGCCGCGCACCCGGTAAAATTAACCGCACAACAGTAAACAGAACAACTGCGAATATACAGGAGCGCGATCTCATCGCTAATGAGCTGATGCCATCTCCCCGAAACGCTCGCACCTAAGGACAGGCGCAAATTTGGCGCAGCACTCAGGCTTTCGGCTTTCATCACTTTAGTCGCCAAATTGTCCTCGAATTTTTTTTTTAAACTACGATTTTTTAAACTACGATATTTCTGTGAAAGCATTCCTTTGTGGTCGTGTGGCAGCTCTTGGATGGACGCCAATCAGTAATTACTTCCTTATTAGATTTTGTGATTACTTTTCACGTGACAGCCCGTGAGCAGTACTCCGCTGACCCACCAAACCGCTTATGTAGAATATTAAGCACGCAAAGCGCGCGCGCATGTCAGTGGGCTTCAGAGATCCGTGTCGTTTGCCTCGGGCTTGCAAGACGGAAAGTGAAAACAGCTGCTGCTACGGCGTACAGAGTTTGGTTTGAGCAAAAGTGGTGGGAGAGGGGTTGGCAGAGTCTAGAGAGGGGACTTGACCCGGCCGCGGTAAAGGAGCGAGTTTTGGGAGAGGGCCTCCTTATACCTGGCGCAAGCGCGCGCTTCCCGGGTCCGAGGATATGCTATGCGAGCTGCGAGAGAGGAAGACGAACGCAGCTTGTGTGGAGCTTGTGGCGAGGCTTAGGGACGAATTGGGGAAGGGAGAGGTGGTTATATCTAGGGAGGTGCTTTTTTTCTCCTCCCCCGACACTCCCTTCGGCACCGTCACCGGGGCAACGAGCACGCGATTCCTTTCCCTTCCCTACGTTTTCCACCGCCGTTTGGGAGCGAGCTGCTTGCTTGGCCGATCGATCGCCGTTGCTCCCCCGTAACCTTTTCCCGAGAACGACGCACTCGGCGAAAGGCTCGGGTTGTCCGCCGACGCTGTTTCTCCGTGTACCGAACGTGCGCTTCTGTTTCTGGCGGCGATGCCGTAGGCTATGCGTGTGCAGGTGTGTATACACGAGAACGTGAGCGCTGATGAACCCTCGCGTGGGGAGGGACGCTGAGTTGTTTGTAATTAACCATCGATTGGAATTCGAGGTGCTTCAAAATGAAATAATTGAAGCCATGAATGAAATCCGAGCCCCCAGAAAAAGAAAAAAAAAAGTTGGGCATTGATGGTGCGCGTATGTTCACTTAGGAAACAAAAACGTGCATTGGGCAAGAAGGGGCAAATGGGGGGGGGGGGGGGGGGGGGGGGCAGGGGTAATCGGGCTCAACGGCACTTTTTAAAGTCAGGCCCGTGTTACGAGGTGCGGGCCGCAGACTCCATGAAGATGTTCAAAACGGGTGTTTACTTAGACAACTTCCCCAGGTCTTTAAGAGGTAGCGGGCTCCCCGAGCAGCCGTTCTCGTCCGCTGCTGGAGAAGAACTACTTCTTCCTCGCTGCTGGCCGCGCTCCGCACATCGTGGTCACGTGACTATCCGCGGTTCCAGGAAGCGATGGTTCATGGCCGAGCCAGGGCCACCCCCGAGTTCCAATGCTGCAGTTCCATGCACAGAGAATCGGAACGTAACACCCGGCACTAATTTACCATAAACGTGTCTTTTCTCGTCCTTGTGCCGGAGTGCCAGGCACTTTTTCTGCTCAGTGCCGTTAACCAGGATGCTCGAAGTACAGGGTACTAGAGCGCGTGAAAGCTTTGAAGCTTTTCACTTTCTGCGTGATGAGCAGACCCGCTCATTTTATTTCGAAAGAGGCTTGCTTGCGATATTATAAGCACGTTGCGTTAACGACATATACTTGCATAACACATGCGTAGGCACACTAAAACTGTGCACTATTTTCAGACAACAAGCTGCTCCTGTGGATCGTGCCACATTTGCACTTCGCCAGAAGGAGCGCCACATTGAATTCGGTTATGAAGTGAGCGGCGTTTGTATACGAGTACCCGCTGGAGCCATGTGGCATAACGTATTTGTGGCCCTTGAACTGTGCGGTTTCGCCTTTGTGCTAGCTAGCTGTCTGGAGAAAACGAGAAGAATTGAATCTACGTATTTCCGTTTGCAAATCAGTGCTGTGATGCATTGAGAAAAATTTATGCGTGCAGCGGATGGACTCGTTCATTTTTACTGACGAGTGGGAAATGTGCTCTTTAACAGGCCTTAAATAGCAACTCATATCTATTTCACATCGCTTTATGCACGCTAAGTCGTCCGATTATCGATACTCTGGATAGTTGCACGTTTAGCGTAGACTGACACTCGATTCACCTTGCGCCACCTGGTGAAACAAACAGGAATCAATGGTGCGTTAATCTCTCCTTCACGGGCAGTTGTCCGCACTGTGCGGAGAAGTCTTCGGACATCTACCACATGGTGTGGGCTTGCCCATCCAACCCAGCTATTCCTCCTCACCCCAACCCCACTCGGGGGGACTGGGAGGCGACCCTGCTCGGCTGCTATGACCTGCAGGCCCAAAAGGCCTTGGTCGAGCGCGCCCGGGCAGCGGCCGACGCCACTGGGGTCCCGTACTAGGGACCCCACCCAGTATTTGTAAGGGCTCCCCTACATCCACCCCTTTGAAATGAATAAACGTTTGTCACCACCACCATCGCGGGTTGCTGCACGTGGCTGGTGCCGAGAGGGCTGCCGCTGCTGTCTACTGGATATATATTGCGCGATAGCATACTGGTGCTCATCGTGCCGAAAAGCCGTCGTCGTTCTCTGAGAAACATGTCAGAAATTTAGTGTCAGATTTGTGATGAAACCGTTCATATTGTTCAGCGTTTAGGGTAGTTACCATTTCACTTATCACATACGGCATCCATCTGCTAGTCAAGTTGGAGGCTTTAGTTAGCGGTAAGGATTCGAATCGATCACGTATGTGCCTACAATTGTACGCCGTTAATTGTAAGTGTAGTTGTCCGCAGAAAAGTGAGACTGACACTGCTCCTTTCGTTTTCTCAACAGCCGAACCAACTAAAAACGTTTAACACTTTTTACCGAGCTCTGAGTCAGTATATCGAAGCTGAAACGTCTTCCCAGTTTTTCAAATTCTCTTGAGCTGATGTGTGCATAGGCGTGCCCTTGTGCAGGCCCTATGTTTACCGGTGGTTGTTGCGGCTAAAAAAAAAAAAAAAAAAAAAAAAAAAAAAAAAAAAAAAAAAAAAAAAAAAAAAGAAGGTCAGTTTCGACCCCTTCTCCGCGTTAAATTCCCTGGCCAAGCCCACTTCGTCGCCTTGATTTGACTGAAGCTCCAACACGTGTTTTTGCCGCTGCCTCCGCTGCCTTCCTTGCGTTTATGTAGTTGTAATGTGCACTATGTCGACTCGGTCTAACCGTCCGTCCAGAGGCAGCTATGAACAACGTAAAGAAGCAGGCACCAGACGCATCGCTGCAGGACCAAACTAGCATGCGTTGCAGTCGCCACAAACATCACCGTTACCACCACCGACACCGCCAGCAAGGCGCAAGAGAGCCCCTCCTAATGGGTGACTCACGACAAGGATGAGGTTGCACTGCTATATACAACCCGACCTGGAGGGCGGAGGGATGGCACCTCTCCTGCGGCATCTATTCCGTTACAGGCTATTTTACGACCCTCCCGACGGCCTTATGTACAGTACACGCCGCGTCTTGGACGCTGCGCCGCAGCAGAAAGCACTCACTGCCGTTAGCTGTCCGTTCGTTAACCCTGCCTGTTCTCCGCCACTGCCGCAACCCAGTGCCCACCCGCACCCCGTCTTCCGGGATCCGTCCGCTCAATATTTCCCGCTATGTGTGTTTTGTCGACGTAGCTTAGGGGGGCCAAGAGTTCGTGGCCAGCGTCATTCGTTTCCTTGCTTCTTTGGTTGGAAGACCAACAGGAAGAACGGGGCTTTTCTTTAATAAGGGTGGGCGTAGCACGGTGGGGAGAGTTGGGAGCGGTGGGAGCCATGCTTTCCAGGGCAAACATCCTTCCGGTGTTCTCTCCTGCCCGAACTTCCTTTTTCGCCGCACCTGTCCCTGTTCGCTCTCCTGCCATTCCCTTGCCGCCTTTCGCCTTCTCGAGTAGGGCACCGCGCTGAGCGCACTCACTGCACACGGTAGCGGCCGACCGTATTCCGCCCCTCTTCCTCCAGGTGGGCTCTTCTTCTAGAGCCTCGATGGAAGAGCGCTCCGCTAATGGACGCCGGATGTAGCGCGGAACCATCGCTTCGGGCGGCGCTGTCCGCTTTGGGGCCTAAAGGGCTACATCTACCCGACCGATGTGAAGGACGGAGGCGTAGCCGTCGTGTGGCGACGCAAAAACACAAGAGCGGTGGGCCTGTGGTATACGCGAAGCGGGAATGTAGCACCGAGAACACTCCGAGCGAGCGTGTCTTGGTGGTGGGGGAAGCGGATGTGATTTTTTTTTTTTTTTCTGTCCAGGTGCAGCCTTGAGCTTTGAACTATACCGTATCATACTCCGGCTGGTTATCATTCCCCGATATTATTTACCCCCGCAATCTTTGCACGCGTCTCTTCTTGCATTTCACAGCTGTCTGAACACGGTCGCACCGCACCGGCTGTGGCTTCGTTCATGGAATCGTGTGCACCGCGATCGTCCGTTGAACATTTTAAGTTTGCCTCGTTCTGACATGAGTGTATAGTAAAAGAGGCGTCATGGGGAATTACTCTCGCATTGTGGCGGGCGACACCTGCAAGAGATGCGCTGTAGTAGAATGGGCATAGGCATGGAAAAACTGCAGTTAAGTTAGCTTCATCTCGCGTATTTCCTGAAAATGCATGGAACGAACACTTCGCTCACTTTGGCATCACTAATGTGCTGTGGCCACTGCTGTTTTCAGTCAGTTAGTGGAGCGAGTGCCTTTCTCTTGTCACGGGCTTGATTCCTGTAATAGGCTCCGCTCAATTCGCTGTCAGGTACAAAGATTCGACGAGGTTTTAGTGGGGCGTGGTGCTTTGCAGTCGCGTGATGGCGCTCGGACCGATATCATTTGTAATCATTCCCTCGTCGGCAGCAAGTTTCCTCGCGGCCGAAATGATTCCTCGGCAATACTTGCACCCCAGAATAGAGCAGACGAATAGGATTGATTTGATTGGTTGGCTTGTGGGATTCGACGTCTCAAAGCGACTCGGGCTATGAGATATAGTTGGAGGCTCCATAAGTTTCAACCACCTGGGGTTCTTTAATTAAACATGCACTGGCACCGTACGGCACATGGGCGCCTAGCTTTTCGCCTCAATCGAAAAGTGGCAGCCGCTGCCGGGATTCGATCCCGCTTTTTAGGGAACAGCAGTCGAGTGCTCTAACCACTGCACCACTGCGGCGGGACGAAGAGGATTGATTTGAAGAAAGAACAGCCACACTCCCACAAAAAAAGAACGGAAAGCCCTTACATTGTGCGTGCGCGTTCCGCACTGTGCTGACGGACCCACATTTGGTGCGACGGCAGTGAGGAAGACTGGATGCGCTGGGGGAGAAGGCGGGGTTCTCCTCTCAGTCGAATCCATTTTTTTTTGTTTCATTGTTCGCTTCTAAAAAACAAACTAACGCTGTGCTTTTGATCGATACCTCAGCCAGAATTAAGCTCACACTGATGAAGACGGGAGCAAATGATCGGAGACACTTTTGAGATATCCTTCTTTTCAATACAATTCAGTTTTTTTTTTTTTTTGAAGTGTTAAAAAGTCCCTCGCTGTACGCCGGTTGGCCAGCTAACTTGCGTCACGAATTACGCGTTTTAGTACGTTAACGCTGGAGCAAGTCATTAGCCGCAGCAGAGTGCGAAGACGTGCCGGAGAGAAAACAGACAAAAAAAAATACAGGACAGCTATATCAACCCTTCCCTGCCTGTTTGCGCACCAAGGAAAAGAAGAGGCATTCTAGGCACGTTCATAATGAAGGCGCTGAGACATAATATCGACCGTCTACGATCGCTGCTCTCGGTGCTTTTGCCGCTGCAGTTCTGCTGCTTTTAAAAGCGGGGAAAAAATGCTGGCATCTTCGCTGCCTTCTTCGTTACGCCTGCTACCCTCCACCAGCGCGTTGCGTTCGGCTTGCTGTTGTCACGTCGTGCAACTCCCTTCCCGCCTCCTTTATTTCGGTTTCTTTCTTTTCTCCCAGTTTAATGGTCGTGCGATCACAGGCTTGCTGCGACTTAAGTCAAAGAAATGTGTTCCGGCTCCTGGAAATCGCCGCACAGAACGGCTGTGAAGAAACACCGGAATCACCGCATCGCGCATCTCCGTGGAAAGCTTCCACGCTTCCTTCCTGCATCGGGGGCGGTGATTCGGCGGGCGAGAAATTGTTGCCGCGCTATTCGCCGGCGCCTAGGGTTCTGGGGCCTCTTTCAATTTTTGTCGCCCCCAGAGGAGCGGTTGCAATATACTCGGATAACGCGAAAAATGCCTGCCTTTTCTCTCCTCTTTTTTTTTTTTCTTTCGTGGGCGTCTTTTTTTTTTTTTTCTTGCTCATTTCGGTTTTAAAACGCTTGTATACGCTCGCCTTGCAGGGGCGCCCCTTTGAGATGTTGTCGACTTGTTTTTCGCCGACAAAATTTAGCGACAGCTCAGGTATATATATGTGTCTAGCGAAAGTGCCCCTCAAATGACGCGCGCTTGTCTCTTTTTATCAGGAGTCTACCGGCTTTCGATCTCGACGGTTGTTTGTTGCAATGATTACCCGTCTCTCTCTCTCTCTCTTTCGCGGCGGGGTAACACAATTGCTATAGTTGCAATAACCATTTTCTGCTCCTCTTACTATAAGCTTCTTCCCACTCTACGTAGTTCCACGCTTGCTCCGAGTACGAAACGGGGTGCGTTATTTGCCGAAGTCGGAACGGAATCCATCTGCTGTACAAATGACCCGCATTGTTTGCGGCGATCACGGATCGATGTTTTTTTTTTTTTCTTTTTTTTTTTTTAGTGGGGTGGGGGGGGGGGGGGGCTATATATGAAAGCGAATGAGTGGGATTTTCTCCAATGTTGACCTTTCAGGCTGACAATGTCATCACTGTTACGTGCACTTACATGCATGATATAGCCTTATCCTCATCCGAGCTGGAAATCCAAAAATAACTATGACTAGCTTTTTTGCATTGTTTCCCCTGAAGTGATGGTTCTTAATTAATAGGCTCAGTCTATATCGACGAGTCAAATTTGCACGTCAAGCGATTTCGCGCATGCAAAATTCAGACGTCGTGCAGTTCCAGAAGGTTCGACATCGAATTTATTCATGAAGCTTCGCCATGCGCCGAAGATTTGTGCCACCGCGCCAAAAACATAGCAAAGGCAAAACTTTCACGACTTTCAAATGACTCAAAAGCATTTTGCGCCTATATACACTGCAGCGGCATCGCATACTGCCGTTCATACCTGCATACGCCATGCTCTCTTTTGCAAGGCCCGCCTGACAACGTGCGAGTCTATTTGCGTTTATTTTTCTTTCATCTATGCCTGTCGCTCTGTCTGTCCCAGGCCATTCCCATACTTGGTTCATCATAGGCAAAGAAAACGGGAACGAGCTTTTCGCGTAGGCACTTCGTGGCGTAGTACGTACGTGCATTTGCTACGTGTGCGGGTGAACTCGTCGCCTACCGATCGAGCGATCATTATCCGATCGTTATCACGGGCCCGCAATGGCGCGTGTTATGTCTCCACTGGGGAAAATGACCGAGCATTTGCGGCGCACCTACGACCAACCACGACGACACACCACACACGAGAAAAAAAAATAAATACAACGAAAACAGAAAACAGAAATAGTCATGCCATCGGGTGCCCTCGCTGGGCCATTTCGCGCGTGGAACGACTGCCATGGGCGAAATACATAGTTGTCGCCAGCTCCGATATGCGCCCGAATTGGAGGTTACACGTGCTCGCGAGCATAGGCGCGCGCGAATGCTCACGCGTGCCTATAACCCGGTACTGGTAACGGTGCAATCGCTGAAACCGCGTGGAGCAATACGGAGCGGAAATAAATCTCGAAATGATGCGCATTTTCTCTGCGGCCTGTTGGGCGTGGTGCGCATAGGCCAAGTACTACATGGCAGCCATAGCGTTAGGACTTATTGCTTTCAATTTCGTATTTCTTTCACGCTTGAGTGAGGGAATGAGCCTTCCACGCGTCTGCGTCGCGCGAGGGGAAAAATAACATGCGCTTCTACGTTGCGTGCATAGGCCATAGTGCAAAAGTGATCGTTTCTTTTATTTTTATTTTAACGCCAGATGAATTTCTTTGGAGAAAGCTCATTTGCAAACGCGTTTCAAATCCATGAGAGCTATAGCTCTCCGGCGACATTACCAGTCGCGCGGTTGTACACCTGCGAGCCTCTTTTGCCGCAGCAGCTCGTTGACCTCCCACCCTTTCGGCGCGCTATTTGTCTTCAGCGTTCACTGTAGTGCCTATGCATCGCCTTATATCCATTTATTGAATTTAATATCGTGCACCTTTCGGATTTCATAGGAAGCATAGGTCGGCGTGTTCCAGCTGCACTCTGCGCATGCGTCATCGCCTTTTTTTTTGCCGTTGCGGTCGTCTGCCGCAAGTGTGAACGGCAGTGTGAATGGTACCGTGATACATGGCGCGCAGCGTTCGCCCGAGCATAGCGAGTTATGGAACCTCGCGTATATACGCAGCGACTCCTATAGTAGCTCGTCGTCTGCTACGCAGGAAGGACGATGTCATCTGTCACGCACGTTTGCGCGCATCGCCATTTCGATTTGCCGCTTTCTTTCGTTCTTCATTCGTTCGCGCCCTTTTCGCCTTCCGTTATGTGCGGGATGTATGCCGGTACGCGGGCTCGCATACGCTCATGAAGCCGTAACGATGTCTACGCCGCGAACGAGCGAAGAGCGATCCTTCCTTACTTGCATGCCACCAGCCGTCCCGAACCATTTTTTTTCTTTCTTTTTTTTTTTCCCCGGTGCGAATGATATGCGCTCATCCGCCCGGAAGACGTTTTCCCGTCGTCGCGGACGGCGAGGACGACGCGCTCTCTTCTTTATGCGCGTCTTCCGCTCCGTGCTTGCACTGGCGTATGCACGGCCCGGCCCGTCCGCACGTAAAAGCAGCCATCGCGCGACGGCGACGCTATTGCGTCGATATATCTCGGCCTGCGTGCGTAGTTTCGATCGAACGCGCCTGTGATCTTCTCGATGGAGGTACCGGGTTGAGGAGGTCGGGAGCGCGTTGCCACGGTGCTGCTCTAGTTTCCTCGCAGAGGTTATCGCGAATGTTGTCACGCGCGTCGGCACCTTATGCTCGCTCTGCGTGCCGCAGTTCCGTCCGTGAATGTGGCTAATGACACTTCGTGCACATTTTCTTCCCACTTCTGAAGCCGGGTGCTCTCCTGAATTGCTACCCACTCTCGAATTGGTCATTTTGTCGATGAAGTTTTTTTTTTTTTTCGCGTCTTTTAACGATGATTGGATCGTTACGATTCTTCGGAGTTTTTTTTTTTTTTTTCTTCTTTAAGGCGAAGACCTTTCTAAGCTTGTAGTGAAAATCTCGCGTCCGCGAGATGTTTCACAAGGTACCGCGAGATGGCGCGAGGTGTCCGTCAGACGTCACAATAGCATCTGACGTCGACATAATTTTCTCGTTCGGCTGATTAGGCCTCTATAAAAAGCCCCGTATAGAGCCACGTGTAAGTCAGTTCATTCTCGAATGTCAAGGAGGGGAACCCTGAGATTCCGATGTCGCCGAAGCCATACAAAGGAAGGAAGAAATGAATTTATGACAATTGCACAAACACGTGACATAAAGGTAGAATAGAAGAGAAAGAAGAAAAGGAGAAGGAAAGGCTTTCGCCATTAAGCTCTTAAGTGAGGCTAAGTGCGATCGTGTAATTCTTTTTCAGTTTTAAACCATACAACATGTTGCATCATTTTTTTTAGGTTAAAGTTTGCTGTCGTTAATCAATTTGAGAGGTCTTCATGGCATACTATAAAGGGAAATGAAGGAATGTTTAGAAGCACTCCTCAGGCAAGTCACAGTTATACTCGTAGTGATAGTGGTGCTTCCTGATTTGACGTTGTTCTTCCATCGCTTACCACCTGTTCAGTTCAGTTCAGTCGTGTCCGACTCTTCGTGACCCTATGGACCATGTCACGCCACGCTTTCCGGTCTCTCACTATCTTCCTAACATCACATAACTTCATCTGCAGTGCCTCGAGGATGCCATCTAACCATCGCATTCGCTGCCTACCCCTTCTCCGGTGACCCTCAGCCTTTCCCAACATCAACTCTTTCTCCAGCGACTCCTCTCTTCTCATCAGATGGCCATAGTAGCTGAGCTTTAACTTTAGAATTTGACCCTCCAATGAGCAGTCAGGATCAGTCGACAATATCGACTGATTTGATCTTCTGGCCGTCCAAGGAACTCTCAAGAGTCTTCGCCAGCACCACAATTCAAACGCGTCAATTCTTAAGCGGTCAGCCTTTTTCACAGTCCAACTCTCGCATCCATACATCACAACTGGAAAGACCATAGCACGAGTTATACGGATCTTGGTTGGCAGACTAATGTCTCGGCTCTTTACTAGGCGGTCAAGGCTAACCATTGCTCTCTTTCCCAGAAGCAGGCGTCTCCTAATTTCATGGCTGCAGTCTCCTTCCGAGGTAATCTTGGAGCCCAAGAAGAGAAAATCTGTCATAGCTTCCACTTCTTGTCCATTGATGCTCCAGGACTTGATAGGGCAAGACGCCATGATCTTTGTCTTTTTAACGTTCAGTTTAAGCCCAAACTTCTCACTCTCCTCTTGTACGCGCATCAGAAGTCTCTTGAGTTCCACTTCACTTTCTGCCATTAAAGTGGTATCCGCATATCTAAGGTTGTTGATACGTTTTCCAGCAATCTTCACTCCAGCTGAAGACTCGTCCAGACCGGCCTTCCTCATGATGCACTCCGCATATAGGTTAAATAGGCAGGGCGATAGTATGCAGCCTTACCTCACTCCTTTCTCAATCGGAAACCAATCAGTAAGAGCATGCCCAGTTCTGACTGTGGCCTCTTGTCCTTCATACAGGTTCCTGAGGAGACAGATGAGGTGAATTGGAACTCCCATCTCTTGGAGAGCTTGCCACAATCTGCTGTGATCTACGCAATCAAACGTTTTCGCATAATCAATAAAGCAGAAGTAGATGGGTTTCTGGAACTCTCTTGCTTTTTCCATGATCCAGCGAAGGTTGGCAATTTGGTCTCTAGTTCCTCTGCCTTTGCGAAACCCAGCTTGCACGTCCGGAAGCTCCCGATCCACATACTGCTGCAGCCTTCCTTGGAGGATTTTCAACATCACCTTGCTAGCATGCGAAATAAGCGCGATCATGCGGGAGTTGGAACAATCTTTGGCACTGCCTTTGGTACCACCTGTTACCTGTCGTCAAATCAGCCAGCGAGCGGTGTGCGCTTATTGAGGCTGACCGTCAGGCTGTTTTTTACTCCCGCAACCTCCCGATAATTTAATTGCTTTCTTCATTTCTCCGACCACAAAGCTTCTTTCATGACAGCCAAGAACTATTAGTGGAGTGTTTCTTGAAGGAATACGTGTGAAAAATAAAAAAAAGTTGTCTAATTGTACACACGTGTCTTGCTCGAAATCTTTGCCTCAATCTATCGGAAATGTAAAACAGGTGATGAGCTGCGCTCAAATTTCCCATTAGGAAGTAACGTAATCGTCGGCAATTATTTTTCTCATTCTCACATCAATGTTCGCGTAGAACGTGGCATCAAGACAGATTAGCGGTAGAGAAGAAGAAAGAAAGAGAAACATATGTAGAGGCAAGCAAGAACGGTGTGCAATTTCTCGCTCGCCCGGGTCTGTTCGCTCAAAGGGTCCAGATATCTCGTATAGAGAGAGGGAAACAGACTCTGCCGACAAAGCCTGCCAACAACGGCGTGCACAATTTGTGCCGAGCAGAAAACCGAGACCTCGAACATACCTCTGGTGCAGTGGCGTAGCCAGAAAATTTTTTCGAGGGGGGTAACGTTGCTGCTCAGCCTCCTCCGTATCGAGATACCTTTCACCGACCTGTCACCTATCAACTGCGCCATCAATTTTTCATGCCGGGATGCAAAGGTTGCACGAAGGAATAGTACCGTCCGGGGCTTTCGTTCCATCAAGTATGCTGCGCATGTATTGTTCCAGACGAAAATCATTTCATTTAACAAATGCAGAACTAAAAATCCATCATAGCCAGTTTTTCAGCCATACAATTAAGATTAGTTCGAATACGCTGCATTCCTGACGGACCCGAAGTCGTGATTGATTTCTGGCTCTGGTGTTTGTTTTAGTCTGCGGTGTATGACAATACGAAAAAGTTTCGTGGGGGGCTGAAGCCCCATAAGCCCTCCCCCTGGCTACGCCCCTGCTCTGGTGTGCACCTCTGGAAGAAGGGCTTACCGCGACGCTCAGTCGTAGCGTTACGGCTTGTATAGTATGGTTCTCAAGCGTGCATACCAGCTCCCTGCGCCAGCTTGCATTTGGATGTTCGGAGACGCAAGAGCGTCCTGTGCTCGCTTCAACCATCGCGCATTTGCCGGCTCTCTCTATCGGAATGTGATGCTCTCGTGAAGCCGCGGCCTCTTTCAAATCAAGTATCTTTACATTCTCGAACTGAATTATTACGGTCGAGCTTCGCACACACTGAGATTTTGCGCCGATGTCCAGAACTTGTCCTTACGGGTGTCGCGAGAAATAAGGGCCTGTTGGGTGAGACGGTGAAGAGGCGGGTGGGGGCATTGCAGCTTCTACGAGGAGGGGCCGTATTTGTGGCGCTTAAAGGAATATGGACCCAAAATACCTTACAATCGACTTGAGAATCCATCACCGCCGCTTATGCACTGAGAGACATCGTGCCTGGTTAGAGCTGCATTTTCAAGGTGGCGTGGAAAGTGTGTGCCTGGCACACGCGTTATGCGACTGTCGCGGATTCCGCACTTCGGCTTGTTCGGCGTAGGATGGCGCGACAGGCTTCGCCTCTGTGGTGGTGCTGTACCGTACCACACGACCTGGTCACAGGCGTGGCGCTGGGAAAAGAATGCGTTGCATTGCAGTAGAGCGCGGCGGTACGCACGAGAGGTATGCGCCAGTGGCTTTCGCAACAGGCCTACTCCCCGCTGGTGAAAGAGAGCACGCGAAAGGAAGCGGGAGAGGCTGGAGAGCGCGAGCCGAGGAGGGCAAGGGAAGCGGGGTTGCTGAGGAACGCGCTATTTCGTTGTTCCGAAAAATCCCTGCTTCCCAACGATGAAGAGAACCCCGGTGCTATGGCGTTATGGCCCTTCTCCTTCCTCTCCTCCTCCTCTACACCCCGGCCGTAATACCGCCTCCTTCCTGCTATGTGCTCCCGTGGATTTATGTTATGCTTGTGTGTCTCTGTGTGGGTTCCCGAATTCCTTCAGCTTGCTGGCTATCGCGCGCTGTGGAGGCCAGCACCGCCGTAGGTTATGTTGTGTGTGTGTAGACCAAGCGACGGGCGAGTGAGCTGATATAAAGCGCGGGAGACGCGGCTGTATAGCGCTGGGGCTGCGGTGCACGAAGGTTTCTTTCTCCGATTTCGTCGCTTTCCGTCGCGCGGTTTATTGTGTGACTCGAACGTTGTACGTGCCTCTTTCGTCTTTGCTTTGGGGAAGAGAACCTCACCGGGCCGTGCAGCGACAAAGAAGCCGCGACGTCAGCATTCCGCCGTCTGGGCCGCCGCTGCTGCCACGCGCTCGTTTCCGGTCTGAAGAATCTAGGGAATGACGCATGCGCGTTTGTTCCCCCTTACCTTTTCCCCCACCCTCTCTGTTTCTATCGCAGTGAGCTAGAATCGCGCAACGGTGAGCGAAGCAGGAGAGGTATGTAATAAAAAAGTGAACTTTCGTTCGCGGTATGGGACCCGAATGGCTTCGTTCTACCGTCACTGGCGCGGTAAAGCCAAGACGTAAAATGTCCCCCTAGGTTTAACGCCCCCCCCCCCCCCCCCCCCCATCTCTCTATCTCTCTCTCTTCGCATTTCTTTTTTTTTTCTTTTTTTTTTTTTTCATTCCAGAGGCTTCAATAAACAAGCAGTCTGCGCCCCAACGTGAGGCGAACGTCTGGCGCGCTCGACGGGCCCGTGGCCGTATTTAAAGTTGAGCGATAAATTTTTAAGCTCCGAGGTGTTGAGCGCCATAATATGCCTGTTGCTGTGGGTCTGCCGGCCGAGTAGAAATTGCGTTTAGATAGAAAGAGGGGAAAGAGAAGAAGGAAGAAAAGAAAACCTCCACGAAGGTTTGCAGAGCGAAGTGGATGTACGCGACGTTAAAAAAAAATTAATAAAAATAAACTGCGCTGTTGCGAAATGCCCGCTCGCGAGCACTGGAAAACCGGTGCGGTGCGGTAGCAAACAATTTCCCCTCCCAGGAAACGACTGGCTGGCCGTATGGCTCCAGAGTACCACCGACGTGGGGTTGGCACCTACGCGCTCTCCACTTGCTCTCGTTTCAGTTTACCCTCTTGTTTCCTGTATTAACTTTTCTGTCTAAGCCTTTACAAACTTTTCAGTCTAAGCCTACGCGAGGATGTTCCACTCGATTTCCAACATGTTAGCCGCTGTGTAGGAAGAAAGGCAAAACTAGTCTCATCTGGGTCTCGCTACAAGCTCGCAAGCTGTATTGCGTCATAAGTATTAATACTCCTTTCCATCAGGTGTTGTCAGAAAGGAGCCCGCAAGATATTCTGCAGTTTCGAAATCAGCGTTCTCTCAGAGTATTTCTTCTTCCAGGAGCTGAGCGCATTTTTGCCGAACTGCTTGTGGAGGTCGGTGCCGTTACGCGCCCGTATAAAAAGAAAAGGAAAACGCGGGATGATTTCATTGCAGTCGGGCTTCAGCTTCTTCGAAAAGATTGGGCGAGAAAGCGAAGTCTTCAGTGTTTCTCGAATACGCGGGCAATATTGAAGGCGCGTCCGTCATTTAAACGCGCACGCACGCACGCACGCACGCACGCACGCACGCACGCACGCACGCACACACACACACACACACACACACACACACACACACACACACACACACACACACACACACACACACACACACACACACACACACACACACACACACACACACACACACACACACACACACACACACACACACACACACACAGGCGCGTGATGAAACGCTGGATGGAACTCCCGAATATTATCGATAATTATTATTATTTACATTTTAATACGGAAATCAACAGCAACTACACGCACTCTATTCTTAGTGAGCTATTGTTCAGTTGTTTCGATCGAAATGAAGAGGCTATCTTGTGCCGTGCTATGCCAGTTCGCGTTAAAGATCCATGGGTGGTCTGAATTTATTGAGGTCTGTGCACTACCAGCATCTTGTTCTCTTTAACTTCTTTCCCATCCCATTTCCTCACGGCGAGGTTCCGGTTTCGACAGTTGCGGGGCCATCTGCTTTCACAGAAACCAGTTTGTTTCCGTACAGACAATTGCTTCCTCTTGTCCCGTCTTTTATTTCTTCCAAGGTCGTCCGGGTGATGCGAGTAACCTACTCCTACCTGCTCTGTCATGTATGCTGTACACGCTCTACGCGACTAGGTACATAGCAGCGTACGCTCGGAAATACGTGTGCGCGCATTTCGGCGGAATCCCTGTTGTTCTAGCGCTATTCCGAAGAACGCGAACGGTACGCGGAACTCTGGTGTCACGGATTATGCAAACAGAGACAGCAATACCAAGGTACAGTAATAACAGCTCCTTGCGCATGTGCCGCGCGTTTGTCGGCTCATAATGACGGCGCCACACCGTCTTATATACCTTTTCCTTCGTCGTCGTCATAGTGGGGTTCTCCGAGAAGCGCCTTCGGCAGTGACGCACAGGCGCCCACTCCCGTCTCGGTAAACAGCGGCGAAGACGACCGAAATTGCGACGGCGAAACCATCGACGCGTACAAGGAAATAGGAGTTGGAATGAGAGAAAAACTGACGGCAGAAACCACGCGCGCGCGACTCCTCCTCGCGTTCGTTTTCCCCCCTGCGGCGGCGTCGTCGCCTGGGGAATCGATGTTCCCTTCTTCCCGTCCGCCATCTCCGCCGCCAGCGCAACAGGGAACAACCGCTCTTCGCTAACGTCTTATTGGAGCTGCGCGCGGTACTGATTGTGTTTTTTATTTACTTTTCTCTTCCTGGGTTGCGTGCGTTTGTTTAGCTTTTTTTTTTTTTTTTCGAGAACGTCGTCAGGAGGAGCGAGTGCGCTTGGGAAGGGGATGTGCAGGAAGTTTATATATAAAGGGTTCGACATAGACCTTTGAGCGTATAGCTTTCGCTACCAGATTCTTAGCTCTTTATTTGCTGTTACTTTTTTTTCCTTCGCATTACTTTTCCGACAGTTGTACACCTCCTTCTCTCCCATCCCCCTCCTTCCTTCCCTCCCGCATTGCTTTTTTTTGTTTCCTCCACAAATCCTCTCCCCGCCTTATTTAATGTTCGAACGTGAAACCCCTGCTGATTTTCGACACCTCTGTTACACGTCGCCGGGCTATTTTGTCGTATTTCTTCCGGGGTTTCTTTCCTCCAGCGACGGATGAATTCCATTCTCCCAACATTCCAGCCACCCATGCCTTGGTCGGTTGAGTCGGGCGGGCGTAGACTGTCACGGAATAGCATTTTTCTGGATGGCGCAACTCTCGATGAAGGAGAAATCCCGCGCTGTTCTTTCTTTCTTTCTTTCTTTCTTTCTTTCTTTCTTTCTTTCTTTCTTTCTTTCTTTCTTTCTTTCTTTCTTTCTTTCTTTCTTTCTTCTTTCTTTCTTTCTTTCTTTCTTTCTTTCTTTCGCCCCCTCTCCTATTTGGTTACTTCTTCCGTTTCTTCCATCCTTGTACTATTTGACTTTTTCAATTGTCAAGCTTTATTTACCCTTAGCGCCTTTGGCCCACGCATGGCAGGCAAACACTGCCGTTCTTATGTGTGTTCGAAATTTCCGAAAAGCGAGCGATCGTCGTCGGGATGTGTGCGAAGGGAAGTTTCAGTCCATATAGAAGACTGTCATAGAGCACAGCTTCAACTGCTACTGCTGCAGTGGCCGATCGGCTCTGCGCTCTTAAAGCGTTCCTCGCCTTTGTTTCCCTTTCTGTTATTTTTCCGTTTGCCCTTATGTTCGTCCAGATTATGCGACGTTTCCCGCGTTCTTCTGCTCTGTATGGAGAGCTTTTTTTAGCAATCCTCTAGCGTTCTCGAAGCGTCTCAGGAAAACCCTGTTTTGCATTCTGCGCGAATAGAAGGGGGAAAAAAAATTGACCGATAACCCTTTAAAGGATATGATGTAATAGCGCGTTCATGGCTCCCGCCTGGGGCATCCGTGCGCATACATGCACTTCGCTATGAATTCCACGAATCTCCAAATTGGTGCCTCTGGTATCCTACCTCTGCTCATATTAGCATACAGTCATAAGGAGCCACGTTATGTGCAAGACCGCCCGACATAGATCTAAAGTGCCGTTGCACTGTTTCTTTAACCGGTCAGGAAGCGCCCTCTGTCGCAGGCATTTAAACGTGGCAGCACGGTATGAGTTCATGTTTTTAAGCATTCTTTCTTTCCGAAAGCGATAGAGGGTGTTAAAAAAAAAAAAATGCCTTCATCCTCAGTTCATCGTAGTTTGTGAAAAAGTTTGAAATGCACGCCGTGCAGGTTATTTTCTGATATATTTTCTTGGTATACGTTTCTATTGCTTTCTCTAATATATCCCGTCACATGTATTTTGTGTAAGTTGCGAGCTGTTCGTTCGCGTTCTTGTCTTTATTTTTTTATTTTTCACTCTTTAACACCCGAAATTACCAACAGTATTTCGAATAAAAAAGCTAATAATTCACAACATGGCATAGAAATGTGAAATGGTTCGTTGTGGTTGCGCTTATGCAAACATGGCCATGGGATCTTAAACTCTCATGGTTGCACGCAAATATAAAGAAACTCTTTACTGAATACCCGGGCACAGTTTCTCAGTTCATTATTTCTTCCACGTCCTGTTTAATTCGGCGCGCGGATCATGTGCCATAAAACGCTACATAATACAGAACATATATCTTCCATGTACGTGAAGCTGATTTTTGAAATCTTAGTCTCATTATGTGAATGTCCCATGGGTGTTTTTGTTTAGCGACACCGACAGTTGGGCGACTTGGTTAAAGTTCACTACGAAGAATAGTGCAAAGGGGACACAAGGACGAACAGGAATGACGAGGACAAGCGCTAACTAAGGTGTTTTGTTTGTTTGTCGACCTGTGGGTTTCTGTCCGGTGTTAGCAGCGACTTTATCTCTGTGCGTGCACTTGCGTGAGCGCATCCGTGAGTTGTTCCAAAGGCTAACTGCCTTCACTTCTCCTCTTTCCTTTCCGCAGCTCCCCGGCTGGAGCACGTGAACACAGAGGTCGGCTACCATGCCATCGTCAAGGAGAACAGCCGAAACGTCGAAATCATGCCCAGGATCCGGGTGCTGGACGGTAAGCTCTTCTCGCCCCCTCTTTTTCTCAGCTCACCTGTCCTGGTGCCGCCGAATCATGTGACCCTTGTTAATTTATTCGCTTTCACTTGGTCCATTATCAGCCAGCGCCTGCACAAAGCACTGTCTGGAGACAGTCATCTCTCTCTCTCTCTTTCTGTTGAAAGGGACACTGAGAAGGAAATTAAGCTCTCTTTGTATCTATACAACAGTTGCTCCTGATAACAAAAATTAAAAAAAAAAAATAAAATAACTCTTACTGAGAACGCAAATGTCTTGTTAGGTAGAAAAAGAAAACAAGAAATGAAGGGCAGGTATCACCGTCACAGCCTATTCCCGCTGTTACAAGCGCTGTGCCGAGCAGTGGATCTCAGAGGCTCTCTAAAGAGTATAATAGTTACGTGTTTAAACTGTATTGTAGTTTTCATTTCGAAACCACTAGTGCGCATTTATCGCGCGGGCACTGCGAAAAAAAGCAACCTAAAGGCTATAGAAGCCAAAGAAAACTCATTTGGCGGCGTCACTGGCATTCATATTCGCTTTGTTACGTTTCGGCTTCGTGCATTGAGAGGCTATGAGCTTTTCATGCCCGCTTGGTTTCGGTTTCGCTGTTCCTCGATTTACAAGTGCGGCGCAGCAGAGGAAGCCCAAGTTCATGCCTCGGCACGCGCCTGCCTAGTGGAAAATACGGCATGAAATTTATACAGGACAGCGTGTACCAGTTTACTATACCTGCATAAAAGCGGGTGAAGCTATCGTACAGAGTGGTCCCGTATTACTCGACGACCCTGGATGCTGGAAAAAAAAAAAAAAAAGTTCACAGCTGTAAAATACTACAGCAGCGTATTGTCACCAAAAGTGTGTAGAGCGTAAGGCGGTGCTTTACTGGGACAGAATAGTAGCAATGCAGGGGGCTGAGCTCAACCAGCCGACGCGCGAGCGGGAGGTGAGGAAGGCAATGCGGGCGTCTATCAACCGAGCCTGACTGCTGACCGCATGAAGGCGCCAGTACATAGCCTTACCCAACAGTCTTAGCCACTACGCCACGCAAGCATTGTTTTTGCTTGTATACTGCCTAACTGCGCTTCTTTTTTTATTTATTTATTATTTTTTTTTTTTCAAGCGTCGAAATTGCAGTAGTGCCTAACCGGTTGACCGCTAAGCGTGCTGAATCTTCTTGCTGGTGATTCGTAGGCGTTGCCACGATATACCGCACCTTTAATAAGCATAGGAATGCGAAATATCTCAGAATACCGCAATTTCTTAGTGCTCCCTGTTCAGTTAACGTCTTAAAAGGCGTGTAATGCTTGCGGCACAAATATCTTCCTATATAGAGCATCAATATGGGTCACACTACCTAATTTATAACTTCACATGCGCAAAGCAGCGGCGCAGATTATTCACTTTAGAGTAAATCTCTTAGAGGCGTAAACACTCAAGGAAGCTTTCGACGAGCGACAGCCCCAGTGGGAACAAGAGCCGCGTAGGAAATGTAAGAACCTAAGCAAAATAGACTCCTCTGTTTTCATATTGTTTGCTCTTCTACCACACTGCATCGTTCATACCTCGCTGCTATTTAACAGCACCCGTTCGTAGCAGTCACTGCTCATCAATTATGGTGGTGGCTCGGCGATATCAGCCGCAGCAGCGGGAGCTCCGCTTGCTGCCGACACTGCCGCCTCGTCGCAGTACCGCCTAGATGCTTGTCGGCTTCCGGGCGTTCTTGTTATCCTGCCAGTCTAGCCGCCTCGGGCATCAAAAACGTCTCACGCTCTGTCGGACTGAGCTCGCCGAAGTGCGGGCCGCTGAACTTCCTTGTCGAGCTCAGGAGCGGGACCCCCTTGGCTTGTGCAAACGCTCCGGCCGCCAGCGATAGCTTTCATTTAGACGGTCGCACCGCTCGCCACTAGCCGCCAATGACGGAGTCTGCGTTTACATTAACGGCTTGCGTCATTTTTAAGGCGAAAGCCAGGCTTTACTTGTCACATGAGTGGCGTCCGCAGGAAATGTGCGCAGAAAGTGTGGACAGGAAGTGGCAACAAATTTACGTCGTAATTAATATAAAAACTGTGACGCAACCGTTCTTTGTGCAGTGTTCAGGGTGACGTAATACCATTTCGTTTCCAATTTAGCATACACCTGCTTGTAAAGTTGAAGGCTGCTTTGCGATAGCGGTTCGAACGAGATGTGTGCCGTTGATTGTAATTGAAAGATATATCCACCGAGAGACGAGGTAAAGACGTTTAACACTTTTGCGGTCGCCGTGCCGGTCTAATGCTAAGCCGTCAAACAAAACAATGTCAAGCGGTACTTTCCACGCCTTAATCGCTTTAAGCGAAGTTCAGGCCTGGCTAATATTTATTCTATGGGTCGTAGGCGAAAACCGAGTTTGAAAGACAGCGGCAGGAAAACCTTTTCAACGTTGAAATGGTATAATGCAGCAATAAATGTCTTTTTTTTTTTTTTTTTTTTTTTTTTTTTTTTTTTTTTTTTTTTTTTTTTTGCTGGCGTATAGGCTTGAAATACCATTGTCGGATTTGATAACAGACTTTCTTAATACAGCTGTTCGCTCTGTATATATAAAATGTTTTCGAGGCACTTTGGACTACTAAAGTGCGATGAGGCGAAAGCCTTTGTTTGAAATGCCGCTGAATCTTGCTTTACTGCGTCTGAATCTGTATCGTATGTGGTGCGGCAATCGAGGAAGCGCCAACTGAAAGGCGGCGCACGTAGGCCCAGATCGGACGTCCGACGGTGTAAGCCTCGCATATGCGTGAATCACCTGGTGATGTCATCGGTCATGACCGGACGTGACGTCTTGACCGGATGTGACGACATGGCGACGTCAGTTCAGGTTATTAGACATGACTGGATGGGACGTCATGATGACGTCACATCTTGTCATGACTTCACGTCCGGTCATGATTGATGACGTCACATCTTGTCATGACTTCACGTCCGGTCATGATTGATGGCGTCACCACCTGATGTCACAATCTCGCGGTATTCCGCGAAATCTCGCGAAGAAGTGTAAAGCTTCTCGCGGACGGACACTCATGAGCATATTAAGGCTTTCGACTTAAAAGAATCCCGAGTGCCGTAGCGCTGACGTCTGAAGCCAATTGCGCGGCCTCTTCGAACGATCTGAGAACCCGGGTATCTGTTGATGTAGTGTACAAGGCCCTTGACAGTGGTAGAGTTGTAGGTTTTTCATTTTATTTAATTTGGTTGGCTTCTTTGATTCTGGTTTGCAATATGAAAGGAGACCAAGAAATGAGACATAGTTAAAGGTGTCTCTAAATGGCTGCAGTGGCAAAGAGAATATGTTTGTTCACCACTTTCATTGTCTCGACACTATACACGTGGTGACCTAACAATCTAAACGAGCGGTGTGTACACAGGCAGCAGCTAAGTGGTTTAGTGCTTGTTACAGCAACAGTATACTCTTTGCAAAGCCTGTTGGTTTATGTTCAGAGTTAGCAACGGCACGAAAAAAGCCCAGCTTCAAGTACTCCTCAGGACGAGATAGGCTCATTCTTTATGCACATATCGCGGTCTTGTCAAATGAGGCGTGGCAATAGAAAATATCGTTTAGAAAAAAATATATATATTACGTTTGAAAAGCGAGCACAGCAAATAATTGCATTCGTTGCCCGTGTTTAAAAAAAAAATTCGTTTTTGGTCACTTAATCCAACGGAGGGTGCACCGGTGTTCATTCGCCCACCATTTTTAGAAGCAGCAGGCCTCGATCGTTTCTATTTCCAAGCGCCCGCTGCCTTTGCCCATAAGCTTGGTTGTTTGAAAGCTAGGATTGTTTTTTTTTTTTTTTTTTTTTTTTGCGGGATTCTTGAATTTTACACAATATAGTTATTCACCATGCTCGCTTCTGGAATGTAATATCATATTTTTCTTTCCTTTTTGTATGTCTGTGTGTGTGCGAGCGGGGGAGGGGGGGGGGGGGAATTATCTGGTAAAAGGACTATAATGCGTACAATAAATCAGCCGGTAGTCGGTACCGTCTTCCCCCTGTTCATTCTTTCTTTCGTGCCTTTTTGGACCGCGTTAACGTAGTTACTTGTGGAAACGTGCCCGCTTTGCAACGTCGTGAGCTCATTTATATATTCCCGACATCTTCTGATACGCCTGACGGCGTACGGAATAGTACCGCACGGCGTACGGTACTATTATGTCTGTGCGATATTGGGAATAAATAAACGTCGATTGAGCACCGCATAAACAGGAAAGATTTTGCAAAAACTTTCCTTGCTTGCCCGCACTATCTCCGCTTTAGCTCTAATCCTTTTCATATTGCGTAATGTTTCGAAAGGTTTCCTTTTTCTTATCATCTGGAAAACGATATATAAATTTTGCATGAGCTTCAGTTTGAACCTGCTCAACCTTCTCTCTCACTTTTTCCTCTCCCCCTTGTAGTATAGACAAGCAGGAATTGCACACTTCGCCTCCCTTGCCTTTTTTTACTATTCTGTCTCTCTTCCTTTCGCACACTTACACACACACACCAATATTCGTCCATCATTTCATAAGTCTTCTAGTTTCACAGTGCCATTATTCACAGCTTATATGGAAGCATTCTGAAATCCGCGGGCTAACGCTGCTGCTACCGGCGATAACTCAACTTGCGTAACAGAGCGGCTCCGCAACTCGGTAAATTCGAACTTTGAAACTCCTTCAAATTGTTTTTATTTTTTTTTTTTCGCATTTTCATACCCGCGCATTATTCCTGCAGTCGGAGACATAGCAGTTGGGCCGATGAGCAAACTAGCCGCGCGAGCATGCGTGGACAGGTTAAAAAGAACCCGCTAAGTGACCGCAAGGTTCTCCGCAGTTCTCGTTGAATTGATTATCAAGGTACGAGGGGAAAGGACCCGCGCCTGCCATACTGAGCGAACTCAAATAAGGTACGTCGCGCCTTATCAAAACTCAATTATTTCCTCAAAGAAGAAAGGCCGATGACGGGTAGCGCTCAAGGCAGAGTGTGCACCTGAGCGCCTCATTTATCACGCCGTTCACTTTATAAGCGGCATTTACCCCGCCATCGGTATCAATTTACCCACTGGCTCCACCACACGGCAGGCGCAGAGTGAACCGCTACACTAAGAGTTTTACTCTTTCAGCACTAAATATTCATTCTCCGCCCGTCACACTAGCGTGGTTGGCCGTTTCGCTGTCACCTGAAATTGGGGACGTCGCCTACTCTCGCCCTCTTTTCCCTTCTCGCGTCTCCTCCGGCACCGATTCCTCTAAGCGTCTTATCAGCGCTACGCTGTGCAAACGTTGTACAGCAGCCTGAACACTGGCGAGCACCTCTGGCAGCCCCCCTCCCTCCCTCTCTCTCTCCCCCCTCTCTCTCTTTTTTTCTGAGAAAGACTCGTGCCGACGGTGCGTTCGAACAACGGCCTGACGACAGCGTCGAATGGATCGAGCTTTCGTTACCGTTCGAAGGCGGGAAACACCGCCACCAGGCAGTCGCCGCCATCCCGACTCACTGCGGTTGAGTTTGTCTTTTCTTCCGGTCTTCCTTTGGTAACCTTGTTCCTAGGCCTGTATCGATCACCGTTAAGCCCCCGCTGCCTCCCTTTCCTCCTTCTCCTCCTCTCCTCGACTGGCCTGCCCCCGCGTACCTTCGCTCGCACAGCCCCGTGCCAACCGATGACGTCGCTACAGTAAGAAGAAACCGTTACGTTGGTCCTTTGGTCGCTCTTTTTTGTTTTTTTCATCTCCCAACTGGCGGATATTGCCAGCGCAGCTCGCGCTCCCTCGACGGCCTCGAAATTACTACCGACTTGTTTCCTCTCGTGCAATTTGTTTCTCTCTCTGTCTTCCCTTTGTATTTATTTGTTTTTTCTTTTAGTTCCTTGGGGGGGGGGGGGGGGGGGGTCGTTAGAATGGATAATTTGGCTGAGCGGTGCGAGATCTCCGGTCGTAAAGACGAGAATGGCGGAGAAAGAAATACGAATGGGAACGTTATTCGCCGCTCGCGCGTCGCTTTCGCAAGGTCAGTCTTTCTCCCCCTTGGCGACAGGCGGCGTGTTTTGCCACCCGACGAGCGAGTTAAACGGCAAAGCCAGCTTGGAGTTTCGCGTTCGGTCGCCCTTGCTGTCAACGCGATCAGCGGCGCTCCCTGACGGTCGTCGGTACTGCTGCTCATTAGTCGTTCCCGTGTTAGTACACCCGCTGCCGAGGCGACCTTGCATTTCTTACATGGGCAGCCATGTTGCTGTGGAGTTAACTGCATCGCCGACGTGGTTGTAACCGCATTTCACAACCAGGAGAAGAAGAACACGTTAGTTGTCCATCCAGATTAACTGGAGAGTGGGCGCTCCCATGAATGTGTCCTGTGTTGTCGTCTCATGGGGGGTTTCGCTTCGCCTTATGAACCTTACCGGCATCTATGTCACGTCTTCGAGCTTGGATCTTCTTTCACATAGCTGACTGCAGAAGAAACATTGGACGTTCGGCGTTCGATTTACCCTGACGTCACAGGGTCACGCGATTTGATAAGTGCCGTAGAAGCGCAGAGAATGGGTAGATTGATCTCAACGCCTCCGCCGCAGCTAATTTGGCCTCCTACTCTATCAGGCCCGGACAACGTTGGCTGTGATAACCTTCGCGAGTGTGCCGCCACACAGTTTAACCGAGCTTTAGCTTTTGTTGAAGCTAGCAACATCTTTGATGAATGACCGGCTTGTCTTTTTTTTTTATCTTTTGTAAAATCTCGCATTAGAAAAAGGCTAAGAGTTTCCATCCTTTTCACTGGTGTTCCGCTCTGAAGCAGCCTGGGGCTCCACGCCGTGCGTTCAAGCCTCCGGAGATGTTAGCTCGGACGTCGCTGAGCCATCTTCGTTATCGCATACGCGCGTGCATTTGTTTTTCTTTTTGTTAGAAAACGAAGCGTGTTCTGTCCGTAGTCTGTCGAATAGCTGGATCGAGGATATTCAGGGGATCAGGAGGAAATTAGCATAGACATTTAAGAGGGCTCTTTCCCAGGTCTTCCCGTCCTTTAAGACGTGCACTGTGCAGGGGCATCCACATATTACGCGATAACGTAGACGGGGGTCAGTGTTTGCATTAATGTTGATTAAATTCGCCCAGAAGTAGGTTTAGGTCCTGCCGTGGTGGTGCAGCTAGTGGTTAGGGCGCTCAACTACTGTGCCCAAGAATGTGGAATCGAATCCCGGCCGCGGCCGCCGCTTTTCGATGGAGGTGAAAAACAAGGCGCCCGTGTGCTGTATGCTGTCAGTGCACGTTAAAGAACCTCAGTGGGTCGAAATTTCCGAAGCCCTCCACTACGGCGTCTCTCATAACCTTAATCGCTTTGGGACGTTAAACTCCCCAAACCAAACCAACCCAGAAGTGGGTTTAGACCATGTCCCCCTTTGAGAAGCTTCCGTAGAACAAAGTCTGAGGGAAGGAAAGGGGCTGCGTATGCTTGTGTTTGGAGAAGAGAAGATGAAAAAGTAATCCTTCCTTCCGTTCTTATGGCAGCTGTATCGTGTCATCATGGCGTGATGGCGTAGCCGGTAATCATGGAAAGGATCGTGGATCATGGATGGATGATAATCAAAATGGGGGCTGGGGGAATTGGAATCCAGTTTCCAAGGCTTTTCTCGTTCGTTATCGCCAGGTTAGTAGAAAGCTGATGAGGTTAATACCTTCACTTACTCTTTACTGATATTTTATAGATGAATTATGCAATGGTGCGACTCGTTAGCCGAAGTACGACCGTGACAGAGGTTGTTGGGCAATAAAACCCTCTTGGCTAGTATACTCTCGACAAAGAAAAGTATTATGCGATTGAACCAAGAATCTCAATAAACCACACTGCGAGTATGGCGTTGTCGCTGTTCATTACTGAGAGCTCGTGATGGACGACGGAGCGTAGATAGAGCAGCAAGTTAAGCTTGCGGTGCTTAGCTTGAACAAGTATAAACTGGGCCAGCGTTTAGTTCTTAGTGTTGCCGAATACTGCAGCCTGTTTCTCTCACTGGAGCGCAGGTACTTTTGCTCGAACCTACAGTTCGGAAGGAGCGATGGAGAGATGAACTTGCGAAATGAATTTCAGGTAGGGAGAGGAAAAGCTGGTAAGTTTTAACAACGATACCGGAGGCGCGGAGGCGTCTAGTAAATTAGAGCTACGTCTTCAACTTTCACGCTGAGTAGCGGATTTCGTAACTGTCGTCGTTAAGCGCGCCCTGCTGTTTAGTTCGTTCCACGCTGTCTTCTTTGTATATTTCTTTTTCGACAGAAACCTTCACTTTATATACCCCGCCATTGTTGTGAACTTCATGGTTTTGTCCTTTTCTCTCTCTTTTCATGGCGTCCTAAAGCTCAGTAGCGTTCAGCACGCCACCGAGTTACGCGACAAACTAGTTGAGTTGGCGGTCCTAATGAAGTGACAGCGCTGTTGTTGTAGGACTCTTGCTATTAGAAGCTCGATCAAAGCAAGCGAGCAGTGGACGATGTCGAATCCGGAACTTGTGGTAGCGCAGCTTTGTCGAAGAGGATATTTTTCTTTGCGTTTTGCGGTCGTTCTCCCGTTCATCTTGTCTGCGGTCAGCAACGGGGCTTCGGTCAGATTCGTTTAGCCGCACTTTCCTTTTTTGTTTGTTTCCGGCGCTCCCGCGTGGCGTGCGGGAGCGCCGACTGAGGTCGCCGTTTGTTTGTTTTTAAGGTTGCGCGCCTCGCGGTTCACGCCTCCGGGCGTGACCAGACTGCCGCGTTAGCTCCGCGCACCGCAGAGGACGTGGAGGCTGGGCCCATCTTTGGCTATGCGGGGAAGGGGCTCTGCCGTTTGAACCTCTTCCTCGTTTCTTGCAGTGGCTTGGCCGAGGAGCTACCGAACTATGGTCGCGAAGACGTCGTTGCCGGATCCCCAGAAACACGTCCCTTCCCCCCCCCCCCCCCCACCTCCCACCTCCTACCCGCATGCTCCATACCAACGGGTACACACTTCCAGATTACTAAAAGCGAGAATCATATGCTTGAACTCGGTAATTGACATTTTCGTACATTTCGCGTCAAACACTTGGCCATGGTGGCATCTTGTGAAAGTGCTACTAGATAGTTGGGTGTCTATTGCGAATCTGGTGGTGTTTATTTTATTTTATAATTTTACTTTTTACGGTGTGTCTGTTTGTTTCGCGCCTTTCGAGACCGTTAATGTATCAGAGTGGTGAAATGATATGTACAAGTGTAAGAAAGTTTCGGGGAGGCTTGGTTCGCATCATCTGTAACCGTTCCCGTCACTCTGATTCTCGCAGAAAAAGAAAAAAGAAATAAAGTTTTACTTTCTTCCTGACTGACTTATCGAAAATTCCTCGAATAATATACCTCCTGGAAGCGATCTCTGATGAGCGCCGCCGCGATGATCAGGACCGAAGGGAAGCAGAAATAATCGCTTTGATATTCATCCGGGGCTAGAACGACGATACAGTAATTTTCTTCTGTCCGTTTCTTTTCCTCCCCCCTCCTTATTTTTTTTTTTTTTTTAATTCGGCACCGCTCGTCTTCGCCCGTCAACGCATCGCATCGAACAAACACTATAGCTTGCATCATCGTCATTGGCCGCGAGCCATCGTTTGCGCTTGCTATAAGGGTGCGTTTCTTTTTTTCTTTTTTTTTTTCTTGTCCGATCTCAGTGCATATTTGTCAGAGTGACTTGCGAAATTGCATTGATTTATACATCACCCTCCGCCCGTTCATTTTTTTTTTTTTTCCCTTTTGTGCAATGACAGGAGCGCGTCGACGAAAGGATGGAAATGATGAGGGGAAGTAGAAGGGATTAGAGCGTTGTTTGCCGCTAGCAGCGATGGCGGAGCATTCGAGTGACGCAATATTTATTGCCCCGAGACAAACGAAGGCGGCCTCGAATCACGGCATAAAGTAGGCGGCCGCGAAAGTAGCGAAATGCGGCGCAAGAAACAAATGACACTGGGCGCTTATACGCAGCCAGCGTGCCTCTCTCTGCACTGAGCGGTGGCTATTCTTTGCCATTGCGGCGTACGTATCCAGTCGCCGTGCAATGGCGCGGATAGAGTAGCACGGACCGAGAGGGAAACAAGTACGGAGCCCTCGGTCTGTGTGTTAGCGGCGCAAGAAGAAAGGCGAAGGACATGTAGAGAAAGGGTTATACGACAAGGAGCGGATGCAGCGGGGATATATATGAGTAGCGCTGAAAAGGGGGCGCCGACCGCTGGAAAGAAAAGGATTGCTGCGACCGACGCACTACGAGAAAGAGGCAGTGGATCGTTTGACATAAATAACCCGACTCGGAGGTTCTCCCGACTGCTGCCACTGCTGCTGCCCTCCTTTTTCTGCGGCTGTGACTGTGGCGGTGGCGAACGATCTTTCATATATATATGGGAGGGGACCTGTTGCGACACCTTTTGCCGTCGCTCTACCTTCGCGCAGCTTCCCCTCTGCTTTTCTCGCTTTCTCTCTTTTTTTTTTTTTTTGCCAGTTTGTTTCATCACTCTTTCCCACCCTGCTTTTTTTTTTTTCTTTTTCTTTATTAAAACCACGTCGGAGACGTGTTTTCCTTGCTCCAGCTGTCCGCTCGGAACGCGGCTGACCAGTGCCGGACAGCAAAGTCCCACTCACATTGCAGCAACGCTGTCGGCTCATAGGATCGCGCTTACAAGTAGACGAGCTCCACTTCCATCCCGCCTATAAATAGAGGTTTTTAGGAGAACCTAGACGTATTAGCGTAGACGTATACTGATTTACCGGACCCTTCCTATATGCAGGCACTAGTGATAGGTGTTGTGGAAGGCGTGACCCCTCAGCGTGCTTAGAAGGGGTCTGGTAATCGTATGTCTACGTTAGTATGTCTCGTGGTTATGCTAAAGATCTCTAGTATCTCGGACTGACTGCGTGGCGGGGTAAGGTTGAATGCGTGCGCTGTAGCTTCAAGATTGTTTCGTATCAGTCGATTAGCGCTTCGTTTGCCACGCCACATCTCTATCGAGCAGTGGATCCAATCTAACAGATGGCTAGATCTGTTCTCGCTTCGCTGCCGAAGACGTTGAGTGCTGGCCAGCTGTGCGCTTAATTTCAATGAGCGATGACTCTAGTAGCGTACTTGTGAGGCGATTATACATCCTACTGTGGGTAGTGGTCAGTTTTAAAGGAGCGTCCGGTGGGGTTTCCACGCAAAACAAGTTGGTGGCGCTCACGACTTCACGAGAGTAAGGCTCCTTCATTTTTCAGTAAGGCTCCTTCAAGTAAGGCTCCTTCAAGTAAGGCTCCTTCAAGTAAGGCTCCTTCAAATGTAAGGCTCCTTCAAATGCAGGAACCTTACACGAGAGGTGCCGGTGGGTGGCACGTCGCTTTCGAGGAGCTCGTCATTATAGCGCGGGCGCAGTGTGTCTTTGCCTTACTTATAGGTTTCGAAATATCGATATATCGAACGATTTCGTGATCCCCGCTGAGATCGATATCTCGGGGTTCGAATGCATAGCTGAAGCGCTTCGCTTATAAATTTGCAGAAAGCCGCTTTTAGTTTTAGTCCACTGCGTAACAAAAAAAAAAAATGTTTTGGTAAACAACATGATTGGTATGGGCGGCATGTTTACTTCGATATTAAACTTCGTTGTAACATGAAAAATATTAGGAGAAGGACCTGCGATTAACGGTTTTGCAGCGGGGTATTTATCCAGCTGTGATGAATTTTGCACAAACGGCGTCTCAGAGGTGCGGTTTGGTTGTCGCTTTATGATTGCTCTGTGCACGTACTCCACCGCCCAGTTCTACCCACAGCGCGAAAAAAATAAGAAAAACGTGCTTCGGCACCGAGGTCTCGATCGCGTGACGCGAGTTAACGAAGCAACATAGTTTAATCTTTTCTCTTTACACCGTTATACCAAACCTCTCGAAAGGCTTTCGTGTAACTCGGATAACCACTGCCTATTTCTTCGTTTTCCCCGGCAGTATCGCTTTCACTTGGTTCGTATACCGCGAGCACTGCTCGCAGCCTGCCGGAAATTCTCCCCAAATCCTTTCTCGCTCGGGCCTGATCACGGCCGGCGAAGGCAAACAAGGAACTCGAGCAACGGCTTCCCAAGCGCCCGGTGTTAATCGACTGGGCGCCACGCCACACAGCTGCAGCAAACATGAACACGTGTGTGGAAAAGGATTGGGAAAAAACAACAACAACAACAAAAACACAACAGAGTATTCTCGGGAGAGAGGAAGGCTATCGGCAAGCAGCGGGAGGCGATGTTCTTTCTTTTTTCCCCAGGCGCTCCAGTTAAAACAGGGTGTATGTACACATACGTGTATCTGCGGTATCCAGGCGCACCCCTCCCAGTCTGACAGACGTGTTTACGCGCTGTCTCGGCTGTTCCTCGTTTCCGGAGCTGTGCGATGCTCTTCGAGACGTCGCCCTAAACTTATTGCAGCTGCTCGCGAGTGTCGCGGGAACTGATCTTTAGCGAGCAGCCAAGTGGCACGCGAGCGAACGTCAACGCAAGCGGAAGTATACAGCCTCACCGCTGAAGTTTTGACAAGGTTTTTAGCGTTTGTAGTCCCATTCCTGCTGCATATCTGTATTCCAACTTTCTTTCTGCCTATCATTTTATATCGGTTAGCGCTTTATTTTATTTATTTATTTATTTTTTTTTTTGATGCGTCTGTCAACAGTGTTGCCTTCTTCCTACTAAAAAAAAAAAAATCCGTTGCCCCCGTGGGAAGCCTCTAGAGACTGGGTAAATTTTTTCAGAGGCTTTAGAGTCCTTAGCATCTGAGAGTCCTTAGCATCCGTTTATTAGCAATAATCAAAGGTCCTTACAGTTAGGAACCACCTCTTTCTCTTCAAATCGCAATAACTGCATCTTCTGTCTCCCACAGTGTCAAACGTGTGCATATTCGGCAGATAGCTGAAAATGTATTCTTTCAGTTTTCGTAAATAGTTGATATGATTTTATAATGATATATCATGTGCTTGAAAATGTGCGTGTTTAGTTAGTTTTTTGTCTTCTTTACTGCTGTTCCGAAATTATATGGTTTTAGTGGGTTTAGAGGTGCTGCCAACTTCCGGCCCTCTCGGCCCGTCATATAGCTCTGGTGGGCCTGTAACGTATGCCCCTTGTGCAACCCCCATCATAATATTATGGAGCCCGCTTTTTCGGTGAAACTTTTTGTCACGCCTTACCTAATGAAAATCGGGGAAGCATTTTTGCCATAGGTTAGTAAGCGGCGCTGGTGCGCTCAAGCACGAGCCCTAGAAACCGTATCTCCTGTGTACAAAATGCAGGAGAAAACTAGAACCCCGAATCGTGCACTACATTTTGGACGCATCTGTACGCATACAAATAAGCAAACAAATAAATGAATAGGATATTATGAAAAGTGGTGCGGCCGATTAATAATGCCGATAAGAACAACGGTCGGCTTATGTATTCTGCAAGGGGGAAGTGCGTCACCTGAAAAACCGTATTTTGAACCACAGGCGGAGTGCATTAGTGAGGCTTCCTGTGACGTCATAAGCGGCTTGCGATGAGTCTGTTTTACGTTTGCTCGGCTTCACTGCACTGGAAGAGCTTTCGTCCCTGCCTTCTTAGTCTGCCGGTGGAATTTCGCGGTAATTCGAGCTCGCTTATTTCTTCTTGTTCTTGGCCTTTTGAAGTGGCACATACCCACGTGTGGGGATTGACCGAGGTGTGGGGGCATATACATTGAAATTTAGCTGAATGCAAACTTCCAGCTTCTTTTCCGAACTGCGCGGAGATTTGGCCCTGTCAACGTCACATTTATCAGAGAAAACCTAAATGAACCTACGTCTGCTTTGATATCGGTCTGTTCTGATACCTGTATTTGATCCCCTGGATACGGCAACAAGAGCACATTTCTGTGAGAGACAGAGGAACCTGCTCTTACCACCGATGTACCTAGGCCTTTCACATTTTTCTGCCTTTCCGCGCTCTATCCATAAGTATAGTTTATATGCCAACACTGCGCGTCTACTCTCTTGTCTTCCGCAGCCAAGGTGTGCCGCTTCTTGGTGACCAATAAGCGGCACGGCGAGGCGCCCTTCGAGGTGCGCATCACGGACGAGGCGACGGGCAAGGCCGAGCTGTTCGCCAAGAAGGAGCTCAACTGCGAGAAGCACCGGAATTACAAGTTCGACATCGCCGCCGTGGGATGCAACGGGCTCGTCTCCGAAAAGTGAGTGCCGTATGCCTGCTCCCTATATGGGAGACTGCCACTATTTACGCAGTATGCCAGCACTGAAATCCTTTTTTCTTTTTAAATAAGAGGACCATATTTCACTGCCGACGTTTCTCTTGGCAGAAAACCGCACCTTTTCAGCGGAGAAATTATCTTGGCTGGCAGTTTTTTTTTACATGTATAGGTTTTATAATAATTATAAATAATAATAATTGGTTCACGGGAAGGGAAAGGCGCAGTATCTGTCACACTTGTTTCTGTGGACACCTGAACCGCGCCGTAAGGGAACGGAGGAAGGTGGGAGTGAAAGTGGATAGAGAGAAAGAGGAGCCGTAGTGGAGGGCTACGGAGTAATTTCGACCACCTGGGGATCTTCTCAACATGCACCGACATCGCACAGCACACGGACGCCTCTTCGTTTCGCCTCCATCGAAACGCAGCCGCCGAGGTCGGGTTCGAACCCAGGTACTCCGGCACAGTAGTCGGGCATCTTACCACTGCACCACCCCGGCGGGGCTGGGTACTCCGGCCGTGCTGTTGTTGTTGTGGCTGTAGGAAGAAGGAAAAGAAAATGCACGGGCCTGCTACTGGCTCTGTAGCTGAGCCACCTTCGCTGCCTCGTGCAGACAGAAGAGAAAATAGAGAAGAAAGAAAAGGAAGAGGGAGAGAAAGACGCGTGCCGCAACAACAGCCATCGTCCACCACTGAAACGGTGGCGGGTGCAATGACGGCCGACAACAGATAAAAATTCTGTGGCAGGCTAGCCCCCGCCGCAAGCGGCGATGACCTGCCTGCCCCAGCCCCATCAGGGGAGTACAAGTCGCCCGGCCATGCTCCGGAACAGTAGTCTGTATCGTGAAGAGGACGCTTTCTGTGTGTCCTCTTTCTTCACTTACACTCCCCCATTCTCTTAGTCGCGATTCAGGTTTCCACAGCAAGTGTGGCAAATGCTGCGCCTTTTCTTTAAAGTAATTCATTATTTATTAATCGTAGGCGATGATAATGAAAACGTTTATTTAGAGCCACAACAGTTTAGACAAGGGGAAGGCTGATCGAGTCCCCAATCCGGGACACCGTTGGTGAAAGCCGCTGTCCGTGCTTTTTCTACGAGGTTTTGTTCCCCGAGGTGCGAGCTGGGCAGGGCCACGTCTCCGCTATCCCACGTTGACTGCTGCACATGGAGAAAGGAAAAAAACTAGGAGGGAGCATGACGTCACGCGGCCAACCTTCGCAAGCCAAGTGCCGATGAAGCCGCTCGCTCCCCCGTTTTTTCGCTCGCCTAGTTCGACCCTATGTTTTGATGTCGGTTTGCTGGGTGCTGCGCGCATGGCGGACCCCGCGCTACCCGCGTGGCGCCGATTCGCGCATGCGCAGCGGTAGTAGATATCACCGCACGCTATCCCGTGGTCTAACACGTAGACCCTAACGTAGAGGCCGACTCGCTCTTTTTTATTCTTTATGACTTCACGAATATTGCCGCGCGCTCCCTCCTAGTTATTCCTTCCTCCATGTTGCTGCACTACATCTATACTGCTATTTTTCTTACGGAGTCTACACAGCGCTTAGCAGGCCCCTTTGACGGCGAGGTACGAATGTACGCCGGTTGCCTTATCAGACTGAAGAAATGTTTCGGACGAGTGACGCGCTTACCCGTTGAGTCATTGCAGGAGCAGGTTCTATGGCCTATGTTACTCTGGAGGTTTACTGAAAATTTATGTTTACGCGTCCTTTTGTTAATCAAATCAGTTTAGGTATGTGCGTTTTTGTGTGCTTGGCTGATCGTTGCGAGGCGCTACGCTGGCGCTACCTGTTGATCAAAGTGGCCTTCATACGCGCATGGACACGGCCGGTCTCAATGCGCGCGCTCAGGAGCGCGCGCATTGAGACCGTCCGTGGCATGGATGCTGGCTACGGAGTTCTGCTGGCCATTCCTGTCAAATCAGTATATAAATAATTTATCTGATATAATAAAGTCTGTCTATGCTATGCTATATGAATATTTGCACATATTGCGTTTGTATATTTTTTTGTGTACTGTATATTGTATTGTTGACAGCCGGTTGGACGCATCGACATATGCCGTCACTCAACGGTTTTCAGTGGCCACGTATGTATGGAGCGCTATAAGCATGTCTGCTCGATTAACTAAAAATTTGCGACCGAATGGCCGTTGGAATATCGTTTCGATGGATGAATCGCATTGCATTGTGCTGTGCGACGTGACGTTAAAGAACCTAAGTTGGTCCAGGAGCCCTCGATTAATATGATGCTAGCAACTGAGTCTGAAGAATCGGAACACACAGGTTCATCTCAATCGCTGCGGAAGCTGACTCAAATGGACCTTGTAATCAATATGCAAAGCTGCGGAGGGGATGTAGTTGACTGCCAGAGCTAGCTCACTTTACCACTTCGTTTTCCAGCGCGCCGTTTGAGACACCAACATGGGCCCGGAAAGCACTAGGGCCGCAGTGTAATCCATTCCACTTCGTCTTCCAGTGCGCCGTTTGAGACACCGGAAAGCACTAGGGCCACACGCTCGCTGGTTGCAAGTCATATTGAGCGCGATAGCACGTTTGCGCAGTGCTCTGCCCTCTGTGCGACAGACTTCACGGCAGGTGTCACGGCCGCGCAGCCACTGGCACGCGATTTTTGCGGTCGGCATGGGACGCGCGCGAAAGGGGAGAGGGCGCTTCGCTAAGAATTTCGGTCGGCCAGGGATTCGTTTCTACACCCTGCCAGGCGTCGAAAAACGGTGCATCTCCATGTGATTCCGTGCCGGCGCTCTTCCATTCTCCCTATATAGTGACTTGATAGTGCTTTATTGATTCATGGCACTCACTGCAAAAACAATTCCAAGGGTGCACGTCTGATAGCCTCCCCGCACGATGTGAATTCGTAAGCATGCCATATTTGGAGGTGGTCCACTTAGATTTGGAAGTCACCACTATGCTGGCCATAGTCAAATTAGGTAGGACACCCATTTTGTTCAAATTTGGGGGCCTGGTGGGCCAAATTTCTGGGATGGCCTCTGTAAATCTGCTGCCACTGTGTTGGCCATACTTAATTTAGGTTGTACACCAATTTTGCTCAAATTTGGTGAAGTCAAATTTTGGCAGTCCAGATGGCCAAAATCCTTTGCAGATGGAGAGGCACTTCTGTGGACACATTCTGGGAACATTTTCTGGGCACGCTTTACTTGAGCATGAGCCTATTAATGCCTATGCATTAAAAGAAAAAAAAAGAAAGATGGAAAGAAAAGGCAGGCTGCACATGCTGACTGCAGTGGCACCATCCGCTGGAGGCATGACGAGTTAATGTAGCTGGCCCGCTACTGAAGAAGATACTATAGACACTGTACTGCTTCTCCGCACACATCCTAAAGTGGCGCAATGACTATGCAAGCAGAGTCGGGTCTGAACAACTCTAGCTGTGGGAGATACCATAGCAAAGGGCTGCGAATTGATTTAGACCACCTGGATTCTGATTGGCAGTTGCCTGGCTTTTAATGTTTGCATTTAATTCATTCAGCCTACATCAAAATGCGGTTATTGCAGCTGGGATTGAATACAAATCCTTTGACTCTGTAGTGAGCGCTCTAACAGGTGTGCCACGTGGCAGCAGGTATGCACCAGAAAGTATTTGTGGAAAATTGGGTTTTTGGCACAGGCAATTTCTTTTCAGTATTCAAAGTAACGAGGCCTTGTTTGCTTTTTAACCTTGCATTTGTCATTGAGCATTCATATTGCTTTATGAAAAAAAAAAAAAATGAACTGAAAGGCCATTAAAGAAAATTGAGACTTTTTTTCAGCACTTCTGTGCCCGGTAGATTGCAAAATTATTCCTGCATTATCGTCCAGCGGCAATGAAAATATATACACTCATTTTTTTGTGTTCCGAGGACGAATGCAACCACGATAATGAATTATTGTGTACATGTAATCATTGTCGACGGAATTATGATAGATTCTTGTGTATTTGGAACCACTGTAAATTGGCATTATTTTTCAAATTCCTTTTTCCTGCTCTGTGGGTTTTGTCATATGCTGAAACTCACAGTAAGCATGTCTGTAGTCGTTGTTTACCTAGCGACCGTGTGGTTGATGCATGCATTGTGCTTGTGTGCTTGCAGTGTGACTGTGCACCTGACAGTGGATGACGTCAATGAGTTCGCGCCCCGCTGGGAGGAAGAGTCTTACCAGGGCAGTGTGGATGAGGGCCGACCGCCTCACGAGCGCGTGCTCCGCGTGCGTGCTCTCGATGCTGATTGCACGCCCAAAAACAGCGAGATCTGCAAGTATGACATCTTGGATGCACACGTGCCCTTCTCCATAGACTCTGAAGGTGAGCCACTTGCAATGGATCAGTCTCTTTTATCACTAATGGTGCTATCTTTAAGGGAAATGGCTAGGGGTGTGCGAATAGTACTTTTTCCAAACCAAATCGAATACGAATAGTGCACTCTTGCTATCGAATCGAATACGAATAATGTAGCTAAAAAGCGAATCGAATACGAATCGAATAGTGAAAGCAGCAAATCGAATACGAATCGAATAGTGAAAGCAGCGAATCATTCATGACGAGGCAGCAAGAGGCGTCGGAGCAGCGGCGTCAATCGGCGCGCAGAAAGCAGCAGGCAGAAACAGACCTGCAGTATAGTTCCGTTTTACTTGTGGCGTGCGCGCAGGAGCAGCGGAGCGGTAGTGGTGGTAGCGGCGGCGCTGCGGTAGAGCGCTATAACTCGTGGAGTAATAGATCTGACGGGGAAACGCTGATCTCCTCTAGGGTGCGCAACTATTAATCTCTACGCACATTGTCAGTTGCTGGTCGTTTTTATCTACAACAATTACGTTTCAACGAGTTTATTTAGTGAACTAGATTGCATGATACAATATATCAGAGATTACAAATGGCTGAGCGACGCTTTCATCCGACTTGCGTCCGCGTAACCCGAGGCCATAGAGTTGCGCTTCCCCTGCTGTTGGCTCTTCGAAGTAGTTATCGCCGAGCGCGCGATCTCCTCATCGTCCTCTTCTTCTCAGTGACTTTCGTTGCTTTCATTCTTTCTCAATTAGCTCGCGTGCTCCCCTCTAGCTGGCGCTAGGCGATTACAACTGGCGCTAGGCGACCTGAGATATATAGTGGAGAGATGTATGAGCATGAGCTGACAACATTCATGCAACTCTCATGTCATGCGCCACTCGCATAAGAAACTTAACCTCAACTATTGATGATGAAAGTGAATGAAATTTTCAGGGAATAAACATGTAGCGTTACTTCTCGGCAGATTAGAGACGTGTGAACTATGACACGACTACGAGAAGTTGCCTCCGCGATTCGTGATATGTCCAATCTTTAAGAATGTTTCCATGCGAATGGACCGTGTCGCGGCCGCGCTGAAGCATGTAGGCTCCCTAAAACGGTGATCTCTGCTTCTCGCGTAGGTTTATTGCGGCAGCAAGCTGTGCCTGCTCGGAGCTGACGCTGCCTTCGCGAGAATGGTCGGAGGTAACCGAGACGTTAATTCGTGCCAGTTATTCGAAAATTTGCGAAGATATTCGAACAGTTTCGAATAATTTTCAATATCCACTATTTGATTCGTTTAACGAATCGAATATTATGATATTCGATTCGATATTCGAAAATTTTGAATATTCGCACAGCCCTAGAAATGGCAGCTACGGCATGTACAGGGCAGTGTCCAGTGTCAGTTGGAGATCTGTGAGAATGGTATTTGCCACGCTGCCTAAGCTATTATGATAATGATGAAAGAGAGCCCCATCTGTGTTGTTCTATATAATAGAGCACCCACTCTTAGGCTGCCTAGACAATGGTTCTGATGGTGTCACAAATGCTTAAAAATGTGCCTTGCTTGTATTAGTGTGAAGACACACAGTTATTGTGTTACAAGTGGATTTGAGCACAGGAGCAGTGCATTATATGTTGTCGTGGGTGGGCCTGCCACCCTACCAAACACTAGCATGGCCAACAGGAAAGGGTTCACAACAAAGAAGTAACAGATCTGACGAGAGCTGTTTTAGGGCCTCTTTAAATATAGTTTTGTATGTAATGTGCCTTATTTACTGTTAATATTTTATTTCAAACAGGTATTCTTTTTTCATGGTACTGTGGTGGAGGAAACGTTGCCGCATTGGTCTGAGCATATACAATATCGTGCTTGTGCCTCCTTTTGAACAAACCCCACAGCTTCTGAGTGCATTAGAATGTAGGATTTCACATGCAAGCAAGGCCTTGTCACAAAATGCATTCATTCTGATTAGGCGAAGGCAGTCTGTGCTGGTGACTTAAAGCACTAGTATCAACCTCCTCCTCTTGTTTAGTTTCTTCTTCCGTTTTATTCTAGCTAACATTAGCACGGCTTATTTTCAAACTTTCAACACTATCATCATGCCAGTGCATTCACCCGTCGGTGCTTGAACAAGCATGCCTTCTGTTTTCTACGCTTCAGGCACCATCTGGACCACAGAGCCCCTTGACTGGGAGGCAAGCAGCAACCACATCTTCCAGGTGGTAGCCTTCGACTGTAGCATGAAGCAAAGCCATCCAGTTACGGTCACCATCAAGGTCAACAGGGTCTGCAAGGTTGGATGGAAAGGTAAATTCAGCTGTTGGTTTTAAGTGGGCTAGTAAAACTCTTGTTTGGGCTAGTCGATGCATGACGAAAGGTGTGATGAATGCTGTGTAACAGATGAGGGCCATAGAAAACACGCAAGCAATAAACCAGCGCCACTAACAACCGAATTCATTTTGCATTAGGCCTGTATTTTTGTAGGAGACTCGAGCCATAAAGTTGAATTACGTTTCGGGTGTCCTGCAAAAAGGCAGGCTTGATGTGAAATAAATTAAATTGTTAGTGGTGCTCGTCTTGTCATTTATTCCTTGTCTGTCGCGTCATACGCATTGTGTTTTAAAGGTGCACTAAAAGAAATTCTGAGGGTGTCTTTTAACTGTGGGAACTAAATCTACATGCTCTGAGCACTCTTGTAAACTGTAAACTTCCAATCATTGCCCTGTGTGGCAGATTTTGCTGTTGATATTAGATAAAATGTCTCGACTCCCTTTTTTCTTTTTTTTTTGAACTTGCAGCAGAGAGTAGGAAGAGTCACCCAACGCACGAAATTTGTTTCAGGTAATCACGTGGCAGCTTGCTGCTCTGCCTCATCGGCGGTGTAATATGCTGAACAATATCTTGAACACAGTCTGCTTGCTTCGGGTCGCATGCTCTCTGAACCAAAAATAAGCAGCAGGTCTGCCAAATTATCATTTGCATGGTATCGGATGATATGAATAAAGATTACTTTGGGTGCCTTACACATAAGAGAGGATTTTCAATAGCCACCACGTAGTGATGAGGTTGAGTTTCCTGAAAGCAGAGAGTACTTGTATATATTTATATATGTAGGGGGCTTAATTTAGATCAACGATGTCTGTACCAGAAACTATTTATTCACGGAAATCTAGAAAGCAAAGGTAAGACAAAAAAAATTTTTTGCACTATTTTTCTTAGTGCACTTTTAAGAGTGCTCTTTGGCTGTCTTAGCATAAACTTACAAAATGTATAACATGGGCTGCAGTGACTGTAGGATAACATGGCTGCGGTGCACTGCATACCACAGCACCCAGTTGCAGACCTCGTACAGTATTATATTTGAGAGGAGACATCAGGGCTCCAAACACATATGATTTAAAGCAGCATTTATTGATCACAATCCACAAAAGTACAAAAAAACCACTTAAACTTTGCAATGTCAGTTGTGACAAATCTGCCACTTGCTTGCCGAAATAGCTATGCATTTTTATAGAAGATTAGCCAAATGATTTGGTGTATATATTTATAGCATGATATCAGACACAACAGTTGGCATGTGGGCACAGTCGCCCGCCTTTCAGCATAGGTGCTGCCACAAGATGCAGCTAATTAGCTCAGAGTATCTGAAAAAGCTTTTTCGCAGTGCGTTCTGTACATTCTTTGCGTCCTTGCTCATCATTGACTGTATGTTAAGTACAGTTAAGTTGTTTCTATAGCGCTTGTGGTGGCTTTTGCATTAGCTGCAACCTCGGCGTCTGTTCTGCGTTGGCAGGCATGGAGGAGCACGTGGAGTACACTCCGGGCTCTGGTCGTCGGGCCCTGTTCCCGGATGCCCAGCTGGAGCTGTGCGAGGGGGCCTGCGAACCCGAGCAGCTGTCGGCTCGTCTGACCCTGGCCACCCGCCACGTCGGCAAGGGTTGCGACCGGGACACCTACTCAGTTGATTCTCAAAGAAAGCTTTGCGGTATGCATGCCTGTCATAAGTTGCGCATTTTTCATCATTTGCTAGCCAACTTTAGCCTCATTTTCTCAGTTCGTGCCCAAAATGTCATGGCTCATCTGCATTTGTATTTGGAGAAAAAAAATCAGTAGTTAAAAAAGAACTATCAAGTTAGTTACAAAAATTTTGTTCTGCGGCTTTTTTTACAGCACAGTTGCATTTCATCTTGACATATTTAGGACAACTAAAGCTTTTATTGATGAACTAAAGAGTGTTAATGTCACTTCATGCTGCTTTACAAGCTTTCTCCTCCTTGTGCCCAGAGATGTCACGGTTGGCATTATTCTATTCTCCTGCATACTCACAGGGGCCAGCTCTGATAGTGTAGACCTGCTTCCAAGTCCTGGAGTTGGGGCAGAGTGGACACAGGGTCTGCCGACAGACGAAGGCCGAGAGAGCGATCAGATCTACGAATTTGATGGTGCCACAAATGCTGTGGTCATTCCCGAGTCTACCGTGTCACACAACCTGACCAACGTTTTCACTGTGGGCTTCTGGATGCGTCACCGCGCACCCACAGCCCACAACGCCAGCCACCTCAAGGAGCACGTCTTGTGCAGCTCTGATGACCATCGTGAGTGTACTGTCAAGTGTGCTTTGTCTTAAGTTGCTACCCTTCCTTCTAATACATGCTTATTGGATTCCATTGAATAATAATAATAATAATAATAATAATAATAATAATAATAATAATAATAATAATAATAATAATGATGATTGGTGTACAGAAAGGGAAAGGCGCAGTATTTGTCACACTTGTGTCTGTGGACACCTGAACCTCACCGTAAGGGAAGGAAGGAAGGAAGGTGGGAGGTAAAGTGGAAAGAGAGAAAGAGGAGCCGTAGTGGAGGGCTGCGGAGTAATTTCGACCACCTGGGGCATTAACGTGCGCCGACATCGTACAGCACACGGATGCCTCTTCATTTCGCCTCCATCGAAACCGGCTTGTAAACACAAAGGGAGCGCATGCATTGAAGTGTTTATCCTTCTATTTTCTTTATGTCCTCTCTGGCATTTCATTCTTTCTCCTGAATGTGTGTGACCAACTGCCCTGCTACTCTGCACCTCTAGAAACAGCGTTTTGCCTCCATTCCATTGAATGCATATATGCATTTTTTTTTAGGAAAAAGAAAAGGACTTCAAGATAGCGGTCTGTTATAGAACCTGTGATGACACTGCTGTCAGATGACACACTGTCAGATGACACTGCTACACTAGCAGTGTCATCTGAAAAAGAGGGCAGTCAGCATGGTATACAAGCCGAAGGAAGAAGGGTGCAAAACGGACAAGTACTTTTGGCCATCCTGTCGTACCCAAACAAATATGGTGTTTCCAATAATAGTTTCTTGATGCTATCAAGATGCTAACTCAGGACAACTCTTGTTTGATTTGAAAATGGCTTGTAAACACAAAGGGAGTGCGTGCATTGAAGTGTTTATCCTCCTATTTTCTTTACGTCCTCTCTGGCATGTCATTCTTTCTCCTGAATGTGTGTGACCAACTGCCCTGCTACTCTGCACCTCTAGAAACAGCGTTATCATGTCATGCTGCTCTAAGATGTTTCAGCTACCTCGTCAACAAATTAAAATTATGAGATGGTGTATTCAGAAATAAGATGGCTTGCTATTAGCATTCTGTTTGTACGGATCATGCATTCATCATACCTGTATCTAATTAAGTAATGCATGTTTACTGCACATGGCTGCTCACACAAAAAGGCTGCTATACTCCCATGTTCGTCTATTTTTTTCATTCTGAGAACATACTCCTCATCTAAGCTGGGGCATCATGTATTTAGTGATTGCCGTGCCTCATTGAATTGCCTGGAGAACTATATGAAAGAAGAAAAAGGCTCTCTACGTTGAGTGTGAGTGTGCGTGCCTGATTTTTATGCAGGCATGAGCCGGCATCACACAGCGCTCTTCATCCGCAACTGCCGGCTTATTTTGTTGCTTCGCCGGGAACCCACCCAGGAGCAGGCCAACAAGTTCACACCAGCTGAGTGGCGCTGGAAGACGCCCGAGGTGTGTGACGATAGGTGGCACCACTACGCGGTCTCCGTCAACTTCCCCGAGGTGAGTGTCCTTGACTGAAGCCTGGGCGCGGGGTCCATGTACTACAATATTAGTCAGGTGTTACTTTATGGCGGTCAGGTGTGTTGGTTAGTACATGTATATAGTAAAGTGTAGCTGGGTGTGGAATTTAGAATTGCGACTCTGAGTTGGAATACATTTTCTTAGTTGATGCAATATCTTTGGAATAGCATGCGTACATATCATTTAACGTGAAGATGGTAAACTAGCAGTTTATTAGTCCAGAATGGTTTATTGCAGTTTGAACAATCACAGCAATACATAATGAATAGCACCGCTTCCAACAGCACTCTAAAGAGTGGTGTCTATGAAAGTAGCATGTGTAGGATGGGTCGCAGTAGGAGCCTGCCTAGTACTGGGTGGAGGACTGATCATATACAGAAATGCTGCATTAGGTATGAATTGGTTTTAGCAGGAGCTAAAGCATGCCCGGCTAGCCATTAAAGAATCGAATAATTGAAATGCAGGAGTTGTGGCATATACTTTACATGTTGCATGCACATTCCACAATTCCTATGGCCATCTTGGTAGATTTGTGGACGAGCATTTTTCACGTCTTTCAGTGAAACATGACCCACGCCTTTTGATTTCGGAACTAGTTCAGGCATTTTTCTGAATTTCCTCCCTGCTGAACAGTGACACATTGGTTTGTGTGGTGCAGGCATCACTCTACGTCGATGGACGGCCCTTTAAGGTGACGGCTAACAATCCGGAAATTGTAGATGACTGGCCTCTTCACCAGACCAAGAACATCAACACCACCTTTGTTGTGGGAGCCTGCTGGCAAGGTATGTTGCCTGGTTTACGGTGGTGGGCTTGGCAGCTTCCAATGGAGTGCCTGCTTGAAGGGAACGAATATGTTATGTGCAGCTGGCATAGGAAATGAAAGTCGTCTAGGAATGCAACTTCCTATTGATATAGCTACATGAGCTGAAGTCTCGAAGCTGAAAGGAAAGAGCTGTAACTATTGTGAGATACAGTAAAATCTCATTAATCCTTTTAAACAAAAAATTAAACAGGAAAAAAAAAAGAAAATGTTCGAATAATTGAATGGCCCTAGAAAACTACCGAAAATCATTGGCATTACTGTAATTTTATCTAATGAATGCCTGGAATTTAGCTGTCTATGCATTCAAGATGAAAACAAACTGAAAATGATAATATTTCGTGGTTTAGTCAAGTATTTTGCTTCGCTTTGCTTTGCACAGAGCGCCAGGAATGTTGTATATAGCTCTAAAATTATCTGTCGTTTGCATATCTCTTGCAGTGCAACTCAATGGTAGCGGGGCCTCTTTGCAAATGGCCCCATCATGTGTGCTTTACCTCAGACCCAATGCAGTGAAGCATCCTCGAAACATGGCAGTTCAGGGTACTCGAAGAGCGGAGGAAGCATGTGTATGCAGGAAAGGGAAATAGGCTTAGGTGTGACACTATTCCAAAAAAAATTTAAAGATTGATGACGCGCAAAGCAGTGCCCAAAACTGCGCATCTGACCAATGTGCACCCCTGATGGCAGTGATTATATAAATTTAAGATAAACGAAACTGAATCTATGCTTCTGTGCTTTAATATGACAATAGGCAACTTCCAATCATTGTCACACCTGCCATAATGCACATGACTGAGGTACACGGGCACCACTGTACCATGCAGCTAAGGGGCGGGAAGGTCTGTGCGCTTCAAATTTCTGAAATAACAGGGCTCGAATTGAGAAAATTTTGCTGTATAGCAATTGTACTAGAGATTCACCAGCCGGTTGGAATTCTGTGCTCTTTGTTCTCAGTGGATAATTGAGGCCCAGTGATACCACCGCTCATTTCTGGTGCAGCATGTCGCATGGTTAAGCATCCTTCCAATTCGCCTGGGAGACTACCGACTTTTGGCTGAAATTTTTGATTGTACAACACTGCCACATATCACTAAAAAAGTTGCCTCTGCTTATGAAAGAATTATGTTTTGCGAAACTGGCACTGCAGAATGTGCTGCTGCATCGTAATCGCAAACATCACCATCAATGGTCGCACTAGCACCATCAGCATCTTTGGCTAAAGCCAAAGTAGCTGTGGCTCGTTGCGTTCATGTTTGCTATTGCAGCTGCTTTTGTGTATTATAGGGTTTGCTAGGCCGCCTGTATGGGGTGCACATTGTGAAGTTAGAATTCTCAAATGTTGAAGTCATGGCGCTATCGAAAGACATTCACAGAAGTTCTTAGAATCTTATAATTATGAATTTCCATGCTTCATAACCTCGAGGAAAGGCAAGTGTTTTGCGGTTTGCACAACAGGTGTATGCAATGTCCACGTGTCTTGTAGTGGCAAAGGTGATAAGGAAATGTCGCACCATTATGCCTAATTTCGGTCTTTGATATCTTATAACTGGACCTTAAGGATTAGCATTTCAAGCACAGTCATAGAGATACAAGGGGAACCTATACAGCTTTCACAGAAACTTCGTAATTAAAAAAAAAAAAAAGAAATAGACTTGGTTTGAAATAGAGTGAAATGCCATGGGATGTCATGGCATATCCCGGACCAGAACGTATTCTAACTGCAAAGTATTTGTGCAAGCTTTGAAGCTTTTCCTTATAGCCATGTGGCTGTGCTTGGAGATGCCAATGAGTAATTACTCTTCCATTCACTAGTATTTCTGGCTTAAAAGCTTGCTCCCTAGTCTTAAGTTATTGAAATCTTGATTGATCAAGAGATTTGTCTGGGATTACCTATGGCAATGAATGTGTAATTAATTTTCTTATAAAATTGAGCAACATTTAAAGCTTGAAAACTTGGTGTGCTTTTTACAGTCGAATCTTCATATTTGCAAACATCTTCCCCTGAGCTAGAACCAAAATAAACTTCCGCACATTGATGCACATAAAATTTCCACTTGGCCCGGAAGGCAGTACAGGTTGGTTTCGCATCTCATGATACAAAGCCGAAATTGCAGCCTAAACTCAATCGTTCATGCGTGACCAAGCCCTGCCTCGCTGTGCCTTTCAAGCACACTGGTTATCACTGAGCAAGCAGATTACAGCAACTGCTTTCATTGCGCACATTCAGGCAAGGACAACAAGATGGCATTCCACTTCCGCGGTTACCTGACGGGTCTGTCGGTGCTGAGGGGACGCACCGAGTCTCCCGACGTGCTCTCTTGCCTGCATCGCTGCAAGGAGTGGCTTGACATTCCTCCTGCGGATTCACAGGCTGCGGGAACGGCAAGTGGCAGATATTTGCTGCATGCGGTCTCTTCGTTGCTGTTAGCACCATCAATTCCACCTGTATATACAGAAAGAGTACATTTCCTCGGTTTGTGGTGAAAGTTTGTTCGAAGCGTGGGGATCTAGGTTGGGTCAGCAATTACTCTTTGCAGTGCAGCTGGCTCCAGAGCAGAACTTTCTTCGTTGCTGTATGTGAGCAATTAAGACATGAATGGTCGTTAAGGAATAGAGCATTGCGTCATGTGACTTGTATACCTTGAAAGGCTCAACCTAACTTGAAAAGTCTAACCTGCTCTACTCCGATACTGTGGAAAAAAAAATAATAATAAGGTACAAGGTGCTCTCGTGACATTATTGGGGTAGAGGATGCCTCCATGTGAGCTAGGTCTTTCAAAGTCTCTTCATACAACCAAAATAAGCACCAATAAAGTATGGCTCTGGAAACCATACAAATGCACTTTTGACTGGAGAGTAGCACTGTTTCACCAGCAGAGATATATATGACAGTACTAAGCTACTAATTAAGGGCATTTCATCCTTTTTCCACTACTAGATGCGCAAATGGCAACTCTTGCCTTATGACTGCATGCTTTTGACTAACATTTTTGTGGGGTTCTTGCAGGAGGTGACCTCTAACTCTGAGCGTAGTGAGGTCACGGTGACAGCTCGTGACCAGGACACCCTCGAAGATCTCGTGTCTCGTGTGGCGTACGTCAATTCTCGTGACTTCCCCACACCTGGTCGTCGTACCGTACATGTGGCCACTACTGTCATGTAAGTGTCGTGAGGAGAAATGGTTTCGGCTGATATCTGGATTGTATGACCAACTGCATAGCCATTTAATTTCTGCAGGTAATCTGAAATATTTCACAGATATCCACAGTCACTGCTTTCTGGATGTTCGGGTGGTGCATGTGGGTTCTTGGGAGCCAGTAGCTGACTGTGCCACATTCACAGGGTTGTTCTCTTTTACTTCAACCGATAAAGAGTGCTAATAATTTCAGTATCTGCTATAGACTGTAGTGGTGCTTTGATCTCGCCAGGTAGAAAGGCCGATTGGTCTTCAAACAGTGCAAAGGTAGCCTTAGATACCTTTCCCGTTGAAGCTGGTTTTACCTTCAAAGCTGTCCTTGACTCCGAGTGAAGCGTAGCGGGTAGCGGTAAGCAAATTTTTTTGAACGGCGTCTAAGGCATTTTTTATTGTAACCTAAAGAAACACTGTTTTTTGTACAGAAATCAAGGTATTTAGAATTTGATGCACTTACTGTATGCTGTTAATTTCATTCTTTTATGTCTTACGTTGATTTCACTCAGTCAACGACCGATTTTTCGGACCCTATAGGGAACGTGAAAACGTCTGAAAATTGGGTAGGCAGTCTGAAAAATCATATTTTTTTAGGAAAAAAAATCGCTTTATGTAAACTTCTGATTGCCACTATGGTGGAGGAAGGGCTCAGTAGCCCAGTCTGGTAATTGACGGTCCCACTTTCAATTGCTGTACTACCATCAGCACCTCGCGGTCAAACGCGCTGGCTGGGACGAAATCCAGATGCAAAAGTGAACCTACCACTGCGAGCCTGCTGAACTGCCATGTTTCGAGGATGCTTCACCGCTTGGTGCTCATGGTGCGCTTGATGAAGCATCCTCGAAATGTGGTGGGGCCATATGTGCAGCTACTGCGTCGCTCCGTAAAGGGCCCTTTATTTCTAGCTTAAAATTTGCTCTATATAATTACATTTTTGACCCCATGGAATCCTGGATTAATGACATTCCACGGTACATGTTATATGGAGGCTACTGGTGCCATGGTGAATGAAAATGAAGTGCAAAAACATCCAGCAATCAGTCGCGATGCGTCCAAAATTTCAGGAGCTCATATACGTTAGTTCTACAAAGCATGTCGCAGTGCCACGAAAAAGTCCGAATAATCAACCATGTCCAAAAAATCGTGTCCAGATTTTCGGTTGTCAACTGTAGCACCAAGAAAGAAGCGGATGAACATGTGGTAGTGTGTTTTTGTAAATATGGCAGTATCGCTACAATCGCCGACTGAAAATTTGGACGCGTGATTTTTGATATGCTTGATTGTTATGACATTTTCTTATCTCCACAACTTACCACATAGAGCCAATATGTATGGGTGCCCATAGACATGCTCCCATTAATACACATGCTTCCAAATAGTGCTTAGTGGAACTTCGTTTGTTCATACTTCAGGGAGATTGAAAATTTGATCAAATAAAACAAAATTCAGTCTTAAAGGGAACTGTTAAGCGAAGGGGCTGATATTCTGCACAGGTTGCACATCATGCATGTTCACCTGCAACCTTCTAGATGTTATACGGTGCCAAAACTTAAATAGTATTCACTAACATAGTTCCTTCTCTTGCGGGAAGAGTAGTTGACACCACTTCCAGGCACCAAGCTGTTCTAACATGTCATGTAAATATAAAAAAATATTTAGGTTCGCGGAACCAACTCGCGCTGAGTCCTTTAAGGGAGTGCGTTGCTGGGCAAGCCGATCAGTCATGAACTACTGTCACTGCACGCATACAACAAGGATGAGAGGGGTACACAAGTGCAGACTCACGACTGATATTTTTTGCACAAGAATCAGTTGTATTGTGATGATAACTAAAACACCTATCATTATAGGCAAGCCACTGCAAAATGCATACATTCACAGACCGCCAATTTCAAGAGTGGTTTTTGGCTGTAGTTACTAGGTGTATTACGAAAGCCAGTGCCGCCTTAGCGCTTGTTTCAGCCATTTATTGGTTGCTTCTTATCTCCATTGGCATCTTTGTCCATTTTGTTTCACACCCTTCGTGTGGCGGACATAGCACAGTTTCCTAAATGGCTACAGGACATCCAAGATGATCTGGGTCATCTAAAAGAAAATTGTCACCACGCAATTAGTGAGGCAGACTGGAGCAATACATCTGTTGTTTTCTAGCATAGGTGATAACATAATAATATAGCATGCTATGGAAAAGTATCAATGCTTCATATGTGCCGCATGGATCTCATTGTTCATCTAATAACCTTTTTTTAAATTTATTTTTTGTCTTCATTTCCTCAGGTGCAGCAATGGAAAGGCCCAGAAGGTTCCACCTGTGGAGTCATGGGTGACCATCTTGGCCGCTGAACAGCCAAGCATCACCATTAATGGCACACCCAACCTGGCACGCGAATATGAGCCCTTCAAGCAGGGCATTGAGTTGTTTGCCTCGGTCTTCATCTCAGTCGGCCGCGAGCATCCCACCACCACGCAGGCCAGCACGGCCTCGTCCTCCTCACAGGTAACAGACTTTTGCATGTTGCAGGCAGCACAGCCCGCCTCAGTCTTTGGCCCCTTTAAGCCAGTCGAATGACTTCCCACGTGCACAAGAAAAGGCAGCTTTCGCCTTTGGAGCTTTTGAACAGAAAGGGCTTGACGTATGTGTACCTGTCGTGCAGCTCGTGCAGTACACAAGTGGCATGTACCTCGTTTTTCTAAAAGAAGGTAGTCTTCTATTTAAAAGATTTGAAGGTTTGCATATTGTTACATCACTTGGCACTGTCGTACAAACTGCTTAGCTCCACCCTATGGTGTAAGCAGTTCATACCAAGGTTATGAGAATAAAAAACGCTCACGAGAAGTGCTGGCCAAGTTCCCTGAACAAATACAGCAGTTCAAGTACACATGTGTCAGCTGACACGGCTGATGAAAAAGGCAGAGCTCTTGGTGCTCAAATTTTGTCTTGTACTCTCTTTTGTTCAGGCAATCAAATTTTGCTCTGACTGTGTATAAAAATGTAATAGAATGAATAAAGCAAGATTTTACTTCATTGTAATTATATTTGGAACACATGTTGTTTACACATGCTTAATAAAATTGAGGTTAAAGAACTATACTTGAATATGCACTTTTATTATTGCCTGATGGTAATGCTGGCAGGATAAATGAATGCCTATAGCCGGATGCAACTCAAAAAAAGAAAAAAAAAATGTTGGACCCTTGCAGCCGATGACATCGACCAACTCTCATGATGTCATAGACCTGCTAGGATGAAAATGCATTGTGTGTGTGGCAGATGAAGTGGGTGTTCACTGTTGCTTCACCGAATTAGCCACGGAGTTATGAAAATCAGTCACCTTTGGTAGAAGGCCATCCGTTGACTTTTTCTTGAGCCATATTCGACTGTACAGCCAGACGTGCAAAACGAGAGCAGGCATCTTGCGCTTGTAACTGGCACAGGCAGTATCTGTAAGGCTGTCACTCTGTGGGCTTCTGGAACTGCGCATGGTCGCATGTTTATATGTGTATGTTTATGTTTATGTGAATGCAACCCTTGTGCATACTAACTGCAAATAGTGAATTGCAAATGATAACTTTCCACTATCCATTCTTACCACGTGGTCCTCCTTTCTTCAATTCATGTTACCCGTTATCCTTGTAATCTCTTTTATTTTGGGTGTCTAAAAAAAGCTAGCTGCAGTTTTTATCGTTGGCATGTAACAGGCAAAATAAAGACTGGAGGAGTACATAGTGAGAAAGGATAGTGGATGGTTTTATTTTCCTTGCTTTAGTTATTTTATCATGCCCGTAATGAAGTTGGTGTTGTGATAAGGCAGGAATGAGTATGATATATGCCATTGGTCATTTTTGTTTATTTATTGTTTCTGCCATCTACAGCCATTTTGAATGCGCTCCTTGCAAAATTGCTTATGTGCTCACGCGGTATATGTTTCATTGCTGCAGGAGGATGAGGATGACGACGACGATGAAGACAACCAGGTGTCGCCACCTGCTGCATCACAGCGGCCGGGGCGCCTGGACTCTTGCAGCGTCCAGGTCTACCCTCCGCTGAACCCAGACCACGAACACTTCCAGCTGCCCTCATACATGATGGCACACTTGGGAATCCACCATCGGGAGAGCAAAGACGGGCTTGTCATCTACGGTTAGTGTTGCTGGCTGCTAACAATTGGCAGTTAATATGCATTGGCCAAGAACCTTTGTGTCCAGACTTAACCCGTGCCAGCTGCTAACATAGCAGAGAAATTTAACACCGGATTGTGTTGGGTACTGTGTTGCTACCCCGAGAGGAGTATCAATATGTACAGGTGTAGTCAAAAGTTCCCAGGCCACAAGGTTCTGCTTCTGGTCAGCATATTCTGGCACTTGAGATCCCATTAAAGATATCAATTATCTCAGGGGTTAGAATAATGCTTCTGCTACCCCTCACAGTTTTGATATTTGGGGTTCTCGTAGCTGCCTCACCACAATGCTCAAAAGCAGACCCTGTGGCCTGGGAAATTTTGACTACTCCTGTACCTGTCTTAGCCAAGTGCTAATTGATTGACACTTAAGTTTCTCTTGGCACTGTTTCATCAGTTGGCATATTTTAAATGTCATATGGTGAAATTCGTGGCGTCTGTGAGCTAGGTTTTGTGAAAGCTCAGTTTTAGGGGTCATAAGAAGGTCATCAACATTAAGACTTGTCTCTTATTGAAAAGAAAGCATGTTGTTCATATTGTCCCCATTTGTGAAGATTTGATGATTTGGACAGGGGCAGTTATGTTTACAGTAGTAGTAGTAGTAGTAGTATTAGCAACAACCGCAGCAGTAATACATATAAACAACTCATCTGGGGTTTTAGTTAAATTTCAGGTGCTTTGGATGCATATCAAGTTACCTCTAAAAAGTAATCAATATTAAAGTGATCAGAAATAAAAATGATCGGCATTAGGCTTTTCTAACTGCGTCTGAGACAAGACCTTAAGAACTTTCATCTGTGTTGACTGTTCAGTAACGAAGCCCGCACAGATGCGGATTACTGCTGGGATATTTGTAAGCAAGCCGTTTTTTCTATCTGTAGGAGAAATGGAATTCAACTTCAGGGTTTCTGCATTTACGATGTCTCCATTTTGATCATCCCTTAAGGAACTAAAGCACTTGGCCTTGACATGTGCCATCACATGGTCTTTACAGGAGCCGACAAGGTGCAGCACTACGAGAATGTGCTGAGGCAGATCCTGTACTTCAACAAGAAGCCTGCCTATTACCTGAACCGCGCCTTCAAACTTGTCTGCTCTGAACTCAATGGCCGTTTTGTTAGCAACGAATACATTCAGACGGTAAGTGCCTTCTTTTTTTTTGCCATCTGTTCACAAAATTTTATTCTTGCTTTTTAATTTTCCAAAGCTGCCAGTGATTTTGTATTGATGCATTTAACCCATACATTCCCTCTTTTTCACCTTTGTCATATAGCTTTAGTCATTCTTTTCACCGGTTTCTTCTAATGCTACTCAGCACTTGATTCATGTGCGCATTGGATTACATGTTTCTAAGTGGTTGTAGAATGAAGGCGATCACTGGTTTGTGATGACAAATTTGTAATTCGTAATGGTTTCTAATATGCAAAACTACACATTTCGCAATTGTTGTACTATTATGCACTTTATTATTGCTACACCTTCGGCACACGTTCATGGTAGCCGGTCTTATATTTTAGGGGAATCCCCAAAGGCGGAGTAGATTTGTAATATGGGAGTAATTACGCATTGACATCCACTTGGGATGAATTTTTCTTTGACTGCAATTTGTAACATGGGAGTAATTACGAATTGACATCCACCCGGGACGAATCTTTCTTTGACTATGAAGTTTTTGAGAAAGCTGTATGGCTGCGCTTAGTGGATGTCAATGCATAAATAGCCCTCTTGTTTGTGATAGCCATTAAAATATCTTGGGTGCATGTTTTGAGTAGCTGAAAACAGCTGTGCACATTAGTGAGCAACCGCGTGTTTCTCTGTTTGCTTACAGCTTACAGTCATCCATCCGCGCCCCGAATCACCCAGCCAGCATGAAACGGCCGCGCCCGCAACCGGGGCGATGCGCACCACCCCAGCCTCGGCATCATCCTCTCGGCCTGCAGCACCAGCCGCGCCTGCCATGGCTGCCCATGTTCAGGTGGCCTCGCACAGCGTGGAGGCCAAGCCCGCCAAGACTCACGCAGGAAAATATGTGGAACTGCTGGATGGTGGCGCCTCTGAGGCGCTGGCGAAAAGCTCCGCAAGTAAGCTGCAGTGCTGCGGTCATGTCCTTCTTCCGTATTTCTTCCTTAGTTAATTATGTTCGGGCTTGGATCATCCACCTTATTGTCATGTTCACTCATTGTGGCCTTGCCAAAGCCTATGGCAGTAATTGGAGAGAGAGGTTTGTTGACTGTCAGTAACCAGAATTTATGGAGCACTGCTCTCATGGCAGTGTATGAGAAAGGCATTTGTTGAAATATTTCTTTGTTCAGCACCTGGCAGTAAATTGGTAGTCACTGCTTTGTCCTCTTCACTAAAAGCAACAACACCTACTTGTTGTCTAAACAGGACTTGTCTAAATAGGCACAGTTTGCTCCCTGCAGCAGACACCACTGCATCTGCCTTGGAGCACTTTAGTTGCGTATCTCAGACTGCATTTAAATCAACCACAGACACCTATTTTTGTTTTCGATCTATTTAAAACAAATCGATAGCGCATAGGAAGTTTCTTTTATAGTATTCGCACTTTTGCATTAAAAATGCATGCATCTACAGTCAAGACGACTGAACAGAAAAGACACACAATCTGTCCTTGCGCAGCCATCACTTTCATTCCTATGAGCTTATATCTTGTGGTTTAGGCTTCAGTTTCAGGTTGTTGAATGAAGGTTCTGACGTCACAAGTTAACATGTGGCCACATGACACATACAAAAGCTGTAACGTATGTATTTGTTTCTTTGCACCTGTGAATTGTGCACACCCTTAACGCTAAGCTGCTCCACTGACCGCGACTGGACAAAGAGTTATTTTATTGCAATTTTTATTGCGGGGTCTTGCATGATCTCATATTCACTTGTGACATTGGAACCATCGTTCAGCAACTCGAAACCGAAACTGAAATTGTGCGGCAGAATAAACTCGGTTATAAATACAAATTTCTGTTGTACTGAGCATAGGAGAATTTTATGCTGTGTTCCATATTTACTAGAGGTGTACAAATATTGAAATTTTCGAATATGAATCGAATACGAATATGGGAAAACAGTGCCTTCGAATATCGAATATCTGATCAGTAAAGAAAAAGACCTGAAAATTAAAACATAGCAAACATTCTTTGTGTTATTTATTTCAAAATTCACATAAATTAAACTAGAATTGCACAGAAATGTATACCCTACAGAAAAAGCAAGAATAAATTTTATACATGATTTCATGTGCCGGTTTTTTAACTGGAAAGACCTGCATGAAACTGGCTGAAGCTGTATGTCACTGCTGAATACAGTGAACACTCCTCCTTCAAGGGACCAGAAAAGATGTCCAACTTAATCGAAACCTCAAGTTATCAAATGGACTTGAACTGTCAAAAACCATTTGCATCACAGCAAATTTGATAAACACCTGCTGATTGAAACCATAGCAAACGATGTTTCTCTCTCTCTCTCTCTGGTTCTTTTTTTTTTTTTTTTTTCCTGGTTTTGTTAAGCGCTTCGCTTTGTGTTTTTTTTGTGGGGAAGGTCCCTCTTCACAAAACGGCCCCGTCGCGTTTTGAGGATGCTTCACTGCGCATCCCACGTGGTCATGCATTGCGGTGAAGCACGCAGTTCGGTGGAATCTTTGGTGTACTCTGTAATTTTTGAATATTCAAAAATTCAAAAATCAATTTTTCGAATTTAAATACAAATCAAGTATCTCACTAACACATTCGGTTTTCGAAATTTCTAATGTTAGCACACTTGTATTATTTACTAACGTCTTATGTAGACTTTGTGGACACCTGCAGGGCACAGGCCTAGATGTACTACACCTTTCTGAAAATTGACACTTGGAGGAGCTATTAAGCAGCTACCACTTCTGTTGGTGATCACATAAGCCTAAGAAATGTCATTCATGTGCTGTTCATGGTACAGCTTCAAAATCTTCGTACAATACAAAACAGCAATCTTTCACTGAACTGTTAGACATTACTGCGTTTCAGTGTTACCCCTTTGACTCAGTCGGTCAGTAGGTGTGAATTTTAAGTAGCACACATCCAATGGATGCCAAGGGGATGTCTTTGGCAAAAATGTTCTACAGGACATCTTTGCTTTCGTTAATGACCCAACAGGCTGTGCGTCTCTCGATGTGCACGTATGGGATATATCCCCCTTGCTTTTTTGTGAATGCAGGCCATGCGGTAACCATCATTATCGTGGTGTGCGTGGGCTTCCTGGTCTTCATGATTGTGCTGGGTGTGATCCGCATTCGCGCTGCACATCAACACCAGCAGCACAGGCAGGGCAGCTCCCGCCTCCGCTCGGGAGACGACCAAGATCAGGAGATGGCCTGGGATGACTCTTCCCTCACAATCACCGTCAACCCCATGGATGTGAGTTGGACAGCCACTCACTTACACATGCCACATCTTTACACAAGGCTGTCATAAGGATGACGAATTGGAAAAGAAAAAACACTTGGGTATTGCAGTCTTTCATTTAATGCAAAACATTCGCTTAGGAGGAATTTTCAAAATGACCTATGAAAGGAAAAAAGATCTGAGTGATTGGTTAGACTCAAAGTTTACACTATCCCACAAGCGCTATGACCTTCCTTAGCTACTAAAGGTTTGTTATGCTATGCTCTCTTTTAAGTCCCTTTCAAAATTGCTCAGAAAATGTTCATTACTGTTGCTGCTGTATTATGTGCTTTGCATTATAAAAGCTTCATACTACAAGGGACAAGGCCACTGTTAGTCACTCGTAGGCCTTTCAGGAGTATTGTCCTCCTCTCCCGCATTTTTCCACCTTGGGTACATTTTTCCTTGTTGCCACTTTGACTAATGCCAGAGAATCGTGCAGCAACACTGCTGTAAGAATACAGGTGCAGCTTTCCTGTATAATTTTGGTTTTCCGCACCCCCCTTCTCTATTTCCACACCAGCAAATCACCGAGGAACGGGAAGGCCGTCGAGGTGGTGGGGGTGCTGGCTCCGGCATCGGTGGCGCCAACGGGGGAGGCAGTGGCCGCCGGGGTTCGGCTGAAGATGACGATTCGGACAGCTCAGACGATGCCAGCAGCTACCATGAGGAGAGCGAGGAGGAAGAAGGAGCTCCCCCAGAGAAGGCCAAGGCCAAGGGGGATCTTGAGTGGGACGACTCCACCCTGACCTTTTGAGCGTGTGCTGTTTCCCCACTGCGTGTGAAACGCGCACCTTGCATGTCCCCCACACTATGGCGGCGGAAACGATGAAGACGGTTCCCTTCCCTCTCTCCCTTCTTTCTTTCCTTCACAATCTTTATCAGGCTCTCTCAGCTGCAGCGATTTAGTATGCGACCTAGTGCTGCACTGCTGGCTAGGGGCTACGAATTGCTGCAGATACCATTGGTCAATTGAGAGCGACGTCTCTTTCTTTACATGCAAAAGCGCATTCTTGATTATGGTCCAGGGGTTGCACATGTTTTGCCAGTGGACTCAGAAAGACTCGCTGCTGGTCACCAGTGAAACATGCAGTCTTTTCCCATATTAACCAGGTGAGGTCATATGTGGTTCAGGCTCCTCTGAACTTCCTGTTGGAGTTCACCATTGCAGGCTTTCCTTTCCTTTGCCAAAAAGATACTGCACCTACTGGATGTGATGCTGAGTCCAAATGCTTCGACAGCCTATATGGGAAAGCACTATTATGTGAAACCTTTTTTATTTTTGGGGGGGCCAGAGTGTCTCACAACAGAACACACACCTTCGGTCAAACGGCACCACTAGGTAGGATTCTAATTGCTGTACCTCTGCTTTTCCAGCCTGTTTCAGCGCTTATAAAGAACCAACACAAAAATTTGTGCTTTCTCCTAGCTTCTTCTATATTGGGCAGTCATGTATATAGTGCCACCTGCATACATGGTTTCTGCAGTGTCGCTAATCCTGCAGTGTTTGCTGAAACGCATGGAGTGAAATGATTCATTGGAAGCAGGGGCGGAGGTCAGCAACTTGCCAGCAGCCGGAAAGAAGCTAAGAGACAGCTGAGAAATAGCGGACATGCTGTGTCACAGAGTGCTCCATGATGTACAGTTCTCCATTGCAGATTGTTGAGTTATCATTCACAAATAAGCTTCGTAGCACGAAAAAATGTAATGGAAAATTGGAATGACCGTCTCATTCCCTGCTAAATTTTTTTTTTTTCAACCATGTCTTGCATATTTGTCTTGACATTCTGCTAGACATTGCACGTGGCTTAAGTTTTCAACACTTTCTACTTCTCCACCTTTCTTTTTTTCAAAGCCATTTCTTTCTACCATGCATAAAGAGATTTACTCTGTTTGAGCAAAATGGGAGCTATTTATGTTTTGATAGAGATCACAGTCCGCAAATTTTCGAGCGTGTGATATTTATAGGTGCCTCGATACTTTTGATGGGGGCATGTCATATTTAATGTCTCAAAATGGAGAATGTGTCGAAGTGCACAGCTACGCAGTGTCACTCTGGACCACTTCAAGGGATTTTGATTCCCTTCTTCACTTTCCCATGCCCCTTTTTACTAGCCTTGGCTCCTTTGTTTTTCTTTCCTCTCTCCCCGGCTCTATTGCTGCTCCGAGTTTGAGAGCGAGTCCGAGTGTGAGTGATTTCAAGTAGGAAGTTTAAAACAAACGAAAAGAGTTATTTGTGCTCCACTTCTTGGCATTGGTGGCTGGATTTAGAACCACCGCACAAATGATGACAGTCACAAAAGCAGGGTCGGCTTGCAAAGACATGATGCCACAAATCATTCTGGAACTGGCAGCCTGTTAGACCACATACTACCATGGTCTTCTGAAGTTTCTCTTGAACATCCACAATATGTTTTTGAAAACCTCAGTAGTCAGATCACGTAGTAGTTTGCATGGCTTGGCAGGCTCGGATATTGGCCATTACATATGCGACGTTTTTCGGTTTCCTCGTTCCTCTTTTTTGACTTGCCGCTTGAAGAAGATGAAAAAAAAAAACAGACCAATAAAAGTAACATGTCTGTTCTGCCACTTGTGAAAGTAGGGGCAGTGGCACTGTTTTTAAAAGAGAAAAGATGGAAAAAAAAAAAAAAAAGAAAAGCAGGCTGGACCCGACTGACACAAATTTTCACTGTGTCATTCTATCGCTATGCTGTCAACCAGCATGTTTTGTGGGGGCTTGCCTAAATGCCCCCACCTAGTGCGACGTGCTTACATCCACTTTTATTTTACCTAGTTTTTCTTTGCCTTTGTCTTCTGGTATTGTTCCTGGTAAAGTCGCAGGACTTGTCCTGAGCATGTGTGTGGCCCAGAAGTGGTCTCTTTCACACATTTTTTTTTTCTTGCTTTTTCAAACTTGTATTTATTTGTGGACGCTCTCGTTTCTAGTAGTAAACTGCAGAGCATGGATATATCTGCATACATATGTTCTTTCCAAATAAGCTTTTCTTTTGTTGTTGTTTGTTCTGAAAAGTGGTTTCTGTCATTTACTTGCTATGCGCCTCAACTTGTGCAGAGTGCCCTTTGTAGAGATGCGCATGTCTTCAGTGTGTGGGCACGCACTGCTTGTGACATTCAGAGGGCGGGGAATTGTAGCGTACGCAACGTAAGCATTTTTCTTTTGAGCTCTCGAGATTGATTTGTGGTCACGCGCAAGCTTATAAGAGGCCTCTAAAGTTTCTCATCGCAAAGGGCTTTTCGCACTATTCCGAGTGTAAGATACAAGATGCGAAGTCTGCGGTTGGTTTGTCTGGCGCTTTGAGCTGCTGTGTACCTATGCGCCTTACACCCGCACTGGATCTTTCATGTCCCGCTCTCTTCATTACTCCGGTCACCTTTGTTAAAGCTTATTTCTGAAGTGGAGAACATGTGAGATGCGAAGGAAGCTGTGAAGAGAGCATTTGTACTTCAAGTTTATACCATTGTGGAATGTGTGTCCTCTCTACTACAAATGCGCAGGCTCTTAAAATATTATGCTAAATTTTTCTATGCTATTAACTGACAACAAGTCGTTGAAAACTACATCCCCAGCAAAGGTATCTGTCCTTGGTGTTGAATGACCATTTCAACAGCTTCAGTGCTCGTGATGCACTCTTTGCTCGTATTTTTGTTTTCTTATGCATCATAAATTTTTATTTCTTCTCTTTTCATGGTCAAGAATAGGCCGGCCTGGTCAGTCGAAGACCAACGTCAAAACTTTTTACATAGGATGAAAAAAAAATTAGGAGTCACGAATGTCGTTAATGGTGGAGGGCTTAAGTAGTTAGCAACAAGCAGTTACCTCACTGCAGTTGCGCATTGAGAATGAATTTGCTGTACCGTGTGACCTTCCAGTAATGCTGTTAATTCGCTAAACTGTGCTGTCACACAAATAATGGATTCATTTTGTTTTTCACAACAGCTTTTAAAAATTTCTTAAAGGTGCATTTCTGTACATCTTTCTTTATTTTAATTTCTGTTTTGCTGCAGGGACTGTTTTTGCTTTGTTTTAATTTTCACGCCACAGGATTTGTACCGAAACTCGTCTAATCTTCTATCCTGTACATTTCCTTTCCACTACATCACATTGGCCACACTTGCACCTCACTGTTTGTGATGGGTAGGAGGAGGAAAAAAGGGGGCCGACAAAGATGCGCAAATGTCAGTTTTCATAATAAATTTTGTTGCCTTGTGAAGAGGTTTTAGTGCCTAGTGAGTGGTACACACACGCCTCAGTATTTTTCGTTGGTGACTGACCATGTATGTGTGCGTTGTTGGTAATTTCCCACAGGACTTCAAATAGGCCGCTGTAGAATGCCTTCCTTGTGACTGGAAGAAGTGCTAAAAATGCAGAATGCACATTTGTTTTGTGCATTGTTCTGAAAAACTGAACCATAGGAGTATGGTGCAATATTTGTTCATTTTCAACTGAAGAGACATTTTGTTTTAATGGCCCTAACATTCTTGGCATCTGTGCCTGTACTTTTTTCTTTGCCATTAATTTTGGCAGCTTTATATATATATTTTTTTTGCATTTTCAAATAATTTAGTCATTATTGCTGCTCAAGAACAAATTTTTTACTGTTTTGCATTCATAAAGCTTTTGTTGATGTGCCTGTCTGACTGTGCAAAATTTCGTTGGTTCATTTTTTCGAAATTTTTCGCTGCTTGTTTAGCTGAAGAATAATTTTGTTCATCACGCCTTTCGTAAATGCTGAGCCCAGATAAGAAATCTGTGGAATCTTGCAGTGTTGCGCAATTTAGTTTTGCTTCAAGGTTCACTGCTGTGCATCGCATTTGATAATTGTGTTTCCCACCCTCTGTTGCACTTTGGGTTTATTTACTGCCACTCGATTTCAAACCAGTTGTTGTGATGGTTACAATCTATCCGGAAGCAGCATCCATCACAGAAACTCCATCGTGTGACCCTTTTTGTCTTTCTTTTCTTTCGGTGGTTGTGTCACCTGGGTACTGTCAACAAACATTCACCTCATTAAATATTTTTTTAGCCTCGATTGTTTTCTGCGGCAGTGCTTGTACCGGAACTCTATTCTAGCGTGCTCCAGTGTCGTACTCCAGGTGTTATATTTGAACTGCGCTTATATTGTTACCATTCAGTGCGTGTAGGTAATTTTTTAAGGTTTTCGCACACCAGTGCCACTGTTTTGCCGTTCATGCCTCGTTGTTTTGACATGTGTTTCGCTTTCTCGAGACTTCAAGGGTTTTCGACGAAGACGGGCTAGAAGCAGAGATATAGTATGATGCGCGTTTCTTGTTTGTATAAGTTTGTCATTGAGTTGTTCTTCGTTGTTGTGGGGTAGAGAGCGCGCGTGCACGTTTCCCATCAAAAGCTTGAGAGGGCGAGATGTACCCTACTGTGCCATAGTGCTGACTGCTGAGTTCAAACACACTTGTCATTTAACACAGAGAGGAAAGGAGAGACATTACAGCCATGTTAAAGTCAGCCATCGTGGCATTGTGTTACTGTTTTCTTTCTTTGCTCTTGATGATCGTCTACCCTGAGCAATTAGCCGGGGAAAATTCTGTAAAAGTAATAATACCTTGTTGATTTCTTTCACTGCCCTTGCAACGATCAAGTTTTTTTTGTTCACGCTTGTTTCTACTTTAAAAAAAAAAAAAGGAGCTTCTCAGTCTTCTTTTCTTTTTTGTTATCGTCTAACAGTGTTGCCGTACGAGTGCACTTACTTACAGCTGCTACACTTTGCCCACAAACAGAAGCTTGCAAGCACAGGCTGCATTGTTCTCTCTGTTTTTTTCTTCTGTCGTGTCATTGTATGAAGAAAGGAAGCAACATATCTACTATACCAGCTAGTTTTCGCTGCATGTCTCTCGAGCCTGAAGAAAGCTGCATAGTTCTTGGACAGTGCAGACAGTGCAGCTTTCTTTCATCTGTTTTCTTACTTTCAAAGCACATTTTCTTGACTGTTTGGTGTCTGTGGTTGTTACCGCCACCTTAAGTTGGCTGTTTCACGCCTGATGACAGACGTGACTGTCTGTGGCGGCCACTGTCTGGAGCCTTGAGTCGCTTGTATAAATGCACCATCGCCCCTCCTTTCTTGTCGCCCAAGCTCTTCTATTCCATGCTGTTTGCTATTGTGAGTGTCAACCAGATGGATATGCGTGCTGCTGTGCCCGTTGGGGTGGGAAAGGGAAGGGAAAACATTCTACGACAAAGGCATGTTCTGCTGCATTGATCGATGCACTGTCGTCGCCCTGGGCTGTGAGTTTGTGTTCAGAACAAATCTGGCTCTTTCAGTTCCACCTGTCTGAACTGCTGTTTGTTAGACAGTAGAGGAAACACATTGCCAGGATCTTTTTTTAATATTTTTAAACTTATACTGGGGTGCTTTCACAAAATTGAGACAGACAGTTGCCATTGGATGTGTACACAGAATGTATCACTATCAAGTTTTGATGCTTTAATGCCATAAAAATATTTTGCGATTTGTCTGCTGTGGAGTGTGTGCATACACATTGCTGTCATGAAAAAGACAGACTCTCATCTATATGTCATAAGTATGGGTCATCATCTCCGTGTCGTTGTTTGTCAGAGGCAGTGTGATTAATGTCACAAAGATGCATTGTGTATAAGCCTTTGTAAGACAGTATGTGGATCAGGGCAGCATAACATGCTTGCATCAAGACGATGCTATCATAAGTTGATGCCTCGGTCAGCAGCATCTACGGTTGAGGGCTTTGTGGTGAAAATATGCCACTGAAAGCCTTCTGTTCTTTTGTTATTTGGGAAAATCTTTGTACTTTTGTTATTTGTGGCAGCTTAAGTGAATGTACGTATAGTGAAGACAAACACAGCCTTGCCTATTGTGTAGTCGTCACTTATTTCTTTTTTCCCTGTGTTTGTACTTACTGTATGCTCGAGAGTCAAAACTGAGACATTCCATGCAAAGGTGAAGAGTGAAGTGCTGTTTTCAGTGTTTGTTTGACAGGGAAAACCATTTGAGTATGCTACAATGTGAACCGCAGCGGGGCTTGGTTCCCCCACTTCAGCATGCGGGACGATGGACACACTGGTCCCAAATCGAAAAAGAAAACGAGGGTTAAAAAAAATGCCATGCAGGTTTCTTTTCTTTTGAGAATGAGTGTGTCTTTTGTCCTGTACAGCGTGTCATTCGTGATATGTATGTATAAATATACATATAATATAATAATGCAAATTGTAGTCTTGTGTAGGAAAAATCCTCTTGAACTGACAAATATTCTGTACCAGCTGATCACTTTGATTGCAATAAATACCACATGGTTGTCCCAGCTGCTGTCTTTTCATTTGCCCACCACTATCTTTAGTGCACTGGCGCCATCACTCAATGTGAAGAGGGGAGCCAGTCAAAAAGAACAAGTACACCAAGGACAAAATGGAGAGACAAACACTCGTCGGGGTGTACGTTTTTCTCTTGTCCTTTTTGCTTGCTTTCAATCTTCATACTGCACCAACTGGCCCATATTTCCACTTTTTTGCAAAACGACCATTCGAGATGAATGCTTTATTTGGGTGGTGCTCGGAGGCCGTATCCAGCCTGCTGCAAGGGACGAAGTTAGTGACACAGTAGTGAACCCTTACTGCGGGATTCAAAACCTGTTCACTCAAAGAGCTATCATTTCTATTTCACCTGTCAGCAATGGAATTTCAATTCAGAAACGCGTTTAACATCTATATTTGTGGGTTCCTAGCTGAAAACAAAACTGTACTACACCCAGGAAGTCTAGAAAAAGTTGCAGAAAAGCGTTGCGTGCATGGGTTACTTCCATGAGAACTCTCATGAGAAAGGCATGGTAAGGAAGTTAGGCCATGCTTAACGATGTACGAAGGAGGGAGCTAGGAGCATACTACATTACCGCAGTAGGGTGCAGAGTCGATCACAGTTGCCTAGAGAGCTTGTGCAGTGCTGTGCACAGAAAACAAAGTGAAATTCGAAGGTAGGTTCTAATGTTTACTGAATTTTTGAACGTGTACACAGCTGCAAAGTCATGCGAATAGTAATACCGACATAATGCGGTGCCTCTGACAAAGTAGCCGAGTTAAGATTTGATTTAATTTGCTCTACAACACGTCACTTGAGCGATCTAGACAAGTGTCATTGCCTCTGCATAGTATTTGCAGCCATGACTGCAATTTTTTTCCTTATCTTTCATTCCATAAAAATCTAGAGATCTCTAGGTTTATAGGGAAAATGTCTTGTAGTAGGTCATTTATGTACAGTTTGCCTTCATGGTGTTTGACTCTCCGCTTATTTCAGAATTTATGTGGGAAATGTTTACAAAGATTTTAATTTCTTTACACATTCACCCAAAGAAATATTCAGGGATCGGAAGTTTTATTGGAACTTTTGTTTATAAGGCACATAAAGGTGAAGGGACAAAGAAGAACCAAGCTGTATATAGTACAAACTAATATCTGAATTACAAGATGACATGAGTAATGGCAAGATTTTTGCTGCTCATGAGAGCAACAGTGGAGTGTGTTCTATCGCCAGTATGAATATATAGTGAAGGGAGACTACTGCATATTAGCTGCTTTTGTTCAGATAAAGGGCCTGTTCTTCTTTTACGGTGACAAATTTATGCAAGTGGTGTTTTGAAAGGTTAATTTAAGGATACTTGTTTAAAACTTGTCAGCAGCCTTGTGGTCGAGCAAGATGATTTGTTACAGCCACCACTGTCGGTATGTTCAGATACCTTCAAAATGTAAGGGCAACAATGTTATTATTGTAGGTTCAGTCCCATATAAGTCAGACTAGAAAAGCCATGTGCCTAATTTTAATTATGCAAAGTACGCCATCAGGAATGTAATTTCAAGCTTCATTAAATTTGGGGACAAGCTCTCTTCTATGAAAGTGATGTGTAACATTGCTTCGAGACAATGTGACAAGTTTACAAAATATTACTGCAACGTCCATTTAAAAAATTGAACTAGATTTTTTAGCTCCTACCCTCCTATGAACCGTAATTTTAGAGCGCAGTTTTACAGCCAGTAATGCCCTATTATGGCCAAGATTAAAAGATATTGATCCGAAAGTCAGAATATTTATTGATTGCAACAAGAGGGCAGAGTAGAAGCTTTGCACATATGACATTATAATCAGCCTTTCTGTACAATAGACGCTTAGCTCAAACGTGCATTCCTTCGGGAATCTTATTCTTATTGACAGGTGAAATACTTTGAAAAAGCATTGCCCTTATAAAGCAATGGCAGAACAGTTATGCAACAAGAGCTCTTGTGTGTTGGTACATTGTGAATGCTCACGAAGCCTCACAAAGTTTGCTTTGTGCATATACACCCAAATTGCAGCAATGTAGGAAGTGTGGTAGTGCTTTCACCACATCATTGGATTGCAATGAAAGGAGAAAAGCGTGCAGTACAGCACTGATGCCATGACCATTTTGCACCAATTATAAATTCTCTTCTGATATGCTGTCAAATAAGTTACCACCTGGTCCTGTATCTATGCAGCCATCCTTTTTCTAAAATTTTGGTAACACAAAACTGCCAACATACCTTTTTAATGCTTACACATTAATAAATATTCAAAAACCATTCAAGAAGTACGAGCTTTTGATGTAGCATTGCTACATTGTTCAGTAAAATAGTAATCTACTGTGCCACCAATGAATGAAGCAACTCTTGACAGCGATATATAAAAGCATGTCGACACCGCACAAACCACAAATCAATGCATTCCTTTCTTGTGGTTTGTTGTCCCACTGACTGTCACGTACCTGTGCAATGATTTTATCCTTTGGCTCTAGACTGTACATTAACACGCACACAGGCCACCCGAAACGCTATCCTGCACACCATTCTCTTGCTCTGCTGAGCCGATTCCATCTCTGCTTGCTGCCTATTGATTACATTTGTGAAATTTGGTAAAACTCCTCTACAGACTAAGTCAGTCCAGGGGACGATGCATCTTCCGGCTTTGAAACATGAATATTTAGATCAAAACATATTTCAGGTCACTCAATTGTCCTCCGCTCAACTTTATACCCTACACGTCACATTAAGTTACAGAGTACTAACAGCCGCAACAACTATCAATTGACACCACTCATTAACTTCTATCACTTTTTAATTACAACTGCTGCGGACACATTCTGTGGACACGCTCTGCGGACAGAAATCTGTACTAATTCACCTGTCTAGGCAGCAAATAAATTGAAATTGTTACTTGAAAAAATAACCATCTGAAGAACCACTAAACAATAATGCATTGATTGTACAATGAATGTTCTATTTATTTGAGACCTTTGTAAGCTTTTGCAATGCTTTTCTATTACACTGATATGTGTACTGCAAAAAGTCATATACGATGATGCGAATCCACGCAACTCTATGCACCTTAAACTGTTTGTTCTCTGCTAAATCCATGATATATGGAATTATTCAGCACCATTTAATGTGTTATGCAGTTCTATTGTACTGCAATGCGCTTTTGATGAACTGTGGCAAAATCATCCATGTGGCACTACACATCAGCAGCAATCTAATTTCCAGGTGTCTCAAGAGTGAAAGAGTATAATACCTCAAGCTGCAGTTACATTACATGCAGCTGGCTTTTGTTAGCACACATTCATATGCCAAGTATCTCAGGATGAAGCGAGTCTGACGTGCAATAAGCTACAATTGAAAAAAACTGTTCATGCCACTGCTGCATGCCACATTAGTTCTCAAAGTCTAGCTGAAATGACACCGAGGTGCACCCTTCAGCAACATGCCAGCAGAGTACATTAAAGAGACACTTGTAGCTCATCTAGGTTGATAGATTACCCCTTTTAAATGAAAAAGAAGCTCTTTCTGCATGAAATACTCTTACATACTCATAGAAAATGGACTATGTGCCCGAGTGTCGCAAAAGCAAGGCAAGAACAAGGACTAAATGCAGAAACGCAAAATCAAAGCCACGTCGCTCAAAATCATCACCAAAGTCGGGAGTATGAATAAGAGTGGCACAAAATAATACTCCAGCTTCAAGTGTCTGTGATGCCACAAGAGGTATGGGCTTAGAACTTTACTTGAAACGAAACCCTAACTTAGTTGCCCACAGTTCCTCCTTAAAGTGACTGGAGCTGGAACTTTTCTTTTAGTATTCAAATTAAAGCTCACAGGTATTGTCCAGCATCATTAAAGGGAGACTGAGGCACACTGAGGTTGAACACAGCATTGTAAATACAAACACACTACCATCACTGAAAAGTGGACATTTGTATGTTCAAGAAAGCCAGAAAATGAAATATGAGGATCCATATCGCTGGCTGATTTCACAAGCAAACACAGACCTCTTGCGTCTCCGTGGCTAGGCTACACCACCATTAACTTCAATAATCATGGAGTCCTTGGTGCAGATATTGTGTGTTTGAATAGGAGTGGTGTGAAACGAAATGCAAAATCTCAACTACAACAGTGTCATTTGCTGTCGGGCAACATCAACATACCGAGAAGAAGCTGGAAAATTGATTTTTACTCAGGACAAAAATGGGAGAGCTGCCCTGTGTCCCCTTAAGATTCTCGAGAAATGGTTTATTGGGTTTTATGTCCCAAAGCGACCCGAGCTATGAGAGACACCGTAGTGGAAGGCGCCGGAAATTTCGACCACCTGGGGTTCTTTAACGTGCACTGACATCGTACAGCACATGGGTGTTGGCTTTTCGTCTGCATCGAAAAGCGGCCGCCGCGGCCAAGGCTTCTCGAGGAGTGGCTAGCTAGATTTGGGCACGTAGAACGAAAACCAGACAATGATGAGCTGCTTACAAACAAAAAATTGCTCTTTATTCCGTAATCACGGGCTTGTTTCCTCGGTATACATAGCGCACTTTTTGTGTAGGAAAATAAGAAAGACCTTCACAATTAAAATGAGATGTAAAGTATAAAAAAAGGCATTAAAAAGACCCTTCTGTACAATGCAACCAAAAATCACACCACATGAGGATATAATACAATGCTAGACATGAACAGTATGGCATTATTTTCAGACTGATGTCGAAGATTGGAGTTTAGAAACAAAAAGTGGGTGGAATAAACCGGAAATAAATATTTCTTGATGGCATACGGCAGATGTTATGAAACATCACACATTCTATCTAAAAGCTGATGCAGTCGGAAAGCTCAAAGCAGTGCAAAATAACAAAGTGGTGACAAGGCCCGCACTGCACAAACATGCAGCTCATCCAGGCCCTACCCATCAACAAAACCTAGTTTATCACTGTCAGCAGGATACATTGCCCGATACATTGCCCACATTTCAACATTTCAATGCAACACTGTAATGATGACCATATCAGTGCAGACCAACCAGAAGTATTTACGAGCAGCGACCTTCTGCCTTTTCAGACTGTTGGCCAGACAACACACTGCATGGGCTGCATGTTGTCAATGGCACTTTTATTTTGCTTTTTTAGAGCAGCTTTTTAGTCAAAATTTCATACACCATACGTCTCCTAAAGTACGGCATGTTCCGCTGGTTGAAGGTAATCTTCGCATCACGCGTGATGTACTCAGCATACTTGAGGGCAAACATGCCGCAGTCACTTCCGTTCATTTGATGGGGAATGTCCTTCACGGCCTCGCAAGTCCAGTTGGACAGGTCAAGCTCCTTCTGCAGCTTGTCCCTGCTCTCTTCCTGAAGGTAATCGCGCAAAGCCTTAAGACATTCATCATTTTTGCCACCCATTGAATCATAGTAACGGATAGTGCTGTGCCTCAAGTCGATAACTGCTAAGCACCAGTGCATGCCCAAATGAATGGGGACAAGGATGAGGTCATGCGAAAATATGTCTGCGCGCCTTGTCCAGCGCTTGACGGCACTGAAACCACTGGCACGCAGCTTTGGGTAGAAAAAGGTGTTAAAAGCATAGACCGATGGTAGGGCTGACTTCACGCGGCTGCGTTCCATGAGCATATTCATGTAGAAGTTGATAACTTCATCATTCAGCCAATTTAGACCTGCAAGTGTTTCCATGTCCTTGCGTGTCACAGTCAGCCGGTAGCCATTTGCAAGTACCTCGTCAGGTGGAGTTCGTTTGAGAGCGTCGTCTACAGCAGCTTCCATCTCGGGTGTTAGCTCTGGGAGCACTTCCTTTTTAGCAACCTCTACTGCAATTTCTGTAACAGAAGGCTCTTTTGCTATAGGTATGGGGCGTGCCTTTTTGTCCTCGCAAATCTGCGCCTTGGAGAATATACGATCTTGAGCAGATTGGTCTAAGTGTACCAGCTTTTCTTTCAGGTCCTTCATCCATGTTGGCGAAAAGAAGTGGCTGGAAGGGAGTTTCGGCAGTTCTGGTGACGAGGCGGGCACTGATGACGTCGATGAGGAATTTCGCGATGCAGGAGCAGCCGAAGTTACTGAAACCACCACAGTGCTTGGTTTTGAGGACGACGAAAGGATCGATTGCGAAGGACTGGTGTGTTGCTTCAGGGGCACTGGACGCTTTTTTAACGCGACAGAGTTCGCGAAAAGTGAAGCCGGCACATTACGTCTAGGCGCTTCAGAAGCCACTATGGCGCCTGACGACAGCGGTACCGACAGAGGCCGCTTGCAGTTCGTTTCGGTGCTGCCGGAGTCAATGAATATGGGGGAAGAGGAGGGGGCATTTCGCGCATGAGGATTTGACTGTCCATAAGGAGCGGTACACCGCTGACGGAGCAACAATTGGTACTCGCGCTTTTCTTGAAGTCGCATGCAACTGTTTGGTGTCGACGTGAAGCAACGACCACCATTGCGCATGGAAAGCGTCGCTTTGTCCTCATTTGATCTCCCTGGATTGTGGCCACGGCTCCTGACCGGCGAGTTTTCGGGCTGGCTTGCATGGACAATTTCTCGCACCAGCATACCGTGGTCGCTGGGGCTGTGGTTCTTGACGAATCCGCCGTGCTCCAGGCGTTCCACCGACAGCAGCGACGCATGGCCCGAAGACTGACTGTCTCGAGACCGCTCGAGTGGCAAGAACGTCGTCTGCTCGCGCAAAGGCTGTGTTCGTGGCAAGCCAGGCCTCGGAGACGGTTCGGTGAGGTTTTGGCTGATGCAGCGGACAGCCTGGTTGATGAAGAAGTTCTGCATTGGCTTGCGGAATGCCCACGACAGCCAACTGTCGTGGTGGTTTTGCGATCTTGCGGCGCTCGGCACACGATTGTCGTCGGCCCGGAAATGCTTTCGGTTGTTGCTGGCCGTAATGATGACATCGTCGTCTTCGTCGCTCTCACCTTCCATGTTACTGTCGCGTTTGCGTTTTTTCGATGCGCGCCGATGCTCCTCAGGCGCGCTGTCGCTGCGAGATGGCAAGAAGAAGCGACGAAACTTTTCCCTCAATACCGCCAGCATTGGTCAGTCTTTCTGTTACCACGCCAGGATGACTCCGCTAATGTCACAATAACTTGGAATTGGTGAACAAACCAAGGTTTATCGGGGAGGTGAACTTCAGAGAAGCGACAAAGGACGTCAAATTCGCACTGCACAATTAAATAGTGTAACGGCTCGGCTCGTACAAACAAAAATGGCGGACGGAAACGGAAGTCGGTGGCTTTGACTTCCCTTACTTCCGCCATGGGTTATATAGGAGTTCTATATGACCTCCTTGCCTTCCGTTCTCTTTTCAGGTGGATGGCTGAACGCTGAACCCCATGCTTTGAATTGGGTGGCCGCGACGTCGCGGGTGCCGCCGCTATTACTAAATACCCAAACCACAAACCACTCGATCTTTAATCAGCCAGAACCGCCGTCTTTTAATGCATACGCTCTGTTGGAAGTTTCAAAATATTAAAGAGTTCTGACTAGTGGTTCTGACGCTACCTCTTTTCTAAACTCTTTCCTCCATGCTTTCTTTAACTGCTTCAGTGCCATGTTCAGCGCACTCTCTCTATGCTCCAACGCTTACCGTAAACCACGTGGTTCGTACGCATGCGCGATTTCCTCCAGCTGGTATTTCGCAAGGCAGGTTGGTGTTAAGCGCGATAAGTGTGCATAAAGTTCATGTTATGTCATCGTACCTGTCTCGCAGTTGCGCCCATCTGCTGTTAACGCCTGGTAAGTTCATATGTCCAATTTTGCACGCGGAATGTATCGTTTTATTTGCAACCGCCATTTTTCATGTGTGCGGTGCCGCGGGACTATTTACAAGTGACATCGACTGTTATGCCAAACGCTTTTATTTTTTTAAACTCTGCTGCTTAATAAAAAGCAAATTCTGCTGGAATTCGTGCATCGTCTACCAAACACACCTGCCGTGGTTTTTAAAATACGCGGCCATTTCGCATCTTTCGCATTTCGGCTACATAGGTAACGTTACTTTTTATGCCGAGCTCGCGAACTGTTTGTCATCACGGTGCAGTGGAACGCTAACCTTGCACACATCACGCGAGCCGACGAAAAATGCCTTTGGTTTGTAAGCCTAGCCTTTTCTAACGCATGCGAGCGTTCGTGGCCGTACCATATAAGGCCGGCCTGAGGGATCCGAACCTTCTGCGACCGTCTGATTGAAAGGAATTGATAAGCTCATCTTTGTTTTCCCCTTCTCGGTAGCTGTTCGCGCTGCACGCACTGCTTTCGACCGAGAGCGTGCGCCTCGTTCTGCGCTCACGTGCTGCTCCTGACCTTGCCGTTCTGCCGTTGTTAGTTCGGCAGTCTCATTTCTGAGCTCGCCGAATTTCCTGCATCGGACTCGTAAGCGTCGCTCTGCCTTGACCGTGAGTAACAGCCGCGCGGTCGATTTTACTTTCTCGATTAGTATCTTCCGTTTACTTGTTGCAGGGTCCTAAGCAGATATCCCGGCCGCTCACATTGCGTTCGGGACAGCTGTGACAAGCGTTGGCGTTGGTTGGGATCGGCCTTGTAGCCTGCTAGTTATCGCGCCGTTTTGCGACCGTCACGAATGTGTAGCCGCACTGATCGAGTGCGTCCCTAAAATAACGTTATGTCGAAACGCCGGTGAGACGCCACCACTCGCAAGGATCTTTTTTTTAAAAAAACGACGCAACGAACCGCGTTGTAGATAGGATTTCTGGCGGATTCGCGTCTATTGCTCTGCAAAAACTTTTGCCTCACTCTCGCTGCTATCGTTCGAAGAGATAATGCCTTCCTTTTAAAACTTGCCCCTTTTAATTTTGTTTGTGTGCGTGTGCAGCGCGATAGCAACTGTTATCTTTACTGTCAGGTGACTGAACGCCGGAGTACGTAGTAACGCATGCGTCGTGCAGAGGAGTTTCGTAGAGGCAACGTGAGCCGATATCGGAGACCTTGTGTTATGAATGGAAGCGACAATGCGGTGTATTTGTAACTTAGTTTATAGCAAAGGAAAGGCGCAGTATGTGTCGCACAATTCGGTGCACACCTGAACCATGCCGTAAAGGAAAGGAGCGAAAGGAATCTCGTTTTCTCTCATATAACACTGGCGCTCATGTAACACTGGCGACCATTCATGCTTCTGGCTCTCCAGTGTTCACTCTTATATAGCAGTGTAGCATGTCCCGGTCATCACCACTGTACCAGCATTGGCCTCAAGTAGATTTGCCATACCTCTTGCTGTGCTGCGAGGTAGAATCTAAAACAATATTGATGAATGTCCAGTTGCCTCTGTTTGCAGGTAAAGAAGAGTTAGCATAACATTTCCTATGGGTTACATTGTTCTGCACATTTAGATGTGTACGGCAGTATGTATGCCTGCGATTTATAAGTCTGTGCAGGATCTCTGATGACGTGCTTACGTTACGCGCATGTCGACGTGACAGAGGACTAGTGTGTTTACCAAGTGCAAAGCCAATGCATGTCTCTGTCGGCATATGTCGCATCGCCTGCTACTGTCTCTTACTTTGACTCTCCTCTATGACTGACACTGACGCTTGTTATGTGTAACCAGTAGTAAAGGTGCCAATTGGTACCATTGTGGAAATTCCTTGGGGTTAGCACGGGTAAACTTATCTTTGCACTGTCTTGAAAGTCTTGGCGCTTAGCTCAATCCACATATGAGCAGCAAACAGAAATGTAGGCATATGTTACTCATGACTTTAGCCATGGCCCTACAGCGACGTCAATTTTACCTTTAATGAGAATTGACTGTGTATATGGAATGTATCATCATTTTCTAGTCTTCACATTAGTTAACATATTAAATGGTAGGGCTCGTTTGCTCACGGCTTGTTACTTTTGAGCTACTGTCATCGAAATGTTTGTAACTGATTGATATCCGGTTATAGAGTAAGAGGTCTGTTACATAGTACACTGCTTAAAGGTCGCACATGCAAGTTGGAGGGGCATGGTACTTGTATATATCTTGCTTACTTTGCGACGTCATAAAGATGTGGTAGTGCCAATGTCAGTAGAGAGTTTTGAGTGGCTGGCAACAAAAGTTCTGCCTGTCCATTACTGCATGTACTGTCAAATGCGAACAGCGGAGCGCGTGGAAAAATACCCAGCTTAGGCAGTATGCCTGTCATCATCAGAGATAGGCACGCTCTTCTGGTTTGCGATAAGTTTTGCTTCTGTTTGCTTCAACGTAGGTTTCTTGTCTTGCCACATTGTTTCCAGAGATGGGGAATTGCGCTGCACGGTTTCTCTGCCGATCGGCTGCAGCATACGCGGGTGAACCCGTCGGTGAAGCTAGCGCTCTTGCTCGCTGGCCTGCAGCGTTTTGATTTTGCTTCCATTATTGTGCTCCCTTCTCCCACGTGAGCCACAGCCACCACCGGTAGATGCCGGTAGCGAAACCGCGCTGCGCAAGTAGCCATCTCTGGAAAGAATGAATGTGGCACAGTGAGAAAACATACGTAAAAGAAAACAGCCGCAAACCAGTAGAACATGCCTATCTTTGATGATTGCAGGCAAATGACCTTGGCTGGACTTTTTTCCACGCATTCTGCTGTTCACATTTCATTTGGCGCCAATAGTACCGCACATGGCGGAATCATGGCTGCATACACCTAAGGTAGCAGTGACCAGTGGGATGCACCCAATTAAAAAGGATAAATTAATTGTCAGCATGTTTGAAGCATGAATACTGCAGTAGGCAATGGGTCGTGGCAGTAAGCAACATGGGAAGTTTGGGTCTCATCACTGGCTGTTGTATATAATATGTGGCTAAAATCTCGTAGCAGAGAGACCCTGTTATCCTCATTCACGGTATGCTGCTGTGGTACTGAGAAGAACACGCTACAAAAAGGACTTACATATGCAAGTATGCTCTCTGCCAGTTTTGGCGTGTATGGAAAGTCAGTTGGTCACTCGTAGCTGAGCACTGCGCTCTTTTTATAGTTAGCACAGCATGTTTAAATGCACGTGGTACATGTACAATTATATATGATACTGCGTTCACAGCATGTTTAAATGCACGTGGTACATGTACAATTATATATGATACTGCGTTCACCACATTTAATTTCACTGAACACTATATTTCTTACTATCACTATTTTCCATTCTTTCAACGTTGAGGTTTCTTGCAAAAGTTTAAAACTAGACTTGAAAAATTGAGCATCTTACTTCAGTACATAGTTTTCGGGTCAAAAGTTCGCCTTACTGTCGTCCCTATATGCCATTTGCACTGTTTCGAGGGGAGGACGTATTCTCAAGGAGACCTTGTCGGAATGCCGAGGGGTGTTCGGGAATCCGAATTGGCCCTGGAGTGGAGGAGCGGCTGTTTTCTCCATTCTACGGAGGGGAGGTAGAGCTTCGAGCCGAGGCACGTTTGTGAATACTGGCGCAAGTCCCACAAGGCAGTCACTTTGCAGAAACCAGCGCACCTGGTTCCTGTCTGCTATGGTGGACTTGTTGATGTTCCGCTGTGATGCTAGAAGTTCAAAATTCTTACTCCAAAATGGATGGGGTTGCTGTTAATCATCAGTGGCTTTATCAGCATTTCAATTGTCCTTGCCCAGTCCCCCCTTTTTTTGTGTTTGTTATATTACAGGAAACAAATATTAGGTATGTTTGCATACATATTTTGCTGATGCACATTTTCTATATGTATACAATCTCCAATATGTTGGCTGCGTGATACACGGCATGGCACGAAGCTAATAAAGGCACCTGGCAGTGAAGAACAGATTAAAATTTAGTGCAGTGCCTCAGTCGGCCTGTCCCGTTGAACATGTCATACAATATATGTAGTTCGTAGCAGAGTGGAAGTTCTAATCGTAAGGTGACTGCTTTCCGACATGGGCAGCTGGCTGTGCTGGCATGTGAATACTTGTCAGCTGCCCCGTCAATCCAGGATCACAGAGTGGACATTCACAATCCTCTTATACCGTGATGACCGTGTTTAAGCGCTCATGTGCTGTGCTATGTCGGCACATGTTGAAGTCCAAGTGATGTAAATTCATCCAAAGCTTTCCATAATGGTGTCCCGCAGAGCCTGCATGCAGCGTATGGACATTAAATCCCACATATCGTATCATTAGACTTAAACCTTGATAGCTATCCATGGCAGTGTTTACAAACCAATGATGTGCATGCAGTATAGCAGTTCCCTTTCATGCGAAGTCGTGCTTGAATCAGTCCTTAACAAAATGAACTTACCTGTACTTGTATGTATGTGTTCACTTTGTCATTGCTGTGCTTTACAACACTTGGGACGGTCCATGCATGTACTGCAGATTTCAAAACGAGGTCCTTTCATGCGAGTGCCACAGGGAAGCCTCGAAAATGGCACATTCTGAGTGGCCATCACCTACTTCACCATCAGAAGAGGTGGTTACTGCCATTTTGTGCGCCCCTTTTGTTTTACTTGATCAACCATGCGTGCCGGTAAACAGTGTTGTCTCAAGAATTGCATTCTAGCACAAACAGGCACCAGTTTCAAACACTCTTTAGTGACTGGAAACTTTTCCAAATTAAAACAGAAAATTCTAATGCTTACATCTGTTGCATTTATGCGGTCTCGCTTATCACGTAAATGCCATATGTGGAAAGATATGAGTAGGAAGCATGTCTGTGCCTTCATGTACAAACACAAAAGATGCAAAAGTCTCGTTGTTTTGACATCTGCCCTAGGCTAGTTGCTTCAGAGAGGACATGAAAGCCAACGATTAGCGAAAGCTGACACAAGAAAATATTGTTTGCAATAAAAGCAATTACAAGACGAGTGACTCCTTCTTGGGCCAGTCAGTCATGTTCCAGCTGGTCTCAAAACAGTACAAGCTCATCTTGTGCAGAATGGCCGAAGGTCTCAAAATATAAAGTGCCATGTCCTTTACGGTAAATTTGTATTAAGTCGCGAGTGATATATTGTTTGTTTTTGGTTTGAATTTCAATGCAAATGCCGAAAAAATTGACAAATGCTTGTGTTCGCATTTGACAACTGTGTACTGCTGGATGCATCGCCACATCTGAACAATAACGGAAGCTTCTGTGTGTTTTCCTCTCTTGTGTGCAGAGGTGTGCATAGTTTGGGAGTAGAGACGGCGCAGGGAGGTCCAGGTTCCTGGGTGCCCATTGGGGCGCCTGGGGGTGGTGAGGGAGACGAGGGGGCTGCGGCACTGCAACAACAGCTGGAGGCTGGCCGGGAAGGGGTGACTGTGGCTGGAGCAGGAGTGGCGGCCACCGCTACTGGCCTTGGCTGCAGTGTGAGTGGAGCAATTGCTGGCACTTCCAGTCAGCAAGTGACCCTGGCTGAGCTCCCAACAGCTGACCAGCTCAAGGCAATGGGCCTGTGCGACACGCTGATCATCTTGAGCGACGCTAGCCAACTGGCCCAGCCCGTCAGCCTGGTCAGCTCACTCGAGGTGAGCTGTGTGGTCTCTCTGAATTTTACTAACAGTTAAAGACCATGTACACGTCCCTTTACGTGGTGCTCTGAATGGTGTCTTTTTGTTCTTGCATACTGTACTGCTTGTTATTATGGTAAGAAGCAGAGGATAACCTTAGATGGTGTGTATATCAATGGACTTCACATGACTTGGGGACAGGAGAGAAAAGAAGTTTGTCCGCTTTGATTTCATCCTGTAATATTAAACCTGCCCATTCTGATACGCACTCTGAACATGCTGCAAAACGATGTACACCCTGCCAAATTTTTAACCATCTCCAGGTTTTGGTGCTAAATTAGCTTGCAAGAGGTTCCTCTTGGCTAAACAGCTGGTTTCTCCATGCCATAATTTGACGCGTCAGGTTGGTTTTCTCTGTGTGACCTGGAACTTCTTTGCGATGGCCCTCATTGGGCTTTCTGGATCATCACTCACGTGGGTTTGCAGAGTATTTAGAACATCGGGAATTGTGGCATCTGATCGCTAACCGAGCCTTTGCCTCTGCATAGATCCCACTCATCATCGGGAGTTTTCTGAAGCTTCAGAAAACATTCAGGAAGGTCGAACTTTCAGAATCGCTGTGGTGTCTGCAGTCAGGTTGCCAAGGGCTGCATGTCATTTCATTGTGAAACTGTATACTGACATCTTAAAAATAAAAAAAATATGGGCTTGCTTGAATTCCGTGCTTAAAGGCATCATGCAGCACCTGCTAATGGCTCCTCTTGTGGACCCTCTTTTACATACATCACTTTACTAATCCCTTAAATTATTTCTTGTTAACTTACATTCAGTCATTGACATGTCTAGCTGTAAGCTACCATATTTGTGAAGCCTTGCATTAACCAGGCTATACAAACATGCCTGCATGGCCTAGGAGTAACGATTCTAACTCGGGATCCAAGGGTCTGAGTTTGATTCCCATCTTGCCCCTTCCATCTCCAGATAGAACCGACAAGTGAACAATGCCTGCCAACACAGTCATGTGGTCTTGTGACACAGCCACTTAACAAACCTGTGCCCTGCCTTGTTATCTGTCAACTGTCACCTCCCAGAGGCATGCTCGGGATTTTTAGTTCGCAATGCCAATGTCGAATTTTACGGAGTGGCGCTTAACACTATCATGTTAAAAGGCACTAAATCAGTAACGATACAATACAAACGAAGCTGTTTTGCCTGGACAGATATAGAAAGGTCTCATGTCTCTAGCAGTAGTGAGCATAGTGTCTTCCGATACATCTCGCACCGAGTATTACACACTGTTGCACCAGTATTGTGTTACAGTGGTCGTGTTCGTAAACATCTTGTGCACTGGATATTTTGTACTGTTGCACCACTGTTGTGTGAGGATGAATTTCAGTCCCACAGGTCTGTCATATTTCGGTGGCCAAATGATGTGGTGCTCTCTCTGCTCGCAGCCTGTCCAGTGCCTGGAGGGCACAGCCGAGGCTGTGGCCCGCAGTGGTGCCAACCTGGTGCTTTGTCTGCCTGACGAGACATTGTCGCTGGATATGGTGGACCCAAACCAGGACGTACCTGCCTGGAGCTGGCTCCCACCACTGCCTGCATCGGCCACCGGTCCCCACACTCCGGGGGAAGCTGCCCTTGTCAGGTCCAGTGTCCCAGTTGGAGTTTCTGCAACTGCTTCTACACTTGCCACAGCATCCGGAGAAATGCTGCTAGTGATGGACTCCTCCCCTGTGGAGGACTCTGTTGGGCTGGCCGCCAAGAGCTGGTTCAACGACTCCGTGATAGCCACCCAAGCGCTGCTTACCCTGGAAGGCCACAAGTGATCATGGCATGGCACCATTTTGCTTTTTTTTTTCTATCTTTTCTACGGGTGGAGCAGTGACACGGGCTGACTTTTGCCTCTGATCAGTGGACATTGTGAGTTGTGTGACGAACTGTTTTGGGGCACTCGACTGCTGCTTGCTGGACAGGGCGTGAGACACAATGTTCCTCCGTATAGTACTGTGGAATTTCGCTTAAATTAACTTGGTCGGGCCTCTGGGGCAGCACATCCAAAAGAATTCGGCGACACTGTGTAGGCAGTGCTGAGGCATTCTTTGTGTCATAGTAATGCTTCTTCTGCAGCTGCTGCCGGGAAGGTTGTTTGGGTCTTTTTGTAGACCTGGTGTGGAGCTGGTGGCTTGGCATCCTTGTCAAGCACTTGTTAGATTACCACAACTCAAATAACAGGAAGAAAGCCTCTGTTGAAAGTGATTCTTCGTATTCGTGGCTGCTGCAGTGGGTCTTTTAGTAACAGCAGCTGCAGTTGGTGCAAGGTGATGAGGCAACTTTTTTTCGGTTATAGTGCTCGTATCCTGAGCAAGAGGATTTCAGAAATGGGTGGTTTTTGGCCGGCAGAATTAGTCCTGTGAAGTTTCACTGTACAGTATAGGGTCCCAGATTGAGCCTGTTGCTCGTAAAATAGTCATGGTGCAGCACATGCCCTTGGGTGGTGTGTGGCACTTTCTTTGGTGTGCCTCGGTGCGTTGACACACAGGTAAAGAAAGAATAAAAACTCTATAATAGACAGAGGTGACAGTGCACCCCTATCTTCAGGCAGTGTATCTTAATGCATTTCTGTCAAAGTGACATACCACTGTTCCGCCTTGTTGTTGTGCCCTAGGCCGTTACAAGCTTGCAAGCACACAAGCAATGTTTTCATGTATGAGGAGGCAGTTGCACAGGGCCGATTGGCAAAGCTAGTCTAAAGCTGCGGGGTGATTATTGCTACTTGGTGTGGCATCACTACTTTGCAGCGTGACCCTAACTTTGTCTTTTATTCTGAGGCTTTCAGGAAGCTGCCGTGCATTTGCATAGTTTTGGAGGTGGTACTAGGTTGGCTGGAGCAGTCCTGCCAAAGTTACCTGGCAGAGTTGAGCTGCACCCATAAGTAAAAAATTATATCTAGAGCCTGCTTCAAGTTTTCTGTTTATATTTACATGCTTCAAGTTACTCTAAATTCTAGATTTGTGGTTAAGAGAGGGGAACCCAAAGATTCGGTTACATCTGGCCTGTCACACGTTTCAAGACCTCTAACCCTACTTCTTTATCCGCATTCTTTTGATCAAGGCAGGACTATTTTCATGCAAACTTGGTGTGCTGCAGAGATGCTAGCACTGGAGTCTGGAAGGAGGGTGGGTTGCAAGTAGGCAAAACTGAATGGAATGTGAAGTCCTCGTATTCTCTTTTGTTGCATATGAAGGGCTTCAGAACTCCATGGCCAGGTTTTGATTTGGCTGTTTTGGAAGCTGGCAGGTATGGGTGTACAGCAGTACCGGGCGAGCGTCGACTGCCTGGCGCTGCTGTGCCGGAAGACGCAGGAGATGAAAAGGCAAGCGAGGGTAAGGGCATGCCCACAATTCTTGCTGCTGCAGTGAGCCTCGCCTGCTAGGCTGTTCTGATTAGTATGAAGCAACCCCTGCCACAATCTGCTGGTAGGCATCGGTGCCCAAAGAAGCTGTTACTGCTTGTTTTCGTCCGCTATATGTGCATATATTGTGAATAATATCTTGAAAGTATACACATTTTTAATAAAAAACCGAACATGCCCAATAATTATTTTACAATTGTTACCTTGGCCAAAATATTGTCAGGAACATTAAATATAGTCACCTTGATTACTTCAAAAAGAAACCTTCTTGAGGCAGTACCCGTAGATTGAACCAGGGACAAGTAATATTTAAGTTAGCACCAATCGAAGCCGCAAGCATACAGCAGTTGGAACAAGTGCTCGCAGGACACGGGCATGAAACTCGATTGAAGGGGTTGCTTCCGACGGCGCAGAGCAGCCAAGCAAATAACACTCGTTCAAGCAGCATGATTATGCCCTCCTGCTCGTTCCCTCTCCCAATTTCCTCTTTGCCTCGGCTCAGCGCTGCTGCAACGGGCAGTCGATGCTCGCGTGGTGCTGTTAAAGTATTGACAAGCTATACATGTGTACACTTGATGTGAAATTTTGGTAGTACTACACTGCAGTCTCAGTTTGGCCCTTGGAAGGTTAAAAATTTATTTTAGCAACCCACTAATCTTTTAAAGTGTATTGGATCAAACAATCATTGGTCAGTTTTGGTGCCCGGAAGGAGTTGTTTGTGTTTTGTGCCCCCTTACAGAATGGTTTAGGTTAATCTCCAGCGCTGGCCTTTATTCTGCAGGCTGCTGAACCACCAACAAATGCAATTGCTGCTGTTTGCAATGCATCTGTAGTGTGCTTTTTTTTTTGTTGTTTTTCTTGTTTTGTATTGAAAATAGTGAAATGCTCACCACTGTCATTGCAGAGAGCCAGCAACACTTTGCACGCTGAACAAAGAAGTGATCATGATACTTGCTGGGCATTTCTGTCAGTTTTGCCTGTCACGTGCTGTCTTCAAGGTGGCTCAGGCCAAAAGTGTGTGGATCTTGATCCACGGGGTTAGCTGTTCTCGTCTGCCAATGAATTTTGTGCATGTGTTTTTGTACTAAAAGTGCATGGCTCACCAATCTTGTGACACATGAAGGCACTGCACTTAAGTTTGAAAGGTTGTTACAGCAGCCTGGTAGTTGTGGCTGATCAAAGTAGAGCATGTCGAATACTAATGTGCTTGCAGTGATTTTTTATCGTTCTTCTTGGTGTGGCATGGCTACCTGTAATTTGTTTTTGTTTCGAGCCATATTTTCATCTGTTATGTTTTGCAGCCTTGTTTCGCTTTTGCAATGCACTGTCTGCCTCATCAAATTCTATTTCTGTTAAAGTGGTATCTAGTGCTTCTTGATCGTCGTAGTTGATGTGCGCAAGAACTGTGCAGCTCGTTAGGAGCGGAGTTCTGAAGTTTTCTGCTCTGTTCAGAATTTATTAAATGTATGCTTCAGGGAACACCCTGATTGACCTCTACGTTCAGAATACTTAGTTAAGTAGTTTTTTTTTTTTTTTTTGTATTAAGAAACCTGCATGTGTGAAATTTGAAACTTGAGGAATGTTTTTGTTTCTTTATGTATTTATGGCTTTACACAGTTGGCAAATGTTATGTGGCTTGAAGATTCTATACATGCTACAACAGTTGTGCATTTTCTTAGTTACGCAATGTTCATGAGGCGTGTGGGAATAGGGCGTAGACAATAAAATGATGGCGATGGGATCTTGCATCCCTCTACTTTGTTAACAGAGCTGGTGAAGTAGCAGGAACAAGTGTGGAACACATAGTTTGCCTTTATGTTGTTGCAGATTTCCTGTACATAAGAGGCACAGTCGACTTGCTGGTGCATGTACATAGAGTATTTTCCTCATAGACTAAATAAAAGATCCGCGGTACACCGTTGTATGAGGGCCTGTTAAGGCTGCAAGTGTCTACACTTTCACTAGGTTTTTGTTCTCTCCAACCACTGGAAGTCAAGCAGAACATTGCAAAGAGTATTTCTCTCCATACTGCTGACTGATAGGTGGTAATTTTTAGCACACTGTGAAAGAAGGCCAGGTCCAGACGGCAAGGTCGTGAAGGCAAGGAAGGCAAGGTATGCAGTGTCAGCGTTTAATCTGCTGGCAAAAACCCAAGCGCGCGCCGGAGCTGGCGCCGCGGGACGATGATGATGGTATGTACAAAAGGAAGAAGATCATGGTACGTACAAATGAAAAGATCCGAGGAGGGCTCACAACACCTTGGGGAGCTGGACATTACTCAAGCCGCACTTGCCCAATTAAACAATCCAGGGCAGCCTGTCGTTTGTTTTGAAGGCTATATATTGCTTGTTTTGTGGCATTATGGAACTCCTGCAATGGTGCAGACATTTTGACTTGCAAGGGAGAGCAACTGACCCTGCCAGTTTTACGGTACAACTGTACACACTTTGGCACTCTGATTACCTAAGGATGCTGCATAAAGCCATTTGATATCTTGGCCTGTCCTTTCTGATGGCTAGCTTTCAGGCATACTTGCTCCTAATCAGGTCGAACAGGACGTGTGCACTGTGCCTTTCCAGGATGCAGTGCATAGCTTATATCATTGCAGAGTGCTGAGAGCACTTGCTAGCCAGCCCCCATCTTGGAACCAACTTTGCAGAAATTCTTGGGTTGAGTGGTGGATCTACATGCGGCACAAAAGGAGAAAGTGACATATGTCCTGAATTGAGAAAGACAAACGAGTGTTTTAAATCCAGCAAATTAACTTTAGGCTAGCTATAGGCAATGCTCCTAAACAAGTGGTAATGTTCTTGATGTGTACCCCGCCGGGGTGGCGCAGTGGTTACGGCGCTCGACTACTGTTCCCAAGGATGCGGGATCGAATCCCGGCCTCGGCGGCCGCTTTTCGGTGGAGGCGAAAAGCAAAGCGCCCGTGTGCTGTGCGATGTCAGTGCACGTTAAAGAACCCCAGGTGGTCGAAATTTCCGGAGTCCTCCACTACGGCGTCTCTCATAGCCTGAGTTGCTTTGGGACGTTAAACCCCACAAACCAACCAACCAACCAGTTTGTATTCCTAACATAAACATAATACATCTCGTGTTTGGCGCATGATAGCCTTAGTTGCTTATGCGTCATTAAACACAACACAGTTGGGAAGGCATTTGTTGGAAGTAGAATTTCACAAAACTAAGGATGCTTTTAGTTTCATAAAACACCCCACATGTGGCTTGCGCCATGATCTTTCTTTCATTTATGGTTCTGGAGTTGAACAACGGTTATGGTTATAAGGAAAACAAGTTTGTATCATCTGAAGGAATTGTGGATTTAGGTGATGCAAGGTACTGCAAGCCTTCTAAAAAAAAAAATGGCAGAGTCCAAAGCTGCCAGATACACTTAGCCTTAAGTGGTCGAGTTTAATTTGGAGCCCTCCATTGCAAACTCTCATATCTCGTATGCTGCCTGTAGACATTCGCCCAGCCTCCCATACTGACAAGATTGAGAACATAGGATGTGCAGAATTTATGCCGTGCATACACGTTGGACGCGCGAGTGAGCACATGATGGTAACGCCTAAGTTTGAGTAGTTGAAACCTGGCAGTAGAGTAGAGTATGACTATCCTTGTAGTGGTGTGGAATGCAGGTACAGTTTGGGTGCTAATGCCAGTACAAGTGTTCAGTAACAGGGCAGCGGTGCAGGATTCATCCAACTATAAGCTAGTGGCATAACACCATTTAGCAAAAGTATGCCTATCAAGTTCCATACTATTAGGATGATGATGAAAACTTAAAAGAGCAAAATGTTCAGCCCTTCAGGACTTTTTGCCCGCATAGCGCCATCGCGACTTCAAACGTTCATGTGATGGCGGTTCATGACGTTTATCGCCCTGCCGCTGTGCATGGATGCGCCTGTAGGGATATCGGGGCGAAAGCGTTATACTTGTGTCAGGAGTGGTGCGAACAGAAAGTGGCAACAAAAATATAACGTTATTAATGCGAAAGCATTACTTCGCTATGTTCACAGATTTCTGTCCGCACACCGCGTCCGCAGCAGTTGTAATTGAGAAATGGTAAAGGTTAATGAGTGGTGTCAATCTATATAGTGTGACGTGATGTGTCCGAAACAATAATTAGGACAATAAGTTGATTAGGTAATTAATTACAGTCTCCGACCAGGATGATTGGGTGATGAAGTACCCCGCACCTCCAACCAAATGTTACGAAGCGGCAAGCCGATGAAAACAGGAGAACAGAGCGATGGTCGATGACAGTGAAATGAAGTGTCGGGTCCCGTGGGAAATGCCCGGAGAAAAAGCGCGCGGGCGGCGACGTCGGCTGCCTCATTCCCTTGGAGACCTTGGTGACCTGGAACCCAAACGAGAGATCGGTACGCGGGATCCGAATCTCGACTGCAATTTTGGTATATGCGGTAAGCTAGGGGAGCAGTCCACCCTTGCTGGACGTTCCGACAAGCCCCTCGCGAGTCGGTTATGATGTATTTGGAGGAGGAGTCAGAGGCTGCGAGGCCCGCTTCTTCCTTGAATTGTCCGTAACAATATAAACGTAAAGCGAAACTGGTCTCATTAGCCGATGGCTTGGCGCCTCATTTGAATGCATCATACTAAAATAGTTCGTCAGTCAATTAGAGTGACGTCAAGATGTATCAAATACTACATAGTTAATTAAATCAGTCAATTAAGGTGACGTCAAGTATGTGACGTCACGCAACCTGAAGTCGAGCAAAAAAAGGGCGTAGGAAGAGATTGGCGCGCAAATTGAAAGTACCAAAGAAGTCAACAAGCGCCGCCCGGCGGCGTTGGAGCGCACTCGTTCCCGCTTGGTCCTCATAGCTGACTGCAGATGGGTGACGTCACATCCTTGACATCACCCTATTTGAGTGACTTAACTATTTTAGTATTTGGCGCTTTGAAATTGCGCGTCAATCGCAGTATCTGTCACTCGCGGAATCCCGCTATCATCCTCACGGTAGACAGGCGGAATTCTGAAGAGCGTTTCACGACCTGGGACATGGCACAGCGGTAAAGCACTAGGCTGGGGATCTCCAGCCAGTGTCTGCGTTCTCGAAGCTGCTGGCAAAGAATGCCCACCATGTGCGGAGGAGGTAGGCGGTTCTATTCCCGGATGGAGACTATGTTTTTAAAGGTATATTGAATAAAAAAATTGCCGCCGAGATTTCCAGCGCAGATGGTAGCTATCGCATTGGGAGTCACCAAAACAATCCACTTTATGAACAGAAATGAGCGGAAAGTAAGTATTTTAATGAATATTTCTCAAATCACCGCACCTAGCGGGCTCCTGTGAAAGCTCTGACAAAACCGGATATCACGTCACAACTACCCCCACGCGACCGGTAGCACCTGTTCATTTTTCCTTTCCACCGTGGTACTCACAAAGCGCAAGAACCGACGTGCTTTTTTTTTTTTTTGCTGCTCGTGTTCCTGCGTACAATTCATCGTTTCTAGCGCCCTCCGTATGCGTCCCCCTCGACCTCCCTCTTGTGCAGCATTCCACACTTCGCAGCATTGTGCACGTCGCGACGCGGGGGAACCAATACTGCGTGTAGCCGGTCAACCAACTTCAGGTGCGGGGGCGGCGTCGGTGAGATCGCAGGGCCATGACGTTGCTGAGGGTAGTTGGGACGTCACATCCGCCGGATCACAGTCGGGAGCGTGCTACCTCTGACCCGGCGGCGTATTTGGGTTTGCTCGGTACGGTGGCTCCGCAAGGGACAAAACGACAGAAGAGACGAAGAAAGCGGGCTGTTCCGACTAGCACCTACCGCCCCCAGGAGCCGAGTAGCTTAGCGATTAGCGGCGCATGTTTTTCAATGGGCGTCATGTTATACGCGGCACTAGCAATTGAGAGAGCCTATAATACTATTACTACTACTACTACTACTACTACTACTACTAATAATAATAATGTCGCTTTGGGACGTTAAACCCCACAAACCAAACTAATAATAATAATAATAATAATAATAATAATAATAATAATAATAATAATAATAATAATAATAATAATAATAATAATAATAATAATATTATTTATTATAGGCTCTCTCAAGTTAGTGCCGCGTATAACATGACGCCCATTGAAAAAAGCATGCGCCGCTAATTGCTAGGCTGCTCGGCTCCTGGGGGCGGTAGGTGCTAGTCGGAACAGCCCGCTTTCTTCGTGTCTTCTGTCGTTTTGTCCCTTGCGGAGCAACAGTACCGAGCAAACCCAAATACGGCGCCGGGTCGACCCGGCGGCCGCTCTGAAAACGTCAAAAATACAGCCATCCGCTCAAACTAACCGGAATTATGTGTCTGTACTAGTGTAATCGTGTCCTAAGAATGCAATTGTGGTGCTTTCTGAATATTCTTGGATATTTGTTCAGTATACCTTTAATGAGGAGGAATCGCACACCTCTTAAGCGTTGCTAGGCAGCGTCGCCAGAGCTTGGAGGCGGGGCTGCGCAGCTGTGTGTGTGAACAACTTTTATTTCCACCAGAATGGAGGCCCCCTACTCCCCGCCCCCGTCACGCAGGCCTAAGGGACGGGGGCCGGGACCTCCGCGATTAGAGGCAGGCAAAGAGGTCTTGGTTCCTTGCGGCCTCTTCCGCCAGGCGGATGGCTTGTTTCTGTAGGGTTGGGTCGGTTGGGTCCTCGCCTTGGCTGTGACGTCATTTGGCCGCGGCTTACAGCATTCGTCACTCAGTTTCGCGTATGCGCAGAACTGGCAAATATGTGCACCGGCTCACGCGAAGCTCGGCTCCGACCCTCGTAGTGAAGCTTTTCGCTTCAAAAGAAACATACCAAACTGCGAAGCTCACTCTATACGGCGAATCCCTCTCAATGCCATTTCTTTCGACATCTCGACACGAAATGAAATGAAGAGGGCGCTGACGAAGCAAACGTCGTGAAAGGCTATTCAAGCCAGTGTCTGCGTTCTCGAAGCTGCTGGCGAAGAATGACCAACATCCGCGGAGGAGGTAGGCGGCCCGAGAGACGAGCCGACAGGCGGTTCTCGGACGAGAGCCTACTTTCCGAGAAGTGAGTACATGAGTGTGCGAGTCAAAGGCGTGCGCGCATCTTTGTATGTCGGAGCGCGCCTTCCACAATATCTAGATGTCGCAAAACAGAAATATGGCACCAAGGGCAGGCAACAAGTGTGGTGAAACACGAAATATTGACTAAAAAAAAAAATAACTCAGGCAAGTGCAAAAATCCTTCGTTTAGGTATTTATTGGCGTTTTTAAGCATCAGCCGTAAGTTTCAGACCTTATTTATTTATCCGACCTTGGTTTTCAAAGCCAAAGTTACGTGGTAATTAATGTGTTCTAGTATTACATGCTCATTAGAGAGAAGAAAACATGCAACTAAAATTAGCTACAGTCCTTTAACAGATTCGGCTCATTCTGAAGGGGAAAAAAGCTCCTCATTTAACATTCAAGACATAAAATGCATGCACCTATAATAAATTAAGTAGAATGTCGGCGGTCACCGCTGCTCATTCGACCACGGCCGGGCTGGAGAGGAGCGGTGCGCGTCCCACTGCCTCCAGTCCGGCCACGTACGGTTCTGCCCGCTCCGTGTAAGCTAATCACGTGAGGCGCCTCCACGCGTTTCCCATTTGTTCAAGCGCGAGTGACCGCAGTAACTTCGATATCACAGGAAATTACAGTTGCAGAGCGGACACGACCGGAGCTCGGATTATGCTAATATTAAAGTGTCTACTTATAAGTATCTGTGCTTTATATTAAGGCGGATGAACTTTCACCTCCGTAATGTCCAACACGTGCCCCCCCCCCCTCAAAACTACCGACCGCTAAGTAAAAAAAAATAAACACCGCCTTGCCCCGGGTGAGGATCGAACTCACGACCTTCAGATTATGAGACTGACGCGCTGCCTACTGCGCTACCGAGGCGGATGAGTTGATACCGCATGAAGCCTCCCCCACCCCCCTCAAAACTACCAACCGCTAAGTAAAAAAAAAATAAACACCGCCTTGCCCCGGGTGAGGATCGAACTCACGACCTTCAGATTATGAGACTGACGCGCTGCCTACTGCGCTACCGAGGCGGATGAGTTGATACCGCATGAAGCCTCCCCCCCCCCCTCAAAACTACCAACCGCTAAGTAAAAAAAAATAAACACCGCCTTGCCCCGGGTGAGGATCGAACTCACGACCTTCAGATTATGAGACTGACGCGCTGCCTACTGCGCTACCGAGGCGGATGAGTTGATACCGCATGAAGCCTCCCCCCCCCCCCCCTCAAAACTACCAACTGCTAAGTAAAAAAAAAAAAAAATAAGCACCGCCTTGCCCCGGGTGAGGATCGAACTCACGACCTTCAGATTATGAGACTGACGCGCTGCCTACTGCGCTACCGAGGCGGATGAGTTGATGCCGCATGGAGTGAAAGCCTAGCGCACGTGCTACCCCAGTTAAAGCCTAATTGAATGATTGATTCATTGGTTCACAGGAAAGGAAAGGCGCAGTATCTGTCACACTTGTAGCTGTGGTCACCTGAACCGCGCCGTAGGGGAAGGGAGGAAGGTGGGAGAGAAAGTGGATAGAGAGAAAGACGAGCCGTAGTGGAGGGCTACGGAGTAATATCGACCACCTGGGGATCTTTAACGTGCGCTGACATCGCACAGCACACGGACGCCACTTCGTTTCGCCTCCATCGAAACGCAGCCGCCGAGGTCGGGATCGAACCCGGGTACTCCGGCACAGTAGTCGGGCGTCTTACCACTGCACCACCCCGGCGGGGCTTAAAGCCTAATGCACGTGTCGTTTGGTTTGGTTTGAGAGAGACACAGGCTATGAGAGACGCCGTATTGGCGGACTCCGGAAATTTTGACCACCTGAGGTTCTTTAGCGTGCACTACATCGCCCAGCACACGGACGCCACTCCATTTCGCCTCCATCGAAACGCAGCCACTGGTGGTCGGGATCGAACCCGGGTACGCCGGCGCAGTAGTCGGGCATGTTGTTGTTGTGGTTGTTGTGGCTGTAGGAAGAAAAGAAAATGCCCGGGCCTGCAACTGGCTCTGTAGCTGAGCCACCTTCGCTGCCTCGTGTGGACAGAATATAGAATAGATATGAAGAAAAGAAGAGGGAGAGAAAGACGCGCGCCGCAACAACAGCCGTCGTCCGCCACCACCAAAGCGGTGGCGGGCGCAACGACGGCCCACAACAGACAAAAATCAGTGGCTGGCCAGCCCCCGCCGCAAGCGGCGTTGACCTATACTGTCCCAGCCCAGTAGGGCCAGGAACTGCCACCCTTCACCACCTCCCTCTCGGGCATCACCACCGCGGCGGAGCGCAAGTGCTGTTTCGATGTGTCACCCATGTAGGATGAAGTGCGAAGCAAATAAAGAATGTAATAATAATAATAATAATAATAATAATAATAATAATAATAATAATAATAATAATAATAATAATAATAATAATAATAATAATAATAATAATAATAATTTATTTTTCCTTTACTACAAGGAAAGGAAAGGAGCAGCCGCTAAAAAGCTGCTTCGAAGAGCAGCTTGACGGGGCGGCTGCCCCTGCATATGGCGGCATTTCACAGCAGAGAAAGTCACGCCCACACTGTAAATAAACGATCAATGGAGAAATAATTAGACTACAAAAAAGCACTAGGTAAATCAGGAAAAATACATAAAAATAAAACAGAAACGCCGCAAGACAGAACACCTAACTTAAAAATATGTATTTATAGAAACATTTCGCGGATTAATTTGTGCACTGCCTAGCCCAGGTGCGGGCAGCTAATGCTTTCTCTCCACATTCGGTTCAGCAGCATTGAACCCTCCTCATTTATATGTAAGCTGGTAGCTTACGCTCTCGCGTCATACTCTTAAGGATGAGCCGAGGTATATGTCTGCAACGTTCACTCGTGTCACCAAAATGACGTGCGTAGCCAACGAGCGTTTCCGATTGAAGCACACAACTTCTACATGCAAACATCACGGGTGCCTTTTCCGTACCTAAGATATAGGACGTCGGGGGCGAAGCACATGACAAGGCGCCTGCTTGAGATGCAGCGTACACCAAGATTTAAGTGTCCCCAATAATGTAGCACCTTGCACTGATAGGGCGTGATAGGGGAATAATGTAGCAGGCAAAAGAAGCTTCCGCCGTTGCTATCGCAATTCAACTACGGTTAACCAGAGTTAAACCACAACTAATTTTTTTCTTTATTGTCGGTATTCAGCCAAGCGCAGCGAAAGACGAAAGATCAACAACAAAAAACACATACAAATGTACAGAGGCTCCACATAAGCAGCCTGCTATACCATGAGGCTAGGCGTTGTCCAGCTAAAAAGCTTCAGTCGTGTAAATTAACCAATCGGGCACATTTGCTCGCGCCTTCACAACCTCAAAAAGGTAATTGTCTAATCACTCACTGAAATATATCCTTGTAGGACGTGTGCACCTCGGAAGCATCAATTATCGATTATCTTTTTGTTTTGCTGAAAATGAAACTGCGCGAAAAGTGCCTTTGGAAAATTCGTAATAAGAATTAAGAAATGGGGATGATTCAGGCATTCTTGGATATAGGAGTCTGAAAAACCCAAAAAGGTTCTAGATTCTAGTTTGGGAAGCCCATAGCTGCTTTATAATTTCGTGCGGCGCTTGTGCACTTCATATTTTGGGGTTTGGATGCCGCCAAATGAAATTGCCCGACGGCCGACCGTCGGTAGATGAATTGAAAGAGCTTAACAGGGGGTATTCTCGTCCAGCCCATGCACGCCCGAAGGTGGGCTCAGATTGGCTACGATTAGGCTGGTTAACAGTTGCCCAAAGACTTTCAGCCAACAATCGGCAAATGGTAGGAAATTAGTCGGTATCTAATGTGCGACAGCCAAGCATAGGCCAAAGTAGGGCCATGGCTGGCTGCCCAAGAGGTTGGTTAGTACTTTGAGCCATGCACAAGTCGCGCGCAATAGACGGGCTGTGAATAGACATCGGAAAGGCGCCTTCTTGAGAATTAGCATGCAAGTTTTTAGCAAATGCATTTGAGTAATGTTCTCACAAATATGGCAGAGCGGACTTTTTAACTAAAAAAGATTTGGAACATCATAATGCAATCTTTAAATTTTCATTTTTGCCTTCACAAGCTTAAAAACGATTGAAATAACTTATCTCGACTTGCGACAGTCACTGGTTATAAAATATAGGTCTCATGCGGGGGAAATCTAAGCTCGCTGAAAGATGTTGGGAGGAGTGGGGAGGTGGAGTGGGCTGGCACTAACGGCGGGGGCCAGCCTGCCACCGGTTTTTGTGCCTGTTGTAAGCCGTCATTGCACCCGCCACCGCTTCGGCTGCGGACGATGGCTGTTGCGACGCGTCTCTCTTCGGTTATAGCGTAGCTGTTTGGCGCCCGTTCCTGCGTTTCGCGTCGTCGTCGCCGTCGGCGTTGTCTCTTGTATCCTGCTCCGCAGCTGGGGCCGCGCGCGTTGCTCCCACCGCTCGCAGCTGCGTGTACACCTCCCCCCCCCCCCCCACCCCCTCCTTCTTCCTGCGTGGCTGCGACGGTGTTCTCCGGTTGCCGAAGCGCCGGCTCGGCGTCGGCGGATCACGGTGCATGCATCCCAAGCCGAAACGCAGAGCCTCTTTCCTCTTTCTTTTCTTTCTTTATTTTCTCTTCTGTCGGCACGAGGCAGCGGAGGTGGCTCAGCTACGAAGCCAGTAGCAGGCCCGTGCATTTTCTTTTCCTTCTTCCTACAGCTACAACAACAACAACAACAACATTCATTTTCATTTCTTGTATTTGATTTTGGCAATTTCTTCAAGGTGTAAGCCACGTACAACTTTACTCTGTCAGTTAATCGAAGAGCTCAGTTACAGCGCGTTTGCTCCATTTGCTATTTTAGGGCAACGAAGAATTTCTTCTGTTGACTCGTGTACAAACTGCAAATCTTTGCAATTGCAAATTGCAACACTACAGGAAAGTTGCTACTTATGTGCACGTATTGCAAAAGTAATTAAAGGCACCTGTACCACTAGAAGCACTTGGCTCGTGCTCGCAGCAGTGCTGTATCACAGACGTTTTATTCGCAAGTCCGACAAAATTCCCACATTTAACTGGAAGGCTTGATCTGTTAGGTTACCAGCTTCGAATAGGCGCAGTTTTTTTATGCTTTGGGTTAACACTGATAAAAGGAAAGTGGGAGAAGGTCGGGAGAAGCACAAACAGATTGCGCGTCCACTGTACAAAGAACGAAACGCGAGAATCGAAGCGCATGGTATCGAGTATTTTGGCTCCTTGTGACGGTGCGTCGGACTAACAGTGACGGTTTGGAATGAAAGGAACATAAGCTTCCCGCACATTTTTGAGACGCTTAAAATGAGTACGTAAACTTTTTTGAGGCACGCGCGTACTCGCATTACCACCGTGAATGATATAGTTTTATATTTGTTCATTTTTAAGCAATACCGGCATCAAGCCTTGCGATGCATTTTTGAGAGTACCTCATTTTATAGTGCTGTGAGAAAATCTTATGGTGTCTGCAGGGGCTGGACAAAGATTTCAATGAGTATGCTGACATACTTGATGAAGGCAGTGGTAGTCTTGCCGAACAGGAGGCTTATTGTATTTTATCGCTCAGAAGTAACCAGTCATTGTTAGTGAAAATGATTGAGTTAATTATAGACGCTGTAGTAGCATTGATAAGTGCACTAGCTTCTCTTTGAGGCGAAGCTGTCGCAACAAGGTATCTGAAGTGTTCGCTTGTATGATTGTTGGAATGTAGCCCGAATATTAAATGAATAATTTCTTCTTGCCATTAATATAGTATTCAGGTTTAAGTAAATATATTGCCTATAAAAACCAAAACAGTTTCTGCAGCATGCTGTGTTGCTAAAGGTGTGGCACAAAATTGTGTCTGATTCTGTTTGCTTTAATGTCCTAATTGAACTTTTTTTGAAGGTGCTTTGTTGTTAAGATAACATGATCTAATTCATGACTTTGAACATGAACATAGACAAGCTTACCTATATGTCCATTACATTACCTCGGTAATTATATTAATCAAGCCATATGCATCTCTACAGCGAGTTGATTGCAGTCAGCATGTTGGGCACAAAGTAAGACATTTACTGAAGTAATACTGTGAAGTCAGATTTTGTATGCGTTCCTCTGGGAAGCAGAAAAGAAAAGGATGCCCATTTTAAAGAAAACCTGGGACAATGCATTTCAACAGGTCATGTCCAGATAATTTTATTTATATGCATGAACTGCGATTGCTTGCTGTAGTGACTTGAGTTATTCTAATTTGCACTTTTATGCACTGTCCTGCAAATGCAGGATGAAGAGAAGCCACTGAGGTGCGTGGTGTTAGCCAACATGCTCTAACATGCTACTGACTTCCTCGTCGCTAAGAGACAGCGCCTGTTTCGTGTTATTGATGGTACCCAGGGACTTACTGCCATATTGACTTCTTAACACCAGAGTTCAATAGCAGCATTCTCAACTGGGTAGCTGAGAGTCGTTTTTAGGAGCCTCTCAATCGAAGCGGAAGCCGGCTGCACAACGGTTCATCGGTATTTAAAATAGATTTTATTTAAATTATCCTGGAATGTGTATCTTATTTGATGCTTCAGATGTTGTTTTGTAACAAGCCGCTTCTTTCTGCTGAATAAATTTTGCCGCTCACTGCGTACTGCCACGGCCGCTCGATGGAAGCGCTTCCATCGAGCGGCCGTGGTACTGCATATCATTGTATGTTATCCTGTCCACATATTTCAATAGCAGAGATGCAATGCCACATTGACATGTCAAATGTGTATTAAGCAAGTGTAATAATGTAACCCAATCCATAATAACTTAGCGTACATGCAAAGCACTAATTTATGCACTTCAGCTCGAAAGGGCGCAGGTGTGTATAGCACCCTTTTTAACAAAGGATGTAGACATTAGCACCCTTTTTGACAAAGGGTGCAGAACGCTTGCAGCATCCTTCTCTGCAAAGGGTGCAGATGCAGCACCCTTTTTGCAAAAGGATGCAGATTGATGCCCCGCCGGGGTGGTGCAGTGGTAAGACGCCCGACCTCTGTGCCGGAGTACCCGGATTCGAACCCGACCTCGGCGGCTGGGTTTCGATGGAGGCGAAACGAAGAGGCGTCCGTGTGCTGTGCGATGTCAGCGCACGTGAAAGATCCCCAGGTGGTCGAAATTACTCCGCAGCCCTCCACTACGGCTCCTCTTTCTCTCTTTCCACTTTAACTCCCACCTTCCTCCCTTCCCTTACGGCGCGGTTCAGGTGTCCACAGACACAAGTGTGACAGTTACAGCGCCTTTCCCTTCCCATGAACCAATTATTATTATTATTATTATTATGGTGCACCCTTTTGTAGAAAGGGTGCAATGCTGACCTATGCACCCATTAAAAGGGTTTGTTGGTGCCCCCTTGCACCCTTTCTGAAGGGTGTAAGGGTGTTAGTTATAGACACGGCAAAATACCCTTAAGAGTGTTTTTTTTTTTTACAGTGTACGGGCTGACCAGAGACGACGCCCGGCAACCCGATCCCACCGCTGCCACCATTTGTGACGTTCCTTCTAGAACCATAATCTGAATCCCTGGGATGTCTCTGGGACGGCTGTGCGTTGTCAGGGAAGGAATTATACCCGTAGCTTATTGCCTATTTGAATAAGGGCAGGACGAATATTCCATCTATTATGGCGTTTCCAGCCAATTGCGGAATTTTTATGGGTCTAACGCAAGCAGAAATCGGAAGATGAGAGAAGTGTGTGGAATCCCGGCAATCGATTTGTGAGCTGCGTGATAGCGCTCCAGTTTCGTAAGTGCAGTGGCAGTATGTGCGACTGCGCTTACGAAACTTTGTGGCACCCGCTGCATGTGCGACTGCCACAAATGTGACGTACTCACTGCGACTGTCGATGCGATTAGTGTCACGATATTGGTGGTGATCAATTAGCCCCGTAAATGTGTGTATATATTGGCAGAAATGAGCACAGTCGCGTTCGCGCGTTCAAACTTACTGCGGTAACTGCATTTCGACCACCGTGACTGTGTCCTTTTTATAATGCAGTCGCAGTATATGAGCCAAGCAATTTGTAACGGCCCTGTTCGTCTGGTCATGAGAAGCTATCCGTGAATAGTAGTAAAACGCTGGGCCGGTGTGTGCAATCAACGGGGCTGTTTTTATTCGTCAGTATACAACATGTGAGTCGCATGCATGTAACAGTTATACTATATAACAGGACCTGTGGGAGGTCCTTTTACACGGCGTGGAAAGAACAGCTGGGCTTGACAACCGGACTGGAGGCTGGAGTGAGAGAAGGGAGGACAGATAGCGAGAGAAATGATAACAGACGAGACCCCGGGTCCCGTCTCCACACCTGTGAGCACGAATATCAGAGAAAGCGCTGGGCGGTAAAGAAGGCAGGGGGAGAGAACAGGCTGGTGCCTGTTGTATTCCGTTTTTGGAGCTGGGGGTTGGAAAGGGAGGGAAAGGGGAGGGGGCAAACGGGTGTTTCTTTTTGAAACCCACATTCCCTATGCTCCGCCATGACATGCCGCGCGCTCGTCACACGAATTCATTTTTTTCCTCCTGCTGTTGAAGATTTCGCGCTATTTTGCTTTTGATGCTAACGTCACTTGTTTCTTTCAGCTTCATTTATTTTATGCTTCTTTTACTTTTTAAGCATATATTACGCTGCATATTAGCTAAAGGTGCAACTGCCGATCTATAGGGGTTCCCTTCTATTCATTTAAAGTTCAGCTTTGCTTTTCTCAATACGCTGCCCAGTCTCGGTACTTGCTGTTAGCGCCTAAGTGGTTCACTATTTGACCAGGTCAAGTCCAAAGTGGAAATAAAGGTAGCCGCCCGTGAAGAAGGGCTCGTAACAAACTAGCGATTGTTGTGGTCAAAAGTGGACTCTCGATCACTTCCTCTGATGACATTTCTCGATTCCGACATCAAACTGGGGACCATGAAACGATATTTTATAAGGCCAGAGAAAGTGCGTGGATGATCGATCTTCCATCATTCGTCACCGTACCGCGACAACCTTTGAAGTAGTTTCATTAATTCCAAAGATATCGGCTATAAAAGTGATGCTCCTCTTCTGTCCCCTCAACTCAACCTACGCAGACGTGCAAGAAAAAGCAAAGAAGACAGGTTGGTACTGCACCTCGCCGCACCCAGTTTGGGCGATTCCAACTCGGCGCACCCAATGATAGGCCTCGCTCAGACTACGTCGAAGGAGAAAGGGTGGCTAAGAACGTGCGGTGAGGTGTCGCTCTAATCGGTTCCGAGGAGAATTAAAAAAAATATATATTTAAAAAGTATTATGCAGCACAACTTTTGAATTTGAATCGAATACTCATAAAGACCGCCCCTACGGACTTGTTGCAATAGGATATGGTCATTTAAATCCTTTTAGGGTCGTCTCTCTAAGTACACTACTTGTAACTCTGTTGGCTTCCTTAGCTTTCTCACGTATCGCTGATATTTGTTATTAAGCTCTTCTTGTGAGTGTCACCGTCAGATTTAAGTTTCGTCAAATGCAAAATAGTACGCTTTAACTCGTGAATATGGCAGGTTTCGCCCTTACCAACTATCTAACAAAGCGATCTTCAGCATCAGTGGGCTCTGCCGCGCGTTGAAACCGGACGATGAATGAAAACTGTATAGATGGTCCTGTCTTTTTAAATCTAATTTGAGCAAATATTTCTTGGCACCATACCGTAACAAGGCGGCGACCTTTCTTGTGAAGAAACTCTTGTGAAAGTAGCCCCAACTCTGATTAATTTGTTGCAGATACTGCTTGCATGCCTTTGCCGGAACACAGCTTGCTCGTTGCGGTAGGAAAACGAATGTTACCGTTTATTTCTTGAAGACTAAAATTAGGAAAGCATTTTGTAATATTTCCGACTTAATAATACAGCGGAACAAATCATTCACTAATTTTTTCCGCATCTGATACTTATGTTCTGCAGTGCTAATGCTCGTTCGAAATTTTATGAACCGTATAAGGTTCACTCGACTGTAACCATACAGCGTCGAGTTAGCATTGCCTCTTTCACGAAGCAAGAATATATAGAAGAGGGAAGCCTGTGGGTGGCGCGAAAATGCCACGAATGGTCGGAATCAGCTGCATGCAGGCGCCATCTAGTGGTCAGACGAAGCGGTATGCAGTGCATAGGCAAGTGTTAATTGCAACCATGTGTTTTCTACCCCCAACTTCCGCAATGCGCGCGTCTCGATGTTCAACAAATCAGTTTCGGGGATTACTGCGCTGTTTCGTTTCACAGGCCCGGCTTACAGCTTCATAGCGTTAATCTCACAATATTCTGAAAGGTGAAATTTTCGGTTCTGTAGGCTGTAAGTATGTTTAACAGAGCTGCTCGGCGCAGCAGTTTTAATTCGGATGGAATTGCTTTTAGAAAGGTCTACGTTATTTTTATGAAACGAAATTGTGTCTCCGAACCGAACAATATTAGTCATCATCCTAAATTAAAGCACTGACATACAGACACTATAGGTTGGGACACGTTAATAGGTGGAAGCGCAAGTGTGGAGGCATTTCAGGCTACTGCATCGATTTTTGTTTTTCTTTTAGTGATGTTAACCAATCGTCGCTTCCGCATGCTAGTGGTGAATTTTTCCCATGGCTATATATTCTCGCTTCGTGCTAAGGCGCCTACACTTCGGGATTCTCCTCAAGCTGTTCCGAGCATAGTGGACGACCGGAGTCGCACGGCGCGTTTCCAGCAGAGCTACTCGTTCGGAGACGCGTGCGCCGGTGGTTCGGGTCGGGCTGCGGCGGCGGCGGCGGCATGGGCGTGGGCGGCGCCTAGAGCGGGGTAACCACCTCGCCCGTGTACGTGGGCGATTCGGAGGACTCGCTGGGCTGGCGGCGCTGCGGCTCGCTGCTCGTTGAGCCGGACAGTGCGCGCACAATCTTGGGGTTGTAGAGCTTCGGGTCGGACACCATGCGCACGAAGAAGCTGCGCCGGTAGCGAAGGCTGTGCTGCTTCCTCTCCAGCACGAAGACCTCATCAGCCGACTCCTCGGCGATCTTGGACTCCTGCGAAGACAGTACACAGTTGGTGAGTTTCAGAATGCGCGAGAGTAAGATAATATACAGAGTTGGTTGGTTTGGTTTAGTTTGTAGGGTTTAAAGCCATAAAACGAGTCAGACTATGCGCATGCCTAGTTTGGCATTGCTGTGCAGTTATAAAAACGAACTTCTTTTTATTAACTCTCAAATGGACTGGGTGGAGGCAAATACAGGCGAAGAAGCATCTTCTCACAAGTTGTCTACCTGCACGATATAAATGGTTTGTGGGAAAGCGTAAGAGTTGTAGTAAAACTGACATTCGAGCGAGTTGGTACATCATGTTGGAAAATTTCCAGCGCACACAGGACAGGGACAAAGACGCTCGTGGTGTTCTCTTCTTTAATTGTCCCTGTCCTGCGTGCGCTAGAAATTTTCCAAGCGTAAGAGCGTTAGCTCTAATTACTGATCACGTTTCTCGATTTCTTGGGGTCTCTCACCTCTCGAAGTCCGAGGAATTCAAGATGGCGGCTCTCATAACAAATTGATATAGCAACCCAATAGATGATTTATAGATGATCATTAGTATATCCAAATGGTGATTGATTCATGACGTCGTTGATATATCCGATTGATGATTGATTGGTGACGTCACCCATAAATCCAAGATGTCGGCCAATAATGGCAATCATTTGATGATGTCATTAATTAATCCAAGCTGGCAGCCGAACATAGACTGCCAGGCGACTATGACGTCATAATTTAAGATGACTGCTTAATTCAGGTCCAAATGTCATAATCTAATATGGCGGATAGAAGAGAGAGAAACCACGTGATTATGACATCAGCATAAAAGATGGCGGCATAGTTTTGGAATCTGAAATCCAAGATCGCGGCCGAAGTCGAGTCCAAAGGATGACGAAATAATTCATCATCATCAGCCTGACTATACCCACCGCAGGGCGAATGCCTCTCCCATATTTCTCCAATTAACCCGGTTCTGTGCTAGCTGCATCCACTTGACCCCTGCGAACTTCTTAACCTCATCCGCCCATCTAACTTTCTGTCGCCCCCTGCTACGCTTTCCTTCTCTTGGAATCCAGTTTGTTACTCTAAGCGACCATCGGTTATCCTCTCTTCGCACTACATGTCCTGCCCATGCCCAGTTCTTCTTCTTCATTTCCACTAGAATGTCAGTAACTTGAGTTATTTCTCTGACCCACTCTGCACGCTTCCTATCTCTTTATGTTACCCCTACCATTTTTCATTCCAAAGCCCTCTACGTTACGTCCTCAACTTAAGTAGAACCCTCTTGGTTAGCCGCCACGTTTCAGCCCCATAGGTGAGTACAGGTAAGATGCAACTGTTGTATACTTTCCTCTTGAGCGATACCGGTAAGCTGCTAGTCATGATCTGCGAGTGCTTGCCAAATGCGCTCCATCCCAATCTTATTCTTCTTGTTATTTTCTTTTCATGGTCCGGATCTGCGGTTACTACTTGTCCTAAGTAGACATATTCGCCTGCTACTTCCAGTGCTTCGCTACTTAACGTAAACTGCATGCTGTTCCTTCCCGAGGCTGTTGAACATTACCTTAGTCTTGTGGATATTGATTTTCAAGTCTACCTTTCTACTTTTTCTGTCTGGGTCACCAATCATTCTTTACAGTTCATCTCCTGAGTTACTTAGCAAGGCAATGCCATCAGCAAATCGCAGATTACTAAGGTATTCTTCATCTACCCTTATCCCTAACTGCTCCCATTCTAAGTCTCTTAATACTTTCTCTAAGCAAGCTGTGAATAGTACTGAGGAGATCATGTCTCCTTGCCTAACACCTTTTTTTGTGGGAATTTTGTTACTTTCTTTATGCACAACTAGGGTTGCTGTGCAGCCACTATATATGTCTTCTAGCACTTTCACGTATGGCTCGTCTACCCCTGCATGCGTGATTTCGCAATGCCTGCATCACCGACGAGGTTTCTATACTGAGTCAAATGCTTTTTCGTAATCAATGAAGGCTATGTATAAGGGTTGATTATATTCTGAGCATTTTTCTATCACCTGGATGATGGTATGGATATGATCGATAGTAGAGTACCGTTTCCGAAAACCTGCTTGATCCTTTGCTTGATTGCAGTCTCAGGTTGTCCTGATCCTATTAGCAATTACCTTAGTAAATACATTATACGTAAGAGACAGTAAGCTGATTGGTCTGTAATTTTTAAGGTCCTTAGCGTCCCGTTGCTTATGACTGAGGATAATGTTTGCATTCTTCCATGGTTCCGGTACCGTCGATGACACCAGGCACTGCGTATACAGGGTGGCCGGTTTTTCTAGCACGATATGCCCCCCCCCCCCCCCCCCCCCCCGTCTTTCAACAAATCTGTAGTTATCTGATCCTCTCCAGCTGCTTTCCCCCTTTTCATAGTTTCTATTGCTTTATTAACCTCGTCCTACGTGACTGGTGGAACGTGTGACTATTTTTCCCTACCGCCAATCTCATTACGGTCTTGACTACTTTGGCTATCAGTATAGAACTCCTCGGCTACTTTGACTATCTTGTCCATATTCGTGATGACGTTGCCTGCCTTGTCCCTTAGCGCATACATCTGATTTTTGCCTATGCCCAATTTCTTCTTCACCGCTTTAAGGCTTCCCCCGTTATTTAAAGCATGCTTAATTTTCTCTATGTTATACTTCCTTATATCGGCCACTTTGCGCTTATTGATTAGCTTTGATATCTCGGCCAATTCTATCTGGTCTGTTGGATTGGAAGCTTTCATACTCTGGCGTTTTTTAATCAAATCTTTTTCGTACCGGTATCCTCTCTAACTATGCTACCGCCTACTTCTACAGCGCACTCAGTAATGATATCTCTGAAATTGTTGTTTATTGCTTCTAGGGTAATGTCGCCATCCTCGATTAGAGCTGAATATCTATTCTGTAGTGAGATCCTGAACAACTCTAACGCGCGGCGGCCTATTTCATCTACTCTGGGATTGCCATGCTTTTTCTACTGGACGCTCCGAGATCGAACCCTACCGCTAAACTACCGTTCCCATCTAGCAACTGACGCTAACACACAAATGACATTTGCCAAGTATGGCCCCCTTAGTGGCTTGGTCAAAGCAATGTAATTTGAGTGACGATCTGTGCAAACAATGAATTTTATGCCTACTCCCCTTTATCCCTATCCAAGGCCATGCGCGCTCCTTTCTTTATTTAATATTGTCGCGAACATAGGGACACCAGGTGGCAATATAATTTAATAATATTTTAATATATTTACTTAAGGTCCTTCATTTAATAAATAAAGGACGTGCAATCAGGCGGGTTCATACGGCTTGGTTAAAACAGGGCTTTATATGTGGGCTGGTAGCCTATACGCTATCGCGTCAAACACTTAAAGGCGGAGCTTAAGTGTCCCCCATAATTTTATTTGTGGATATATATACCGGTATTAATGAAGTTTTCTAGGTGTGTGAAGAAGAAGAAAAAGCAGCCGTGCGATGTAGAAGAAGCGAAGAAAGAACAGAAGAAGCGAGCGCCTCCGACTCCGTGCTCTTCTCTTTTTTTCTCTTCTGCCGGAGATTCGCATCTCTCCGCAAAGTTTACTTAGCAACTCCCCTTTCGAGATCAGGCCTTCCACTAACCATTCCAGTTCTCCTCTCTTTCGGAGCGAGCGTCAAGGGATATGCCTTAAAACCAGTTTGCGATTTCATTCACGATTACATAATTTCAACAGGTAGATTCCTATGCTAGATACAATCTCATTACCTTTTCTTTTCCTTTTTATTTTCTCCAAATTCTAGTTAAAGATCCGTATTTATCTGAATACTCCAGTCCTTGAACATAAATATTTACAAACTACAATGCACACTGGCCAATCCCCCGCCGTGGGTATATGCCATTTTGTCTCAGGTCATCATCATCATCCGCGCGCCACACGTGCGAAGAAGCCGCCCGCCGCTAGGCACGTTCAAGGCCATATGCAACACGCTGGCCAAGGTACGGGAGGGCGTGGCAAAATTTTCGCTTTAAAAATCGAGGTGAGAAGGTGCGGCTTTAAGGGCTATCGCGGCTACTCTCGAGTTGAAAAGCCTGAGCGCCCCCCTATTCAAACTGGCAAACCAAGCATGCTTAACGCACTTTACCTCTAGGTTCAAGCTTTGCACCAGCACAATTTTTGTTTCGGTGGACACGCAAACTGGTTTATAGGTTTGCAAACTGGGTTATAGGAAAGAAAGACCATAATATTTGTCACAGCTCTCGGTGGACACGTGAACCTCACCGGAAGGTAAGGGACACCGCCTCAACCACAAGCCTGCATACTCCCACCACGTTCCGAACATTTCCGACAAGACCCGAGCAGAAACTGGAGTACTTCGACCTAATGAATTACATACGCCCTCGCGTAGTGAAGGCGCTTTTCACGCGTTTGTTCTTTGCACTCCTCTACTTCGGCCTTGAGGGAAGGTTATTTCCCGGATATTAGCGTGACGTGCACGCGGGAATAATGTCTCACGCTCTTTTTGCCACCGAAGGAAGCTGAAGGTGGTTTTTTAATATTTTCGAGTCAATGACTGTGTATTTGTGTTCATAACAGCCTCCTTTAATGGGTACTATGCTAAATTGCCAAAAACAGCCCGTTTCATTTCGATATCGTTTTAGGAAGGAACGAAAACTGGTAAGCTTTTGTTCGGCTCTGAGTCGTCACGATTGTAGCGCTGTGTTTGTTGCGTGTTAGGCGTGATGTGTTAATTGTCTTGCATCTAATCGTGAAAATTCATTTTTTGCTTGATTATGTGCGATGTTACGAAATATTTTAAGTGATGGTACTTTCGGCGGGATTCAAGCGTCTGGAAGTACGCTCGCCTGATTAAATTGGGGCCTTCCATGCCAGGTTGGCAGAGAAAACAACCCCAAATATTTGTAACCTGATGGATAGGTATAGGTTTCGTGCGTGGCATAAATAGTGAGAATTGGCTAGTTTTTTCTTTAAACCTCATGAGGTTGCACATGAAAAAATTGATAGTAATTTCGTAGCAATGGTACCGCAATAAAATTTATGGGTGACACTTATGCTTCTCCTTTAGGGCATGATGCGATAGCGCATGCGCCATATAAATACCAGCCCACATATCAAAGGCCCGCCTTAACCAAGCCGTATGGATGTGCCCGCGTGGCCTAGGGATAATGTCAATGCAAGGGTCCTGGCAGGCTGATTCTGATATCACCCTCCCATATGAAAGGAGAGACCCGAGTTGGCGGCGCCTGACCAACGTAACGAGAACAATCCTACGTCCAGTCAGTGCATGGCCATGTCAGCTGCCACCTACCTCCTGCCAGAGTCGACAGACAGACCCCTGCGAAACCTGCAGATAACACTGAAACACTTGGCGGGTTCTCTCCGCCCAGAACAACGCATCTTTTCTTTCAGATAAGAAATAAATATGCTTAAATCGACGTTAAGGAATTCACCGGTATATTAAGAAGGGAGATTTTATGTAATGAATGCATGGGTAACGTGATCAAACGACTTCCGAAAGTCTAAAGGTGTGCAGGCGATCTCTGTACCTGTGTTAATCGAGGATTCTATATCATGATGAACAAATTGAATTGCTTGTCACAAACAAACTCAGCCCTGAAGCCAAGCTGTGTTGTGTTGGAGGAAAGAAGTTATTACTCTGCAGGTGAGTAATTAGGTCAATGTGAATGGCATGCTGAATTATTTTACATGATACACTTACAAGTGAAATAGGCCTATAGTTGCATGTTTAAAGACGCGTAACTATAGGCCGTATGTAAATATACGTTTTATCACCGCTTTTGTGTACTGAAATTTTGAATTTTTCCTATCAGGGGGTAAAATTCGTTGTTCAAGGACACTTCAGATAGCAGTGCTTAACTAAGAGCAACATTGGATATTTCATCTGGACCAAGGAAGATGTAGATATTCATTTTCTTTAGTATATGATGCCACGTTCAGTAAATTATATCATAATTATTCCTTTGCAAGCCCGAAGTGCTTTGTAAAGCGGTTACGGCGCCTGCAGTTTGTGAGAAGGCTGATTAAAGTTATGCGTCAAAATTTCAGCCTTAGCTTCTTTTTTTATTCGGCATTGTAACAGGTACTACATCAATAAAAGCCGAAATAGCTGCCTCGGTATTTTTCTTGTTTTGGACATATTTTCACATTTATTTGATTGAGGTCGCGTCACCTAAATTGAGAAGTTAAATGCTATCGCATCTCATTTGTACCTTGTGCAGCAACGCGAACAGAACAAAGGATGATGACAGATACAGAAAAAATAGAACGCTGATTCCTAATTGGTTGCAAAGGCCGCTCAACATGCCTGGGACAAGCAACAAAGGTCCTCAAGATTCTACGGTACGCATGGAGAGGGCAATCGCAGCATTACAGTGAGTACTCGTTTGTGCAAGTGAACAGGTCTGCCTGCCGAACTTCGGCTCCACGCAAATAACAGCGCTACCGTCAAAACATCGACATGATGATGGAGGGCATCTAGCATATTTTTATCTCTCGACTACCAGCATTTCAGGTCGTGAAGAAGAAAGTGATCTCCTGGACCCTTTTCACATTAAAGGTAAAGTGGACATTGCTTTGTGCAATAACCGCCCTTGTGTTATCGTGGCGGATTAAGGTGCGGGTTATGCCGTCTGTTCACATGACTTGTTCCCCGAAGGAAAGCTACCGAAGTCATCAACAACAGCTTCAAGAAAATAAAATGAATATATTAGGGCCTAAAAGGGTTAAAGCAGTTGCGACAAACAACGCAGGTGGTTAGGCGTTGAAAGTCTTGTCAAGCAAACTCGCAGGACAAGCAAAAACATCGTTTATATATGTTATTTTATGCGGAAGCGCATAAATGTGCCTGCCTGCTTCGAGCCATCATCTCCAGAGAAAGAAACGTGGCAGAAATAGTTACCTTTCTTTCTGCAAGATAAGTTGGTCATGCTGAAATTGAGGGCGCATTCCTTGTAAAGAATTATGCACAGGTTGTTGTACATTTAAGGCAGCGCAAGAACGCTTATGTGCCACCTTCTTCCAGGAACATAAAATACTTTTATTCTTTACCGCAAGATGGTCTGCGATTATGTTTTGAACAGGCTATTGACAGAATGGGTGATGTCTTATTTCTAAACAGTTGTGAACTACCTGTTAGAGTTTTCTTTTTTAATTGCTTGATGTGTACTTGGAAAAAAGCCTGGAAAAAGCAACATTGCACGCTTGCCGGCATACTTACTGCCGGTTTCCCATCTGTCGTATGCCCAATGCTTCTATAGCCGAACCCAAATTACAACACAGTGCCCAGAGTTTACCTTATTACAGCTAAAGTAGCAGCTTTATGTACCCCGGGAATTCAGAATCGGCTGACGCGAGGTGTGCTGACGAGTGTAGTCCGGATTGAAGGCCAAGCTGAATGACAAGTACAGTTGCAAGGATGTAGCAGGTAACCGGAAATACTCTCATGCAATTGTTATCTCTTTGGCTTGAGTAGTATATCATATCTGAATTGGTTTCGAATGGAAACCGACTCAACATGCCTAAATTTTAAAGAGAGAGTGTAATCAAAGTTTGGTCCAAACCTCTTAACTGCTGACTGACACAAGCAGCCAAACAGGGCGCATCCCTACGCACGAGAAATGGGAGAAACTAGTGTTTCGAATATATCGCACCGTGCGTGTTACGCACCGAGTACAATGACCTACTTTAAATACGACGTGGCAACAGTTAACGTGACTATCCTTGGCATAGTTTTGGCTGCATAGTTGCTCATGCTTTTACCGCGTGTGTCTCTGCTATCGGTGGTGAAAGGAAGAGACTTCTCAGATGACTCATCCCTTTTGGAGAAGTCGCCAAGTCAGGTGACGTTGCACAGCTAACAAGATGGCGTTGACGAGATGGTTACGTGATGACGCGTGAACAGTCACGTGATTGTGAGCCACGGTCAAGCAAGCTCTCGCAAGTGGTCACGAGATGTCCGCGTGATGTGTTGGGCTAGCAAACGATGTCGTTAGCTTTTCATGTGCGCCAATGAACAGCGGCTGCGCTTGTCGCTTTATGCGGCGGCGTTGAGGCTCACCGGAGACCCTGCCGGCGCCGGCAGTAATGTAAGGAGACAATCTGGATTAGTTAGGAAAGATGCAAATCACACGCGGTGGGGCGGGAGTGAAAGTATACGAATATATCTGCAATTACTTAGTAAATAAACTTTATCGAATTATTGGTTATAGAGCTGACCTGATGTGACTTTTCAAAGATTGGTACCGTTATTTCAGGGTTCCTCTGGATTCCGCAAGCATGATGGTATGTTCTGACCAGGAGCACCTGATAGGGTGCGAGCTGGCCAGCAGTGCTCACCGCTGATCATTGAATTTGTTATGCGAGGTTCTATGTTGTGTGATGAGCAGTTCCACGTTCCACGGTACAGGGGTTGGCGTTCACTTGCAACATGGTCATCATGTTTCTAAAGGCTGTCGATGTATCTCTCGTAACTTACGTAAGCGTTAAGAAGGTGCCCATCACTAGCGTACACAAATCAGTGGCCTCTTCAATATTTAGTTTTCTGTAGGGTGGTGGGCCTATCATACCATTCCAACTCTAGTATAGTGAATAGAAAATTCGCAAAGGGTGAGGTGTAGACTGGCAATTTTCCCGAGTCAGACAGCAGACACGCTACCCTTAGGCAAGGTGGGTGCCGTTCATACGGCTTGATAAACGCGGGTGGGGCTATTTATTTACATCATGCTGTTTTCCACATAATTCTGTAGCTTGTGAATGTATTTCAATGTGCAGTGTGTGCGAACGAGTATGCACAAGATGAAACACTGGGTGTAACGTCCCCAGTGTGCGTTTGTTGCGCGCACGGTACATCTTCCATTATCTATATCATCACCATCTGCTCTCACTTTTCTTTTAGTGCTCCAGATTTATTGGACAGCTCGAAAGACCCGCTGCCACCTTCGCTCGCCTTCTTCGTTCTTATAGTACAAGCAGAGAGCGTACGCATATTCCATGCCCTGAAGAAGTTTGGCGTGACTTTCACCAACTAATATGCTATGTCCATCTTCAGCAGCTTTACTGACAGTGCCCGTAATGAATCAGAGATGATATGTGTTACAGGTCTCCATTTTATTCTCTATTTGAAACAATATGCAGGCTTGCAAAGTGAACAAAGCGGCATATAACCAAGACATCATTTAAGTTTATTCGATTTCGTGATGTACGTAATTATCTTACTTACCTTTGAATGCTGCTACTCAGCGGTGATGATTTGAAGAACGAAACAAAGAAATCATGAGACAGTACACAGAAAATTGGAGACAAAAAATTTGCTTTCTATTAACAATATATGTACAGATGCATTAACATCGCTATAAATATGAGGATAGACGCGTGATTTTGTGTGGATAACATAAACGTTCGTCTGAGACGTTTGTGACGCACTAATGATATACCCCCAGCTACCTAGCCTACGCCACACATACATTGTCATACATGCTTAATTTGTATGAAGCAAAAAACCCCACAGTACTTGCGACAAAAATGAACAACGAAAAGCTAACAAACTAAATAAAAAACGCTTCCCTTACAGCTATATGACAAAAACAAGAGATTATGATTTTAGCACTCGTGTGGGTTCCATAGACGAAATAATGGATATTTTTACAGAACTATGATAAATGTATAGATCCAGCACTGGTACTTGCATAAATTCTTAGCGCAACGTGACATTCTGGCTGAGGCTAGTATTTTCCAATCACATATTTATTCATCAGCCTTCTTCAGGTCCCCGAGATGTTTCACTGTACGTTAAAATGTTTTCTGTGCACTTGGTGCGGTAGAAATATTTGCAAATATTCCTGCCTTTTTCGAGCACAAGTATTCGGGGTTTGGTTTAAATGGCCCATGAAAAGCTATTTACTAAAACTAGAAAACGCGTACGAGCAATAGGTATCCCATCAATCGCAACAGAAAAAAAAAATTCCTAAGCTACCTTCATTAGAACTTAACATATGGTGAATCGAAATAATACTCCTGTCCCCACTCAACTCGGAACACGCCTGCGCGCAAGAAAAAAGAAAACATGTCGCGACGACGCAGCACCACTCGCCGTGGCCCGCGCGCCCAGCAAGCCCGTATGACGTCCCATGGGAGGTTTGCGTGCAGGGATGCGTCGCCCCAATCGGTTTCGAGTGGTCGCCAGGAATACTTTTTAAAAATGATTTGCAAATTATAGGTTCCACGCAAAAGTTTTCAAATTACCCTCAAATACTAACGAAGACCACCTCTGTGAATTTTTTGCACTAGACAATTACTGCAAGTAGCATTTCAGGGACCCTTTAAATTCTGATTTGACATTACTTGTGCTGTGACCTAACAGTAAGTCAAGGTATAGTAAGCCAAGATATGCTAATGATTTTCTTTTCCAGGACATAGTGCATAGAAGAACGTAAATGATCTCAGTTGGAATTTATAGAAGTACATTGACTCTTTAAGTATCAAGAAGAGTGGTTTATGGTACGCCTTTATATTAGTTCTAAAACATTGACGATCGAAGAGTATTAGTTGCTTTCCATGCTAGTTTCAAAGCAATCAAGCTCACTGGTGGCAAGACAATGTTAGGAGGGCCGTGAATGGCTGGTTGCGAAACATTTCAGCAAAAACAGCAGCAATAGCAGCAACAATCTCTAACTGGTCATGCAAAGACATGTTCGACAAGCACTCTGTCCTGAATGCACCTGTCAGTGGCGGTATTGCTTCTCTGCCATTTATAATGCGTGTTGAACTTTTGATGATTGGCATGCGCTAAAAAAAATCATGCACAAGTTATACACAGTGGCCAGGTTTCCATGCATTTTCCCCTTATGTTGTATAAACAAGCCGTTTGAAACTGCTAGAATCCACTACGAGCGTTCAATATGGTGCACGTTTCGTGCAGAAATTCAGAACTGTCATGATGTCATGCAGGTAACAAACAATATCGCTGCGTTTTTGGCGCTTCTCTGTTCCTCAAGCCAGCAAACGAATGTCTATCCGAAAATCAGCTGAAAAGGAGCCGCGCACTAAAATGAAACACTGTGAGTGACACTGCTTTTGCTGTTTATTCGAGACTTGCATAGAACTCTAATCGAATTTCATTCACTGTCAATATACCTCTGTCCATAATGCCAACATCTGGCCGTTTAACAAATGTAAATGGTTTATTTGCTAAATAATTCTAAATAATTATTGCATGGATTCTTAAAATAGATTAATGCAGGTCTTGTCACCTTCTGGCAATCAGTACTGAATGAAGATGTATGCTGACTAGCCATAGCACTTGCTTCAATTACAAGTAGCCGCGAATCAGGACTTTCGCACAAAATGACATGCACCATATCAATCTCGTAAGCGGCAACGGGTAGAAACGCTATGGCTGACTGTCCGTGAGGACTGAAATTCGGGTAAACGTATGCTACACTCTATGTCTACACATATAACTCAGGGCGTGCTGCATTAACACAATGGACGCCGATCCGACAGTGTGTGTTGGCAGGTTGTCTGCGCAAACATCAAAATGGAGCTGGCTCGGTGACATGCACTTGAGAGGCACACCTCGCTGGAACGGCATCCATGCTGAGTAGGAGTGATGAAGCCGGGCTGTGCAGCTGATTAACATGCATGTGAGTGAGGAGCCATCGGCAGAAGACATGCAGGAACAGAGCTATTCGTGCGCATCACACTCCAATGGGTGCAGTTGCAGGCAAAACGTTTTGGTGTCGTTGCTGGTTGCAAGGGCTAGGCACAGTGGCCAGACCGCTTCATCCATGCGCCATCCTGTCCGAGCAACTTATGTAGCTGTCGTACGTCGTGTCGAGCACCGTATGATGAGGCTCCTGAAACGATCCGGTCACATTCATGCAAGGCGTGCCCAACCTACAAATGTGCAATAGAAGCAGGGCAATCTGGAAGTGAGCCGCTAGAGTTTAGACTCAGTGGTGTTCAACACATCGGTCGAAAGGAAGACTATTGGCGAAGCCCGTAGAAATGACTGAAGATGTTAGTGCTTTGGTAGCTTTTTCTATCACCATGTTTACTCTCCGTGGCTGTTATAGCTAATCTTCACACTGCTTAGTCCATGCTGATGTGCCTAGTTTGTAGGCCTGCTCCGTTAGATGAGCTCAAATTTGAAGCAAAAAAACCGTACGAGGAGCACCAATTGTTCAGTATATTTTAGGCGATGCCGAATTTGTTTTAAGTTTTGTTTTCACAGCCCTTTTTCAAGAAATGACAATGGTATGGCAAACACTGGATATTTCAAGCGTTATATAAGTCCTTGGCTTCGACTGTTGTTTCTACCGCTCCTTCTACTGCGTTTTATGTCAACATCGAATCGAACGGTACTTCTTCCCCCTTTGCTTTGGGTTCAACCTGACGCAAAATAAAACGGAGAGAGATTGCTGCGTATTTGTTAAAACATAGTTGTTATCAAAGGAAGGGGACACGAATTTCTTGGTCGATGGCATTCTCTGCGTCAAAACTATAGGTTGTAGGGGAGAGAAACCAACTGAAAGGGCGACCAGAAGAGGTAGTCTATGCAAGAGGTGGTGAGCTACCCAGAAGTTTTCATGGTATTGCGTATAGCTACCATGCTCTGTGCACAATCTTCGTCCGTCCATAGTCTCTTTCGCACTACAACTTACAGCTGCCGAGCACCTGCATCAGCTGCATTCATGTTTGTTAAAGCGTTACGTCGGAATCAAAGTCAACGTTGATCAAACCCACGTATTTAAACTAACAACTACGCCCTGCGATACCAGAAAGACCAACGCTTTTCAAGGTTGCTCTCGCCGATGTTGCATGCGCGCACGTGGTCTACACTTCAAAACTGTACTTCCGATCACGATGTTGTGTTGCTAAGCTTGCCCATGTACGGTGCTAGGCAATTGATCTTGCTCACTCCCGATTTTGTTGTGCTGAAATATGCTAACATTAAATTGTCTACACGCCCCGGTGGCGTATTAGCAAACCATATCCCGTAGGAGCACTCGAGCAGACGACGCTCTGGAGCGTGATTCCTCTGAGCAGCGCCACCTGGCGAAAAATAGTGGATATATTGTCTAAACGAATAAGAACGCATTTAAAGGTCATCGTTCCCGTCGTCGTTGTTGTTGTTCAACACATTTATTTATTTATTCAAACGAGGGAGTAGATATGACGTTTTGGTGGCGCAGTTGATTAACACCACCCATCTCTGCACTGGTACCACTGAAATATCTATTCGACTCATGTGCTGTAATATTTTTGAATATTTTTTTTTGCAGCTGTCTTCATCGCAATTCTATCCTGCCTTCATTGAGTGTATGTTACCTTTAGATTGCGTTCACAGACAATTTTAAGCAACAATTGGTATGACAACAGTTACCCTAAGCAATTACCTTTCCCATAATAATTTCCTGCCTCAGTGAGTGTATGTTACCTTTAGGTTGCGTTCAGAGACATCTTTCAGCAACAATAGCCGTTTACAGTGAATGTATGTTACCTTTAGGTTGCGTTCAGAGAGAACTTTCAGCAACAATCGCCCTTTAACTCGCTGAAAGCGTCGTCTGCTCCAGTGCGCCTACGGGATATGGTTTGGCAATACGCGCCCCGGTGCCAAAATACGATGACGAGGTTATGCCGCAACGCTAAGTATAGTAGCCAACATGCTATGTTAAAGCGGTAAATTAGCTTGCTTAATTTCGGTTTTATATCTGCAGATTACAGCTTATACGGTACAGACTGCAAATTTAATAGTTCTTTATATATTCACAGATTGACAATATCTTCACCGTTGTATAGAAGCAGATTTTCTAAAAACGTCAGCGTATCATCTACCAGATGCGTAGAAAGACTAATGCAATGTCACTGACTATAGACTACAGAACCTATAGCGAAGTTTCCGCTCGTGACTGAATGATGTTAAATTCTGCTCTTACGTGTCCTAGTACGTTTGCTCTATATTCCAGAATATATAAGCATAGTCTTATTATTTTTGGGCGTTTCAAAGTAAGCCCAATTTACTGACATTGCTGGCACACAAATAATGTTTCACTCAGTCACCACGCTATTTTTTGATACATTTCTTCTATTTAGCGCTCGCAACGGAAAAATGCTGGAAGTTTCTGACTTCCATACAATACCAGTTGCCGAGCTGCACTGACGCAGAACATTTTGTTACACTGTTCAAACAGCTTGCCCGTGCGATGTTACATACCAGATACTTGTCAAAGCTAAAATAAAGTGCGCACTTTAAAACTAACTTGCCAAAAAGCAATGCTTTAATGCTAAGCTTACCTGCCAACAATGATATTTTGTGCTAAATTTGCATAGTTATGTTTCAGTGCTAAATTTACTTGCACGGAGCAATGCTTTAGTGCCAAATTTACTTGCCAGAATGTTTTTCTGTGCTAAATTTGCACACATTGTTGTTTCAGTGCTATACATTAAAAAAACAATGCTTTAGGGCTAAGCTGACTTGCCCACAACATTGTTTTCGGCTACATTTGCTCACCACGATCTTTCAGAGCTAAACGCACTTTCCCAAAGTAATGCTTTTAAGCTAAGTCTACTTTTCCACAACGTTGTTTTGTGCTCAACTTACTCAAAATGAAGTTTTAGTGCTTAATTAGCTTCTTGCATTAATAGTGTCAACTAGATTTTCCGTTAACAGTGTCGCACAGCTAAACAAAATAGCCCACTAATTGGAACTTTGCTCGAACACGACGTCACACCTGGGTTAGACAAGCAGTATGCTTCCTCCCCAGTCGCTCAACTGGTCACTCACCTTTTCCTCCTCCTTCTTGCCGACCTCGTGGGAGAGCAGCTGTAACAGCTCGGTGGTGAACTGGCTCACGATGTGCCAGGCGTAGACGATGTCCGCGTCGCACGCGTTGGGCGCGCACACGCAGAAGCGGATCACGTATCGGTCGTTGAGCGACGCCGGCACCATGTGCAGCTTGCCCGAAGCGTTGATGCTCGACAACAGCTTCTCGTTCAGCTCGTTAGAGCCCTGCGGGCGGCGGAAATGAAGCGAAAAATTTAGTGTGGCACATCGCATCATGATATCAGGCAAGGTTAACTAAAGTTTCGTGACAGCGACGCTATGTGTTGCTCATGCGAACCTGTTTAGCAGACAAATATTCCGACTTCGCTTCAATTCACAAGTGAAAGTTTTTTTCTTATATTCTAAAAGATTTTACTAGCATTGCGCCTACAAAAAGATTGTCAGTCGCTAGACGTATGTATCGGCGCAATAAATGACGACGCACTACTAGGAGATTGTGGAAAACTTCGCGTGAGATATATCTACCCAGACTTTGGCCACATATATGTTTTGCAGATTACATCCACACGTATGTTATTTCGATCAAGGTGATAAGTAGTCAATACTGTACATGCAAGAAAGCATACCTCATACAAGCGTTTGACAGATTTAAGCATGATTAAAGCAATGGCTGTGCGAAAGTGGTGCGACGTTCCGGTTGAACAACGCGTTTAAGATCCTTTCGATTTTGGTCAGCCTCCATTCTCGCAGTCGGTTGGTTTGTGGGGTTTAACGTCCCAAAGCGACTCAGGCTATGAGAGACGCCGTAGTGGAGAACTCCGGAAATTTCGATCGACCACCTGGGGTTCTTTAACGTGCACTGGCATCGCACAGCATACGGGCGCCTTGCTTTTCGCCTCCATCGAAAAGCGGCCGCCGAGGCCGGGATATCCATTCTCGCAGTCCGTTCTTCTGGTGTTTCCGTAGCTCGTACCAAATTCTGCCTCTCACGTTTTGTCTTCAGTTCAGAGGAATAAATCTTGAATCTTCTGCGCAACAACCTTAAGGAATCCCTCAGCCCAGACAGCATCACGAAGGAGTTTTTATATATGATATGCAGCTAACTATCTCGCCAAAATATTTCTAGCATCGCTTAGCCAAGTCAGGTTTTCTACAGGTTGGAAACAAGCCAAAATATATACAGTTCCCCATAACAGCGGCACATCTGAACTAAGTAACTATAGGCTCATTTATCTTACAAAAACTTGCTCCAAACTGCTTGAGCATGTAGTCAGTAAACACCTTTCAACTATCTTGAAACTTAACTTATATCGTCACCCGCCCAACATTGGTTTCGTAATGGCTTGTCCGGAGTAATGCAGCTTTATTCAAATAGTTGCTGATATTTCACAAATAATAGACTGCCGATGTCAAGTCGGCCCAATTTAACGCGAGAATTCGCGAAAACATTTAATGAAGTAGTTCTTCCTAAACTCTTACTGGAGATAACTAAACCCTTAAAAATGCCAATATCGCTAAACGGTTTACATATTTACACCCTCGTCATCAGCAGTATGTGGAAACAGATTAAATTAAATAGAGTTCCAAGCCGATTTTGTCTGGAGTACTTGAAGCCAGCATATTGGGGCCTCTTTTATTTCTCTTATTTATTAATGATTTGCCCACTGATGTTGTCGATCCCCTAAGGTTATTAGATGACTGCAACAAGAGTGATGTCATAAGGGATTAGATAGACTTAAAGGACTCAATTGGTGTAATGAGTGGCAAATGGCCTCTCATTACAAGGGATGACAATTACGACTGTATGATGATAAGTTTGCATGAAATAACAGAAGCACGAAGTAAGAGAGGAGTGATAAAGCGAGTATCAGAGTACGTGTATGCGGAAGAGAATAAGCAGTGGAGCCATTAATGTTGCTGAGTCATACCCTTAATGGCGGAGCTTAAGAGCCCCAAATATTTGTTCATTGGTTGGAAGGCTTTTTAATAAAGATATTTCAGTTGTAAGTTAACAGTTAGTCTATGCGATCTTCTTCTTTTCAATGACAGGCTCTCTAAATTGATTTTAGCTGCGCTTCATATCCGTTCCTGCGTCGCCTGAGCGATATCTTGCGACAACGAGACCGACGGGCCCGGTAATCTTCTGCATCGACTGATCTTTGTTTTATTTTACATGAGAGCGTAAGGGCCTCGTGTTGCAGAAAAGCCGGTGTCGGCGTTGTTGTCCGTTGTAGCGCGACAATCCGCAATGAATAAAAAAAAACATTTTTTTTAAACATTGTCCATGTGTGTGTTGTGTTATTGCATAATTAACGGTGGAGTCCCCCGAAAACAAACAGCGCGATCTGCTGAAAGCGCACTGAGACGCATTAAGAATCATCGCTCGAGAGGCTATAAGATGAGATATGTAAAACTAAAGATAAAAACTGAGAAAACTACTTTACTGCGTGTGTGAAACGCTATCGCTTCCTTAATGGCGGAGCTTAACCCCAAATGTTTGGAGTGGCAATAGTGCTTGCGAAATATGACACTGTACTTCGATGAAATTCACGTTTGCCACATGCATTTCCTTCTGGTGGCTTACCTTGAGCCGGAAGCAGACGAGGCCAAAGATGACTTGATTCACCACTTCAAATCGAGAGTCGCTCCGCACCAGCTGCTCGAATTTTTTGGCAAGTCGAACGTGCTACAATCAATCAATGGATCAATCAATCAATCAATCAATCAATCAATCAATCAATCAATCAATCAAGCAGTCAGCACGTACCTCTCGTATGTAATGCTGCAGTCCTTTAATGCCGTACCTCCTCACCACGAACCAAAGCTTGAGCGACCGGAACCTCCGACTGAGGGGAATGCCCCAGTGCTGCGTGAGTGTAATATTGAAAAAGAGATGTTGCAGCCTAACAGTGCTTATGAATGCTCAAGGTTACTGCGTTGCTCTTCAAACATCAGATAGCACTTTCGAAGCTGGCTTTCAGGTAAACGATGCTTTCGCCGGTGTTCCAAATAGCCGCTGTCATTATACCTTCAGATAGTGACCCCATACCTGCAGATTGGAGCGGTTTGCTTGTTCGTTTTATTAGGCCGTGCTCGAGTTAAGGTGTTAAATAACAATGAATTGTTAAAGCAAAATGCAAATGCATTTCTCGAAAATTTCAATATTTTCTGTTTGCACGATTCGAAAAAAAAAAAAGAAAACAGCTATAAGTGGAATGTACTCGCACAGAAATTTCAATTCCATGACCTCATGAACTGCCAGATGAAGTTTAAAATAAGAGTTATGCCTCAGTGAACATCACCTGGTAAAGAGGCCAAATATGGTACTTACCCTGTAATCAATTGCCTTATCTGGAAAGAAAATCAGAGGTGGCAATGTTAGTTGAATGCGAGTTCAGTTATCTCGGCACGTTCTTTTGCACGCATATAAAAGATGAGAGAGAGAGAGAACAACTTTTATTTAAAATGCCTGCAAAATCGGTTAGGCTCCCTCCAAGCAGGGAGGACAAGCTTTTACCGTGACGCGGCCACTACGTCAGTCTCGTGCGTTGTGTTCCTTGAGGTCTTGTTACGTCCCTCGCTACTTCCGCGGGTTCGAGAGGGCCGCCGCCCTCTCATATAAAAGATGAGAGAATTTTTCTCTGTTACTAAATATTCACTACTTTGTAAAAATATATACCCAGAGTAGGGCACGCTCACCTGAATAGCTGTGCTGAAGGTACAACGGGTCTACAACCAAGGCTTGCGTCAACTTGAATCTGTCTTTTACCCTGCAAGAGAAAAGCGTATTTTGATTTGCACAGTAGTCTTATCTTAGCATGCTGCACGTTGGAATGAAATGCTCAACGGACAATCGCAACGTCTCTAAAATGGCTGCCGCGTTTATCTGTGGAGCATCCTGTAGTGCAGCAATAACTAGCAAGTTTTATAGTTAAACAAATCAGCCTGATCTGCTTCGAGCTCTTATCAATACTCACCACATCAGAGAGCAGTCGAAGTTTACAAGCATCCACTTGTTGGGGTTAATGTTGAAAGACATTGCATACTGTAATAGGAAACAAGAAAGGTTTTAGAAAACACATATTGCACGTCATTTTTTCAGCACACTGGTGCTGATACTGATGCGATGATTCTAAACCTCGATGTCCATGTGAGATCATTTTTTCCTTAGTTATCATGGTCAGAAACCCCTGTTTACCTTGCCTCTCTTTTGTACAATGAGTATGCATGGCTTGCACCGTTCTAGTCCTCCTACAGCCGCTAATATTTATTTGAAAACTTTTTTACATGCTGCTTCGGTTTCAAAGAGTGAACAATGATTGCAGTACTCAAGTTACGTGAGACAGAAAAGCTGCATTTTCACCACTGACATATAGTTTAGAATTCATTACAGCGTTCAATCTAGCCTGCTCCAAGAGATATAACGACAAAAATGATGTATAAGGGGTTAATTGCAGTTTTTCTGTGCCTCATTTGACATAAACATGCCTTGCACTCCAAGCCATGCATCATTCTGTTAATGAAAACGAAATCAAAACAGTGTGATAGTAGAACAATTATCAGAACGATGTAGAAATTTATACGTCGTAGGCAAATGCTTCGTGGTGATACATATATTATAATGCCTATGAATGATTATAGAGAAAATATGCAACTAAAATAGGTGTCTACAGTCTTTTGTAATGCATACACATGATGTGAAATTATCAGCCACTTCAACAGCCTGTTGGCGACTTCGGTTGACATTTTAATTGACCTAGATAGCTGGAACTTTCTGCAGTAACCTATAGCTTGGTACCATTCACGCAATAGAAAGCGAAGCACTACTGCCGAAATTTTTGCCCGTGATGCAAGCTGCTGCTTGGGCGAATTCTCCATTGCAATGCTATTTCATGATTACTGTGGAGGGAATGAGGCTGCATAGGCAGCACTGCAGGTAGGAAAAATGCGAACACACGGCATTCAGTGCATAAAATAACTACATCAATGGCCTCGCTGGTAGAACAGTGCTATAACGAATGTCGAGACCTGGCTCAAATTTATTTTCCCAGCTAGGTTACGCCCTCTACAAGGGTAACTATTCTCCCAATGGCCTTCAAGAAGTCTAGTCGTGAGCCGTCTGTGGCCACCCATATTGCCTAATTCTTGTCCTGCCTGACCCTCTGCCACCAGGAAGTATATTAGGTACTTCTTAAAATCCAATATGCTACTCAGATTAACCACCGGTCATCTTTTATCCATATTGCATGTACCAAATCCTTGTCTATTTTTTGTCGATGATTTTATTTAATAGGTCATTACGTCATACTTGTACCTTAACCAACACTAGTCGCTTTCTGCTTCCTAACTTCATTTCTATCTTCTCTTTAAAATATTATTTTCTGGCTTGTAATTTGCCAAATCAAGTAAATGGTCCTCTGTTCCTCGTTCTCAAAGAATCGATACACTCACCAAATCTCAAATAAAAGGAAGAGTATGACTGCGTATTTGTGGAATTTAGATGCGAATTGGAACCGGCATGGCAATACATAACAATCCATCAGAAAGCAGAAAGTAGAAAAAAAAAAAAAAGACTGCGAGCGCGCTTACGCCATTTCGCGAATATCACAACTCGTCGAAAACAAGCGTAAGTGTGTTTCTTGAAACTCATTGCCCCTTTTACTCCATTTTTAATCGCTTCCTTTGAGGTAACCGCGCCTCATGAAACACTACTCATAACCCTCACCCCATGAGCCATTTCAGAAACTGCTCTCGCTGCGAAGTGAGGTAACCTGTTTGGTAAACTAGATGCTAGTGATGGTAACCGTAAGTAGAATCCGTGTACCTCGAGTCCCTTGTGCAGGTATTGGAACTCCGGGCAGATGAAGGCGCTGCCCGCGTAGGCGGCGTCCACGTGCAGCCAGGCGCCCTCCTTCTGGCAGAGCGGACCGATCTCGGCCACAGCGTCGAAGGAGCAACACGATGTCGTGCCCAGAGTCGCGCTTACCTGCACGCGCGTATTACCCAATGTCAGTCGATCAGAGTTTGCCAAGTGCATGAATATGGATGCAAATACCGCAACAATCGGAACTGTTAGACGCTCTTCTAGTCATAACAGCGGCGCATGCTCCCTGTAGCCCTCACTTTTTGCCAACCAACAAACTGAAATGTCAAAATATTCGAACCTACGGATGGTTGGGAAAAATTTACGTTTTTAAATAAAGTGGCAGCGGTTGCGACTAGCCATAGCTATAGCAATCTTAAGACCTCTTTTATAGCCTTAACCATGCACTAGCTCGGAACGTATGCTTTCAATTATAAATTCTAATATGTTTCGGGCTATAACAATTCTGGCTCTATACTGTCCTCTATTAATGACGCTTCGGGCTATAACAGTTCTGGCTCTATACTGTCCTTTATTAATGATGCTTTGCAACATACCAGTCGTAAATGCGCCAACAGCTTAATACTGCCGTCCAACACGGGTGTCTGCACGTTGCCTTTGTAGTTAAGGTATCGAGGATGTTAATCATGCCGGAATCGACTCATGGACGGAGGGATACTTCTGCATTATAAACCAGAGAATAGGAAGAACGCTTACAAAGAAGGGCACAAATCCGGCCTTGCGGTCTTCTTCGATGGCCGCGGCGAGCGTGGAGCCGCGCATGCTGAAGTTGTCATCGGTGTCCAGAATGCGAAGCTTCACAAATCCAATCATGGCCGCTTTCTCCACTGATGAGTGAGCCTGCGGGTATGCACAAATAATAAAGAAGTAGTACACTTATTTCTTGTTGTCATTTCTTTCAATTGTGCTGAGTATTTAGTTTCGCCAAGGCATATGTCGCTTGGTACTTTGCGGAGGACAAGCGCTATGTTCTTCAAGACGTAAGTTATTTGCTCATCCTCTTTCACCAGCAGAGAACCGGCGAACTGACATGCAGAAAGGATTTCTTGCTCATTCAAGTTGATTTTGTTTGCCCCCTGCTAACCTTTCGAAAAGGTGACGTCTGTTGAAGTGAAATCTCCAGCTTAAGGGAAGATACTCTACCCTCACCGCCCTGACACATGCTCCACCTCTGTCTGCACCCCCAGCTAAGGGGCTCCCCATCCACACGCTGTTACCCTTGATCCACTGCCCCACCCCATCCCGAAGCGTCACCCACCACAAGCAAACCTACTTCTCCCTCTATAGAACTTCCACACCCACTAGAAGCCTACGCAGCACCGGAACGAAAACGTGACGGTGATGACGCACTGGTAAAGCCAGCTGCCCTCCAGAAGGACCACCAACCCATCACTACTGTCCTTCCCCATCCCTCCCACCACTACCATCGACCCAGCGCAGCACACCTGCACCCCCAGAAAAATTTACCCGGCCGTAAAAAAATGTGTTGCCAGATGACAGTAAGCGTACATTACCTCCTTGGAACAGTAGGCCATGAGCTTGGACAGGAGCACGCCCTCGTCGACGAAGGGCTGTTCCTCTTTGAGTTTCTTGATGGTCGCGTACCTCGCGGCCAGCAGGGTGTTCAGAATGCACTCGCTTGCGCTTGACTGGATATGAAGCAGAAAAAAAAAGAAATAGCGCTTTACAAAAGAAGAAGGTAAAAACTGATATGACAATTAAGCCCTGTTCTTAAGCTCAATTCAAAATTACATTCTTCTGGGCTAGTTGGTATGACTCCTGTTGTGTGTGCCAGCTTGAACTTTGGGACGAGGGATACAGAAAACACAGCGATGTGTTCTGTGTCTCCTGGTCTCAAAGTTCAAGCTGGCACCCGCAACACGTTTTAAGCGTAAGACGTAAAAATGTTAATGGCTTCCGTTCGTCTGTGGCTCCTCTTAAAGACTCCTGTTCTCGCACCTTACTACTCGCTCAATCATAATTCCTTTAATTTGTGCCTTTATTATGCCTCAAACACTCATGAGCATATAGTCGTAAAGCACCACGCTGTGGCAAAAGCACAAATTCCGCAATCGACAAGCTCCATGGACTTGCGTGCTTGCGTGGCTTGGGTAGCGTGTATGCCTGACTCGGTATGCAACGGCTCCGAGTTCAATTCTGATCCTTTGCGAACTCCTTACCACTCGCCCATATCATGTGATTTTGTTAAGTCTCACAGCCAGTCAAGAAATTCGTGTCCAGACATGTCACTTCCCAACTACGTGTAACCTGCCAGATGCATGCTGGGCATGTTGAACGTAAACATGAAAGAACAACTTGCCGTCAGGTATTCATTTCGATGCTCTATTTTAATGAGGCTTCAAGTGGCCCAAAATAACAGCTTGAGGGGCGAGTTGATGCTGCATAGTACCCAGAAATGTGGCGCAACAAACACAATCACGTGAGTGTTTCTGATTGTGATCGTGATTGCGTTTGTTGCGCCACACTTCTGGGTACTATGCTTCAAGTGGCATCTGAGTGGTATTGGCCTTTAGGCGCAAACGGAATTAGCATTTGGTTGTGCATGCGGGAAATTTCTTCGTAAGTTCTGCTAAAATTGTGGTGTCTAATGTTTTTTGTCTGAATGTTACTTCTGAAAAAGAAATTACTTTTCGCTTACCTGAATCACTCCTCCTCCTATGCTCTTTTCTGATGAGCAGAGAAAATCTTCAGGAAGATTGATCATTCTTCCTGTAATTGGGAGAAGTAACAACATGCGTAAAGTTCACATATGCACTGCCTTGAGAACAAGAAATTTCCTCGCCAATGCTGTCTGTAATTTGGCAAAGTTGCAGCGCCTAAAAATAACTGGATGCAAGAGAGTAGGAGTGACACTGACGCTGGCAGCTATCAAGCAACACTCGACGAAGAAGACGTGGGCAGACAAGTGTTCACAGATTAGAACCTAACCTCCTTGAGCAGCGTTTACGGGCCTCACTTGACCCTTGTGAACAGAACTACGGTGACAAAAAAAAAAAAGAAAATAAATCTCCTGCTTTATTTAACAAAAGTTTCAATATTACAGCTGTTCGTTTCAACAGAGTTCTTGAGCCTTGTTGCTTCTATCTCCAAGTCTTTTGTGTTGACTGTGCAAGATGTTCTTTTTAAATTCTCAGTTTTTACAGTAGCAACCAGTACAAAAAATAAGCCACATTTCTTTGGTTTTGCTTCAGTTTGCACTTCAAATAACTGAGTTTCTTTCGCCCATGTGAGGTAAACCATGTTGATGACTTACCGATCCAATCTAACATGATCACTTCCAGCTCTGTGCAAGCCGGGCTGGCTGCCTGCATAGAGGACAAAAAGACATAAGTGTGGTCAGTGAGGCCATAGTGGGCAACTTAATTCGTGGGGTGCAGAACACTGTTGTGCACACAACCGCTTGGTCACTGCGCTAGTTTTTGGGCTCTACACGTATGCCCATGATGTCGGCGCCAGCACTTCATTGATTTCTGGTATTTTATGTGCACTTGCAAATAATTAAGTCATCGTACGAATGTGTAATCCAACCTAAACGTCAGAGAAACGTCAGCGTTCCGATATTCAGGGTTATCACTTCAGCGATTGGGAATTGAGTTAGGCTGAAAAAAGAAAGGAAGAGAAAGGTATATGGTCGGACGACCGAAAGAAAGAGAGAAAGGCATATCTAAGTTAAAGTGCATGGTAGTGCTGGCGTGCTTCGCTCAAGCTGTTTTCTCATGATTTTTCTTTTTTACAGAGTAATTCTCAGCAAGAGTTGGATGCAGAAATAAAGAGACAGGGCCCTTTCTAAGTACTGGGCGGCGTCACCGTCACAGTTTTTCTTGATGACACAAACCTTAGATATGGCGCATGAATGTGAATTCTCTTTTCATATCACAGACGAGGCAGTACTAATTAACCGACGCAAATACATGCAACAAAAGCGTAAAACACACCACAATGCACGCACTGATGTCTTTGATGGGCCATGCAACATGCTGCGTTTATAAACCACTAGATTGCGCAACATATGCGCAAGTAAAGAAAAGAGAACAATTAAGTTCTGCTTCAGAATGAAGCCCTCCATTTTGAATCACACTGAGCTGAAACCCAGATCTCTGCATGTTGTGTGCCCTGTTTTTAGCGTGCTTGTGTTATACGTCATGCACTTTCAGCATGGCTAAATAAATAAATGTGTAAAAATGATGTCGGCGCTATGTTCTGGTCTCGGCGACCATATTTCGGTGAAAGCAATAACAATTGTGCGCTGTGCCATAAGTCAGTACAAGTTAAGGAGCCCCGGGTGCTCTAAATTAATCCGGAGTCCGACACTACGTTGTCTCACTTAACTTGTGTGTAGCTTTGGGTCGTTAAATCGCGAATACCATACCGCCTCCCCCATTAGTTTGCTCGTTTTAGTACTCTCAAAGCACGGAGGCATTATAGAGGGATGTTACTTCATGTTTTTACCGGGCTCGACAATTTGTCTTAGTACTTGTAGAAGCGCCCCAGAAGACGGAAACAGGTGGCATTAAGCATCTTTGCGGTGAACTGAAATATTCGAGAACACGCAGTTGAGTACGTTTTATGTCTCGACTTCACAAACGCTAAGTCAATTAAAAAGCACTAGTCTCAATCGAGGCAAGTTATCCCTCTTCCAAAATTGTAAAATTTTCTTGTACGCCTCCATAGAGTCCGTGCTGTATGTCTCATCACCAGTCAAAACTGAAGATGGTCTTTCTTGTTCCAGAAGGCCTACTTTGGCATGCACACCAAATGCACAATAGTCTCGTAGCAGAAAAGCATGCGCAGCCTGTGTGGCTCAAAGCGTGCTCTACGCTAAAACACGCTGTTCCAAACCCAAAGGTGATAGCTTAAGGCACTGCTAAAATAATTTCTTAATACTTTTGTTTCCTTTTTATTTCATCCTAAAAGTTGATGTTAAAAGGAAAAGGTGTCCCGCTTTTCAGTCACTCTTATTTTACACGTTTTCTACAGCTAACTGAAACGTGCCGATGAACATCGGAAGGGATCAACGGCACAAAATGAGTTGTCAAAAAAAAGAGGTGCGAAATTACAAAAGTCTGAGCCAAAGGCGACAAAAAAACCAAGCAAAACTGAGCGGAACCGACGCTTGGAGAGGTGAGCCCGCCTCTGTGAACGCAATAATCTGGATGCTTTATCTTCATCGCCACCAGATCGATAAATAACCGACGGCGTCTTTGTTGTACTTATCGCCACAAGAGACCGACCTCAGATCACCCTGTTTTACAGTATGCAGTCTTGAGACGAGTGTTCGAGAATGCGCGACGAGGACTGATCGCTGTGCAGAGATATCCAGTGAGCTCTCTAGACGTCGAAAGACTTCCAGACGGAGCACGCCATCTCATCCTTTTGCTGCACAATTCTACTTCAATTTCTTCTTAGGCAGGCTGTAAAACATTCGAGACAGTAGTTCCTGTTTACGACTCTCACCGCGATTCTTAATCTCATAGCATCTCGGAATTCTCGAGTAATGAACGATACAGTAAACCAAGATCAATCAAGAGGTTATTGCTTAGAAACGATTAGAAGTGTTCTGTCATCAAAAAAGCTGACTTATATAGGACCGTGAGCAGGACTGTATAGCACCATGTGCAAACTAAGCTGCCTAATATGCAATGCCGATCACGAAACAACCACGTTCTTGCTACAAGATCGATAGTGTGGAAGTAACCGATGTAGGCAAGCGATACTTACTCCCTCATTTGTGTAAAGTTCTGACACTATAACGTTATGTCAAGCGTTAGTTTTGGTGGGTGTGTGTGCGTAGAGGTGAAAGGGGGAAGGGATGGCCAATTCACTTTTCTACGCTTAGGGGAGGATGTGAGGATGTGGATGTGAGGGGAGGAGCCATAGTTTGTACTGGAGACGCGGTTACTACTTCCTCAAGTCCACTGCACTGAGAGTCTCACTGAGAGTCTGTGCGCCATAGCCTCGTTCTCCAACGAACATGACTGAGAGGCAAAGCCAGGTAACCCAAGATTGCGCATCCAGTCGCATTAAAATACGAAAAAAGAACAGAAAAAGCATCGAAAGTAAAACTGCGCAAACAGCCAACCACGTCAGCCAGAGCAGGGGTTCGGTGAGGCCCCTAGCCAAGCCAGGTAGAGAGAAAACGAAGAGCGCTGAGGCTGCTGTGCTTCGCGTGAATACCTTGCCGTGGGCACCTTGCCGGCTCAGCACGCGCCCTGGCCCTTCATCGTGTGCCTCTTGCAAGAAGCCTCGACGGCTACGACTAGTTGCCTGCACCAAGCAGAGAAGCGGCCACCCCTCGTCACAGGGGCTCACCTCTCCCGCCTCCTGCGTGCTTCCGCAATCAAGAAAGTGCATTCCGAAACCTCGATCGGTCAAGAATCACTCACTGGTAATCCTGTGTGCCAGCTTTGTCCATAGCAATGTCTATCGTACCATGTCCGTTATATGGAGTAGGAGTTCTTCACTGTAGCCTCTCCGGATACAGAGTAAAGCATGAAACCGATTTTACTCCACGTGTAGCAGACGACAAATTGGCACTTAAATTTTACGACGGTGCGTTTCGCTTGCTCCTTATGACCAGCTAGTTTATTGAAGCGAAAAGCTTCACGGGGCTAGTCAACACCGGGTCTGGCGTGCGTGTGATCACTTTTAGCCACAGCTGCGTATGCTCGAACTCGCCGAGTGACGTCAATAGAAGAGGCGCAGGTGTTTGAAGCGAAAAGCTTCACTACGAGGGTCAGAGCTGATCTTCGCGTATGACGTAGGCCGTGTGCCGTGACGTCACATCTAAGGCCAAATGCACAGTGCCCTCACCAAACTCGGCCGGCGTTGCCTAGCAACGCTTAAGAGGTGTGCGACTCCTCCTCATTGTAAAAGAAAAAGTTAGTATCCATCTGGGAATCCAACCTCCATCCCCTGGATCCCCAGCCGAGCGCTTACCGCTGTGCCACGCTGCGGGGATTTATTTTTCTTTATTCCATGGAAGTACTTCGAGCACTTTAACCATGCCGCGGGCCTGAAACGCTGCTCATAATTCCGCTTGTGTACTGTGAGGATGACAGCGGGATTCCGCGCATGACAGATACTGCGATTGGCGCGCAAGCGGGAACAAGTGCGCTCCAACGCCGCCGGGCGGCGCTTCTTGCCTTCCTCAAGTGACAGATGATGCGCCTTTCCTTTCCTGTAAACGAATTATAGAACGCCGGTGAACTTAGACGCACTCGACATGGAAGCTAAGGAGAGTTTAGCTGCTGACGAACGGAGCAGAAGACTGGCGAAATTAACCTCTTCTGATTCCGAGGTAGTCACTGCTTTTCGCTACATATATCCAGGCATAGCAGAGCTAAGCCATGTTTAATTCTCCTCTGCTGCTGCCTAATACAAGACGCCGTTATCATTCAGTAGCTGAGGCACAGCAAAGACAAGACACAAGAGGCGGAGACGGAAGGCATTGCACAAGACATGCACACAACAGACGCCGACAGCACGACACGACAAAGGTGCACCAAAAAAAGTTTTAACTGCTCGCCGAACGAAGGCTCACCCAGGAGAAACCGACGCAGCCGATGCCATCAGAGAGCATGTCCGCCAGGATAGAGGGGTAGGAGTTCCCAGCGGGGAAATAGGCGTGGAAGTGGGGGTGCTGCCAGTGGGTCACCTGCGCAAAATCGATGCACTCAGTCTTCAGTTAGCACAGGCAAGCTCAATATTACTGGTTATACCAAATTCGTGTCTTTTACAGTTATTATCATGCAACAATTCGTACGTTTTAGCCGTGTTGGAGCAAAAGTGAAAAGAATCGATACAGGGCGAGTGAAGTATTTTTGTTTCAACTGTGTCGAAGCTGAAACCGCAATTGCGCTTTGGTTTGATTGCTAGAGAACGCGCTCAGCAAGGAACGTCTGATCTCCTCCAGGCTTTGAGCCTGGAACTCAATAGACGGTTCCCTGTATCCTTTGAAAGCCGAATCATGGTCGAAGGGATCTGAGCATGAGAGGCGTCAAGTGACAAAGATTACAGAAGATGATACAGGACTTCGGTGAAGGTGAAATGAATCCAATAAAAATGTTCTTCCTCTATGCGGACAAAAAGCCACCGGTCGATGCACGCAATGACACAGTCTGTCCGTTCTCGCGGACTTACATTTATTGTACGTGCTTTTAAACTAATTCCCTCAAAGTAAAGGGTAGCTCAGGATATAATGCTGATTAGCCTCCCTGCTGTACCTGGATTCTATTCTTTCGTGGGATAATGCAAATATGGAGGCTTACTACAGCAACTCAAACGCAATACAATTGTTTTGCTTTAACAATTCTTTTATATCGTGCTGCCGAAAATATGCCGCTGCGCCTACAATGTGTCCAATACTTCTGTTTTATTCTTTCTTACGTCCAACGGAAGTCTTTGACGCCCTTTTTTTGCGCAATGTTTTCTGACTGACCAGGTTGCCGACACCACAATGAAGGAGGAACAGCGTAGACGCATCGCCCCGGTTCTTAAACTCACGCCGGGCATGATATAGCGTTCCACGTCGGCCATGATGCTGTCCCAGTTCTCGGGCTGGTCGGGCGCCCTGTCCGGCAGCAGCTCCTTGAGGTAGCCCGGCTCGCACTGGGGCGTCACGCGCCGCTCGGCGATGGTCTCCATGTAGCGAGCTATGTACTCTACCATCTCTTGGCCTCGCTGCCTGAATTCCACGGAGTCCATGCCGTGCGACGACGGCTCGGAGCGCCGCCGCCGCCGCTCAGCCTCCGAAGACTCCGTCGGTGGTGGAGGTGGGAAGTCTTCCCCCTGCATCTGAGCTACGGCCGGCTCGTATTCGCCTAGGTCGTCTGTGGGCTCATCCGCAACCAGCAGGTTTTTGATGGCCTCACGCTGCGGCGGCGGGTGCTCCGGTCCCGAACTTGCCGCCGACTGGGCCGCCCGGTTCCGAGCCGCTGCGGAAATTTTACCAAGTCAGCTGCTAAGAGTCAACTTGTCTCTGAAGGGGCCATTGCCATTTTGTACACTGAAAGACGTCTAAGAGCATTGTCCAAAGAAACGTCTCGACCACAGTTATCAATGGAAAATGCTGATTAAACAATAAACAAAATCTTCACCTTTCCTAAGATAAAATATTCACAGTGGCTTAGCTGTAGTTAAGCCTAGGAGATTGCGAAAGCAAGAGAGGCGAAGTGTCTCCAATGGAAGACGACACCAACTGTTAGACTACAGCGCACCTAGTGGGAGAACAGCGAAACGCCCGGCGTGGCTACGAGCCACGCTACGCTGAAGAGCCGACTTGGTAGCCCAGCTCTCGCGCTGGTATGACGTCAGTAGTCATGTGGTGTAAAGCGTACCTACCGGGCCCCGCTATAGCTGAAGGCTCGTAACCTACCGTAGTAATGCTTCCACAATAAAATGACGACGGGACCAACGGTCTGTGTAAGAACAGTATTTAAGCGTTCAGCGTTCGGTATTAGAGGGTGCGCCTCATTCAAATATAGCTAGGGGTCAGCCGTCAAGGGCGAAAGCTAAGAATGCTTTCAATGGTTTTATTAGCTAATTCAAGTCATCATCATCATCAGCCTGACTATACACACTGCAGGACGAAGGCCCCTCCCATATTCCTCCAATTAACCCGGTCTTGTGCTAGCTGCATCCAATTGACCCCTGCGAACTTCTTGACTTCATCCGCCCCCCTAACTTTTTGCCGCCCCTGCTACGCTTTCCTTGCCTTGGAATCCAGTTTGTTAGCCTAAGCGACCATCGGTTATCCTCTCTTCGCACTACATGTCCTGCCCATGCCCATTTCTTTTTCTTGATTTCCACTAGAATGTCAGTAACTTGAGTTATTTCTCTGACCCACTCTGCACGCTTCCTATCTCTTAATGTTACCCCTTCCATTTTTCGTTCCATAGCCCTCTGCGTCATCCTTAACTTGAGTATAACCCTCTTTGTTACCTCCACGTTTCAGCCCCATAGGTAAGTACAGGTAAGAGGCAACTGTTGTATACTTTCCTCTTGAGCGATACCGGTAAGTTGCTAGTTATAATCTGGGAGTGCTTGTCAAAATGCTCCATCCCAATCTTACTCTCCTTGTTATTTCCCTTTCATGGTCCGGATCTGCGGTTATTATACTTATCCTAAGTAGACGTATTCGCCTACTACTTCCAGTGCTTCGCTACCTAACGTAAACTGATGTTCGTTCTCTAGGCTATCGAACATTACCTTAGTCTTCTGTATATTGATTTTCAAGCCTACCTCTAGTGGGCAGATTATATTCACTTATTCGCCCGCATTTTCGAAGAAACAAGATACTAACAAGCTGATTTATTTCATACTGGAGTTCACTAGGTATTGTGTAGAATGAGGCAACACCTAATACTTTAGGCAAGAACCTACCCTCCGAAGACAAACAGGAGACAGAAGCGACAAAAGGGAAAAAAAGAAGGCTACAGTATTTCCAAATAGATTGACGGTTTTTTCAAGCGTGCAGTGGCTTACAAGCACGGTGCAGAGGAACGCGGTCGTACTTTCAAAGCCGCTTGGTATCACACTCCTTGAAGAGGTGCAGATAAAAAAAAATGTGCGCTTTTAAGAGACAAAAAAGAGTGGCTGCCGAGCCCGGGGAAGAGTTCGTGGGCCCCGCTGCAAACAGTAGACGGCCACATATGAGACAGTTATAAAGTGCCAAGCACTGCCGGCGCGCCGACAGGATGCATGCTGCTGTTTAGAACGTTGAGTGATATATCGCACGTCCAAGTGCTTATAAACACCGTGTCCGAGTGCCCCGTCTGCGGATGTCTCGATAATGCTATTTGCAAAGTTCGCCCAAAGAGTGCGAGCAAGCGATAAAAGCCGCACGGCTTTAACTTTTCATCTTTTTATGTGCAACAGCCGCTTTGCAAGCTTTTTCTCCCAAAGCACTTAAAAGGGGTCACCACAAGGACAGCGACAAAAGCAGCGCCAAGTGATGGACATGATGCCTGCAGGTGCACAATATTAAATTGAGGTTTTACGACGTAGCAGCCGTCTCCAATATATTGCATCTCTTAGATAGTGTAATAGCAGCTTCTTGACATGCCAAAAACAGATTACAAGTTCCGGTTACATTATCTTCTAGAGAAATGTTAGGTAACGATCTCACGAACTTCTTTCCTTCCCTCACTGGGCGACCTTTTGATTGTTTTGGTTGGAATAAAGAGATGCGATTTTTCTGAAACCAATACAGTTGAGCAGTACCTTTCCCACACCAACAAGAGCAAACCCATACACGCCATGCAGACGCTACACAATATATGAGTCTCTGCCGTGATAATCATCAGCTTGTAAATTTTGCAATGACCTACCCTGTAAATGACATATTATAGAATTGGCCAGAATAAAATGGATGTTAATTTTAAGTTGCAAGCAGTAACTTGCTTCTTGCCCTAAGAATTATTAACAAATAAGCTAATTATAGTCGGTCACATTATACTAGGAACTAACTACACTGAAAATAAAGCCTACCCGACAAGGATCATGAACGTAAATCCTTAATGTAGAGCCTCTGAACTCTCTAATAAAATATTCTAGTATTACGACGGTGCCCTATTACATGCCTTTATACCCTTTTTTATACCTTTCTATACATTTATACCTTTTTTACCTATACATTTTTACCCTTTTGAAGCGCGAGTTTCTTCTTTTCTTTTTTTTTTTTTTTTGTACAGTCCTAGGACATTCTTATCGGTTTATTCGGCTTCTTTAATAGTCACGTTATAGTAAAGGTGCAAACATATTACGCGTTCTAGCGGATGCTGAGTAATGGAACCGCGTATGAGAACGCTAAGGCCTATAGTGGTTGCAATATACAGGAGCTCAGCACATGACATTTTTACCTGTGCTACACGGTGCACAAATAAATTGATGCGGCAGAAAATGACGTCTTGAGTAACCTAATCATAACTCAAGCTTAGGAGAGTAATGAGCATGCGTGAAAAGATTCGAAGCAGTTTAATTTCCTTTAGTTGTTCAATCACGGGTCAGCCTATCATTTTTTTCCTGTTTTTGCTGAGTCTTCCGATGAAACTTCCTAGCTTGTACTTCTAGGCCGCAAATAGAACGTGTGCGATTGTGCGATCCGTTCGGTGTGTGAAACGAAGAACAAGGTCGCCTACCATTTTCATGTACTATGTTAGCAGATGCTGGCAAGTTTTGCCAGCACGTACACTCGTTCTGAATGCAGAGAAACCCTTTCGACTTCTCCTTCTACTACTTCCCCCAGAAAATCTTCACGTTACTCCCGTTTGCTTCCAAAGGGTCAATAGGCGTGAGAGCCAAACCAGAACAAAAACAAACGATAAGAACATATGAGACGACGTGAGTCTTTGCTGTCGTCGTTTACTTGTTGGCTGTCGTTTCCACTGACGTGAATCACTTTGCTCAGCAGCAGATCCTTCTGCCAAACTGAAGTGGAAAGGAGCGCAGAAGTGACGCCATATTCGCGCCTCTCCCTACACAAACGAGCGAGTTCGCTTTAAAACTTGAAGCTACAGAACGTGGTAACGTGGTGGCGACAAGATGCATATAAGAGCAAGGAGAAATATTCATAAAAAGAAGGGTACAATGCAGTTGCGAATGCGGGGCAAGGCTCCAGCGGGATCATCGGCCTCGTGGCCAGCACACTTATCGTCGGGAGATGAACCCCCCACTATCGCGCCACTTCCCTTCTACTACCCTTCCCATAGGCATCAGCCGGAAGCGATAGTTTCTAAAAAAAACAACAAAAAACAACAACAAAAAAAAACACTACTTTGCATGCGACCCTTTTGGCCCACTCCAACAGGAATGAGATCGTTTTTGCGGGCGGAAACGCATTCCTCGATACCTTGGGAACGCCGTCGGAGCTATTCGTTGTTCACTGAAGCATCGTAACAGGGGACTGAACGACGTAGGATGCGCAGGAGGAGGATGAGGAGGAAAAGAGAGGGGGGGGGGGGGTTTGTTATCGCGGAGCAAGACAACTGGACTGACCTTAGAGGGGAGTGCTTGGCGAACTGTCCTTCTGAATGCCTTCTGACTGACAGTGTTTCCGCAACTTGACGAGTTGGCATCGCTTGTCTGAACGTCATTCAAAAATGTCCTCCTACAACTCGAGGGCATGCCACTGCTATCATCATCAAAATGATGGCCACTATACGACAATGGTGCCTCTGAACAATATCGCGGTATTCCTTCCTTACGCCAGCCAGCTGCCATCTTTTTCCTGCAAGGGGTTGCACGAGCTCGTGGCTCCGTCTGTCTTGTCTATGCCACACGCCTGTTGCTCTGTACTGCACTCCATAACAGTTAACTTCCTCTCGCATCATTCTAACAAACCGTCGGTAACAAACTCTACGCTGTAAAAAAACAGTTTCCCTGTTTTAAATGTAATCAAAAATATCAACTTGAGGGCTGTAGGCCATGTTGTACTATTGCAGAAGGATTGCATTCCGATTTACAATAACTAATGGTATCTCTGCAGGTTCCACTTTTTCCTGGAACCTGAAATTTCCATGTTTTTTTTTTGTTTCTCAATACTAGCGCTTGTTTTTTTCTTTTTCCGAGAGCTTGTCATTCTTGATTCTGCCTGATTTACTTATTGCTTGTATCGGACACTCTACCATTCTCTTATACAAGTTGGTTTTCATTGTCTTTATGTTATGACATCGTCATGGCGACAATAAGTAACCTGGTCACAGAAGAAGCGTTGTCGTAGATGGGCAATAAATTATTGTCCAGTGAACTTAATTAGTCCCCTAACAAATAACGGTGCTGGACAAGATGGCACAATCTCTTCAGTCTGTTTCTTTTCATGTTTGTCAAAGGTATTCGTAGGGTTTGATGGCAAAGAAGCTAGGCATGGGCTTAGTGTTTTTTGTTTTCCGATATCAATGCGATGCCAAATAACTCCCAAAAGGAGTTACAGCGCATAATCAATCACCTAGATAAGCAAAATCTCGCCGTGGTGGCTCAGTGGTTAAGAAGCCCGGCTATTGAACTGGAGCACGCAAGTTCAAACCCGGCCGCGGTTGTCGTGTTTCGATGAAGGACAAATGTAGATGTCACCGTGAGCTGCGCGATGTCAATGCACGTAGGCCTCGACTACGGCGACACATTCTGTTTTCTTTCACGCCTACTTTCCGCCCTTCTCTTACGGTATGGTTCACGTTTCTCTAAAGAAATGTGGCAGATACTGCGCCTTTCCTTTCATATAAGCCAATTTACATGTTAGGCGCGGAAATCATTCACATCGACAGGTATGAAGCCTTAAGCAAAAGTTAAAATTCGGCTGTCTTGAAAAGGGGAAAATAATTTACAAAAGGTAAAAAAGCATTGAAAGCTGTAAAGAAGTTCGGCATCAAAGCTACAAAGCCAGTGTAGTCCTGGACAACAAGAAATCAATGTCTAGGAGAACAAAAATAGGGTGAACTTGGCAAGTACTCTCAGCTCATAAATAATACCTGACCAATATGCCCCACGGAAAAGATGCGTTAGTTGTATCCTGCTAGTGCTAAGCCGACGGGGCGGAACTTGGGAAATGCTAGCAATCAAATCGAAGACAGTGCAGTCAGCTGGTAGAAAAATCGTTACTTACGAAGCATAAGTAGCGCAGCGAAAAAAAAAAAAAAAACTTCAGCTGAGCGATATCATAGCTGGAATCAAAAGGAAAAAATGGACGCGAGAGGTACATGTAAGAGGTCGAGAGGAAGCATTTCCAGAGCAGCCTTCAAGTTTAGTCCCACAAACAATGGATTCTTAGCTTTATAATAGATTACAGTGTGAGTCCACCGAAATCAGGAAGCTGCTCATATCATGGCAAGCTGGGTGACGAATAACAATCTCAAAGCTTCAAACGTTCTTTGGAATGCTCTTCGTGTCACCGATAACAGACAGAATTAGATCTGCAGTACATAATTCAATCAGCTGTCATATCAAGCGAGATGCGAGGCTCAAGTTTCCACAGAAACTTCAGACAATGTATGAAGTCACAGGAATAGTGACTCGGTGCCCCAGATCAGTTATCGAAATGACGGTAAAGCAGGCCTGGCGCAATAGGCGGAGATAGGTCCAACCGTTTTCGAATTGTAACACAATACGGGTTGTACGAAAGGGAGCAGCGTGCTGCCAAGTCGTTGTCAAGTGGCAGTGCGCAGACATGTTCGTCCACTTGCGCATAAAACAGCCTCGTGCCATTATCATCTGTCGAAAATGAAAGCCCCCATACAGAAAAACCGCACTCTATTATTTGCGCTTCCTCCTCAAGTTCCTATCATTTGCCTTCGATGGGCCAGTTTCCTGAGCTGATAGTCAGTTGCACAGGAGCACTTGTGCACTGTTTGCTTTGCCGATCACTGTCACCCGCATTGCTGCTACTGCATTTGTTCGGGAGCCAGAAATGCGTAACGGCGAGCAGCCAGATCACTTGAGGGAATCGCATTAATCAGCTCTAACATGCTTGGTCGTCTCCTGTGGTCCTTCGACACACTCAGGCTTTGAAAGATAAAGCCTGGTAGACCGCGAAGAGATGCCCTTCGAACTGTCGATAGCGTAGCGTTACTGGGAAATGTCGCAAGGACGTCTGTCCGGGAGAAGGTGAGTTTTCTACCTTCCAGGTGTTGTGAATAAGGCCTCAAGAGTTGGCGAGATGACGTATGAAGTTTGGCTCTTGGTCTTGCAACCTTTCATGTCATTGTTATTAGCTGAGGGTCTCGTATGGAAGACACGAGACCGGGTCTTTGAAAGCAATGTCACGAATAGTATATGGCCATTGTAGGGTCTTGTCCTTAACGCGCTGCCATTGAGAAATGCCACGCCTGCAGATGAACGTGTTGAGCGCGCCGAGGTTCCTTAAGCCTACCGAACGTCTTGTCTGCAAGCACGAAACTAAATGATACCAGCCACTTAAACAGTACCAAGCGGCCACTGGCCATCTGGTCGCGATATATGTTACCGCCATTTTTCTGCTCAACGCTGCGTTATTAGTCGACAGCCACATTTGAATAAATGCTAAATTTACATACGAAAGCAATAGCATTAAACCTCTAGTTTAGTGCCAAACCCGGTGTTGTCTCATCGACGTCCGGCGTTGTGGGGAAAAAATCCCGATTGGTTGATATGGTGATGGCTTGACGGCCACGTGACCTCCAGCGGGAATTTCAAACACCCCACGACGCTCGCGTGAATCATGACGTCACGGTTGGAATGAAAGATTAGAACACGATATTGTCTTAACCGCACACTCACCGACATACTCTCCATGTATGTATCCGACGGTCACCGCAACTTAGCCTGCCAATTGTCACCTTCGCATGCAATTCGTCGCGCCATGATACTGCCGGGTACTCTCCCTTCTATCTCTCTTTGGAAGAGACCTCTAGCTGCCCTTCGACACTTTGCTTCCCACAACTGTCCCCGTCAGTACTTATGCAAGCGATACGATCGCCCTAGCCGATGTCGCCCGGCAGACTGCTGCCTCCCAAGAGTCTCAAAAACGCCGCTACGATGCTCATCACCGTGATGTTAATTATCCTCCCTGATCTCTGGTATTGCTCTGGCTCCCGTTCCGCCGTGTGGGATTTTGCGAAAAATTTCTGCCGCACTACCGACAACACCACACGCCTAACACGCACCGGGACGCTGCCTTTTGCCGAGGGGGGTAGTGTTACCGGGGAAAGCGTGACCGTGCACGCAGACGACAACAACGACCGAAGAACGCGTGATTGATGAAGGGCTGTTCTAGAAGAAGACGACGAAGCAGACACTATGGATGTTTGACGGTCCTTGAAGTCGATGCGTCGAGTTCCGCCCATCGCAGCGCAAGTCTCGACAAATACTTCCCCGTAACAATATATAACGCGAAATAAATGTCGCCGTATACATCAAATGATTGAAAATTATAAATTTGTTTCGCCTAAAGGAAAATGGCAAGAATTTTATGTTTCAGGTGGAATTTGAGCCCGTGACAATCATGACTTCGAGCCAGACACTCAAGCGACGAGGCCACGCTACGGATGAGGTCATGAAAGCTACGCTTGTGAAAGTTGGATGCAAGCTGGACTTCAAATGCATACCGTGTGGTCTTTCATATAAAGTGGTATCTTGCGACGGCATGCTAGTGGGTATGTGTGTAAATAGGGAGGACCACAGGTGGATATCGCGTCATACCGTAAGGCACAGCTTGTCTCCGTAATTTTTTGTCGCTCGACTGTGTTTTCTTCTTTGTGCAATGGCATGTATACATGCACTAATTGCAGTAATATTAATGAAAATGATGTAGTAGGATGTGTTGCCGTTTTCTGATAACCTGGATGTAAGCAAAATAATGAATAAATCAGAAAACTAACAGGCTAGCAATTCCGATAAGGTTAGAATATCTCGTTTTTCTAACCCCTGCTCATTGTCTGGTGGAAGCGCTGCATAGAGACATTTAGGTGAGAAAAAAAAAACGAGTTAATTATATCCGGGCTGAAACTGAGAGAACCAAATTTACTTTTGCGATATATGTTTGTGAATATGGTCTGTTAGGGTAATACAGGAGACCCTTTCGCGACGATTTTGCTGGCTTAGCATTGGGCTGAGTGGATATTAATAGCGGAAGCCACTGACGTGCAGTAGACGTACTGGACTGATTGTGGTGGTGCTTATCATGATAAAGATACGGGTACAGCTAGATGGAACATAAAAGGGAACGTATACGGCGTCATGATGCATGTGCAGCTCGTGCTGGCGCGGTGCTTATGCGCATCGGGGAAACAGGAGAGAGCTGATAACGAGCATTTGATTACTCTATGAGTATGAGGCACAAGCGCGCTTTTGTAGTTTTCAATTTGGAAAAGATTTCCTCATGAAGAATATTATCGGCAAGATGTTTTCAATTTCAGTACCAAAAAAAAAAAAAAAGAGAAGGGTTCAACGCTGCTGAACCGAATATGGAGCGAAAGCATTAGCTGCGGGTGATCGAGCGTTCTTTTATCTTTCATCTTCTTTTCCTTTTTCTTCTTCTCCTTCTTCTTCTTCTTCTTCTTCTTCTTTTTCTTCTTCTTCTCGCAGCTACGACTTCACGATGTAGCTGCGGCCATCCGAGGTCTCGCTTTGGCTGTCGTAGTGTTGATTTCACAACAAAACAAAAATCGCCAGAGCACTGCACTGGAGAGATGCGAAAGCCTGAGCGTTGTTGTTGCACACGGTACATCGCACTCCCATATATAGCTATTGCATGCAAGGCCAAGACTGGGGCCGCGCAGTGGAAATTTTCTTTCCTTGTCCCGACCGCCGGCGGCTGCGTTTCGATGGAGGCGAAGCGAAGAGGCGTCCGTGTGCTCTACGATGTCAGCATACGTAAAGACCCCAGGTGGTCTAAATACTTCTGTGGAGATGAAATGATGCGGTAATGCGAAGTGATGCGGTGCCGGCGGAACAAGTCCTCAATGGCGAACAACCAAAGTTCTGAGTCCGATGACCAGATGTCAGGGAGCTTGAAGGCGGAGACCGCAGACTCATGGGGTGGCGCCATCGCAGGCGACGGAGACGGTACTTGAGTGGGGTAATCCGTGCCTATGGCTTACACGATCGAATGTAAGTGGGGTCTAGAGCTCCGGGCGCTGGTAGGCCTAGCGAAGCAGCTGATGCAAGCGCAGGGCAGGAGGAGAGAGCGAAGACGCGAAGTCCGGAGTCATCAAATTTGTGGAGATGAGCCACAGACACACTCGTTGTCTGGTTTCCACAAATAGATTTGGCAGAACCGACTGTGCCATTCGGGAACGAGACAGCAAACCGCCGGCATTCAGTCCTGCTGCCACGAAGAACGAACTGCGCGTGCTTGGCAGGCCTGCTGAGACTGTCGTCTTCTTTTGCGCCGAGACCACGACGGCATACCACAACTCCTAAGCCCTCTACCAGCGCCATCTAGAATAATAATTCTAGGTGGCTCTGCCTCTACTCGACACCCCCTTTCTCTTCTTCCGCTTTCGCTCTCACCTTCCTTCCCTTCCCTTACGGCGCTGTTCAGGCGTTCACAGAAAGTGTGACAGATACTGCGCCTTTCCTTTCCTGACTTGTTAAGTAAGAAACACATCCACTTCCGGTTGGAGTGTCGTCACATTCATTGGACATCGATATTAGTCGTCGATGTGTTTGATTTTAATTTTACACTTTTGGTTTTAATTATTTAACTACTCATCCTATCGACACAATTATTTTTCTGCAGCATCCTCCTATCACCTTCTAACGATCACAGCCATTCGTTTGACACTAACTTTGCTCAGAACGACTCAGCGGCTGCGGACACGTTTTGTGGACACCACAATGCCGACATAGCCTAGTAAAGTTTCCGCCTTAACAAAAAAAACTCCATTTTTCTTTGCTATCTAATTGTTTTCCTCTATATTGAACTGACCTGCACACTGCTGACACAAACTCGTGATGCTTTCATGTCGCCAATAAAGGCGCTAAACTATAAATAGAAATAAATACTTTCTTTGCGGGAATGGACGAAATGTGCTCTGTGCGGTGACGTTGGCCACTTCAATAAAAAAAGAAAAGGAGAAGAAAAGGTAACGCCTGGTCTACTGCAGTTAAAAAGTGGGGACGCTGGAAGCACTCATCAGCGGCTTCCGGTATGGCCGGCGCATATACGCCGAGCCTTCTCTCAGCGACAGCGAAGCGGCCGTCGGCTTATCAGTGGGATCACGCAAGACCACTCGTGGCGCGATAACAGCGAGCTTTTTTTGACTGATATTCAAAAAACGAATAGAATTCCCACAGAGTCGACTTCTGTTTGGAGAAGTCGCGTCGGCCGAGAGCCGCCCATCTTGGGTCATCTATTTGTTCGAGACAGTCCGCTTCCGATGGACCGGACTCGGTTTCGAGGACCTAGCTGCGTTCACGTGTCGTCCTTTTGAACTGACTACCGCTCTTCCGTGGGTTGCTCTCGACGTGTTTACAATATCCACAACGCTGAGCTCCGTCCTGCGTTGAAGCAAACACATTTTGGGCTATTATCGATCGGTGTTTAGCGTCTGCGAAGAGTTTGTTCCGTTCGAGCAGCTTTAGAACACGTGTAGTTTGAGCGCCGTTATCCCATCTGTTTAGTTGTGTCGGTGCAATTTTATCAGTTAGGAACCGACTCGTAATCTTGTTCTCGCCAGCTTTCTGAAGTTCTAGATTACAACTTAGCCTCGGCTGCTGTCAATTTGCCTCGATGGTTTAAATATGCAAGACATTTAAATAAAATTTGCAATATTTGCAAATTTGCAATAAGGTCCACATAGTAAATTCTTCGCCAGCCTTAGCATACTGTGCTCTCCAGGCGGTACGTCAGGCATCCTGGATGCAGAGTGTACTTGTAATGGAAGAAAGGGTGCGGTGGTATTTGCGAAGGAGCACAGCAAACCAATTTTATACCACCGATATTAAGCAAAGCACATTTCAAGGACAGTAAAGGGATGCAGTCTACTGACCATGCATGCAAGTTTTCCTTGAGGTGGTTTGAGTAGCCAGTTAGTAAACTGCGCTTGAGGACAACGCTGAGTTGAGCACAACTCAGAGGGCTATGGAACAAAAAAATGGTAGGGGTAACATTAAGAGTTAGGAAGTGTGCAGAGTGGGTCAGAGAAATAACTCGTTACTGACATTCTAATGGAAATCAAGGAGAAGAAATGGGCATGGGCAGGACATGTAGTGCGAAGAGAGGATAACCGATGGTCGCTTAGGGTAACAAACTGGATTCCAAGGGAAGGAAAGCGTAGCAGGGGGCTGCAGAAAGTTAGGTGGGCGGATGAGGTTAAGAAGTTCGCAGGGGTCAAGTGAATGCAGCTAGCACAGAACCGGGTTAATTGGAGAGATATGAGAGAGGCCTTCGCCCTGCAGTGGGTATAGTCATGCTGCTGCTGCTGCTGCTGCTGATGATGATGATGATGAAACTGCGCTTCTTGCAGACGTTCATCGACTCACTAACGTCACAATGGTGTTTGACTATATGTGATATTCAATGCAGCTAGGGGGGGGGGGGGGGGGGAGGTGGCAGCGGTGTGGTACGCTCTGTCGTATTTCAGTGTCCCTTCGTAGTTCACGTCACATCTTTTGTGCATTGTGATGGCGGCGAAATATGAAAGTGTCCTGTGCTTTGCGAGGTCGGCGCATGATACAGAAACCCAGGCCTAAATTAATCCGAAGAGATTTCCACTAAGGTGTTCCAGATAGCCGTAGCCACTTCGAGACGTAAAACATTTATTCTGGTGCCACACAAAAGCGCCAGCCAGTCCATGATGGGGACATTTTCCAACAACGCTAGCAATCTACAGATCTTGCCGATACAAATAGCCATGAAATGTTGCCAGCTAACTGCGACGCAAGGTAAACAAAAGAAAATTTCTGCGACATGCATGCTCACGACTGCAGAAGTCATCTCTTGTCGAATTATCAAGGTTGGTCAGTTTTCATGTGAAATTTTTAATTATTTATATTTTATTGATACTGTCAGCACTTGTGGGGCTTTTAAAGGTGTGGAAAGAACAAATTTAGGGCATAATACATCCTAATGCATTTACATAAATAAAATAAAAAGCAAAAAGAATACATAACACAGTAACTATAATACGTAATATTCGAAGTACTAATTATTGTGATTGCCACGGTGCTTACCCGTTCCGCTGTTTCGATTTCTTGTCAACGCGATTGTAAATGGGCAGTAACAAAAAACATGCTAGGGTAGTCTGTGATGCAATCATTGACACCTCCAGCGTCTTTTCTCACCACCCTGCCAAAGGAGCGATCAAAAGAAATACAAACAGTGGAGCCGGTAGGTGCCGCGGTAGTCGTATTTCTTATCGCCCTTGTACGTCATGCTGCTTCCATTACAACCTTATAACAAGTTATAAAGTACAATGTGCTGGATACTTTCATTCAGGGCACTGAACCTAATAAGCATAATATTTTGTTTGAGAAGAGGGCTTTGTCGGGCTGCTTGGTTCATGTTGAATGGAAGGAAGGAACAGCTCAAACGAACCAAACCACAATCATCGCCAAATATAAAGATTTGACCTCACGCCTCATATCTGAGGCTTTTCACATTCACGAACTTGGTGACATGTGTGTCAGCCAACCGTCCGTTGCTCTATTCCCACAAGAGCTCACGTATCTCAATCGCGGACGTTTTGATAATTGCTATGTGATATCAGGACCATTATTGTGTCGTAATTTGATTTTTATGCGCTTTGGCTGTCTGCTATATATTGCTACTCGTGTCGCAATAAACCATTTGGTTGCTAGTCAGCTCATGTGTCTGTCTCGCCTTCCTACACGTCCCGTCCGTTTGGGCTGTTCCTTCCTTCCATAATATTTTGTGTTTGTTGATGCACAAGCATAGTTTCATACATTAACGGTTCTTAACACGTAGGTTCTTAACACGGCTGCGCAAATATGCAAAGGACAACAGCAACAACAAGAATAAAAAAACGATGTGGATAGGCTTAATCTGGGGACAGCCCTGCTTTTGAATGCCATACCCCTCCTTAGCAACCTTGCTCAGATTTCGCGGTGCATTTTGCACTACTGCCGCGTCGATCTTGAGACACTTGCCATGCAAGCCTAGACGGCCATCAACAACAGGGGAGCATATCCTTGATAATTTGTTTTGACGTACAGCGGCTGCCAGCCGCCGATACGTAGCGAAACTGGACGACGCGAAGCAACCGCGTCTCCAGGGGACGCGGGAAGTCGATCACCGCCGTTACGCAAATAAGGCTGAGAGCGAAGGGCGTCTACAACAGAATTGGAGGCCACCCGACAAAGACGCGCCCGCAAAACGGCCGAGGAACACGATGCGAGGCTAGAAAAGAAGCGTGAAGCTAGACCCTTCATATTCTCAAGCAGCCGTTCGCTGCAGCGGCCGATGCCAACTTTGAGATGCACTCTCATGCAAGATGTGACCGGAATATCGCGCAATGTGTGCGATAAGCTGTTGTTCATGTCGGATCTCACGTGTGTACAAAATTAACACCACTGAGAGGTGTCTTGTTGCGTCGTTGTATTCATTGATTTGATTCGTGTTGCGACGCATGCTCTCGCACTGCATAGACAGCAGCGTGCTGGTTCCTGTAGTGTCTTTCAAGGCTTTTTCTTTTTTTTGGCCAGATGGTGCTTGCGTGCAAAATGACAGAAGTGAACGGCCATGTTTTATTGAAAAGGACAGGTTTCAAGTTCTTCCAACCCCCCCCCCCCCCCCCCCCCCCCCCCCCCCCCCCCCCCCCCCCCCCATGAAGCGCACAAATTTACAAAAACTTGCATTACCCAATAGGGCCCCTATTGAGAGTCCTAAATGGAGGATGATGGTTTTATATCTGCCTTTAATTTGTTCTCTACTGTGAAAATAAGGACTTGCACAGCCACCTTTTACGGACACCGGTTGTAAAGGGAAATTCCTTTTCCGGACAGTGATAAATGTTAAAGCAGAGATCTAATTTGGTCATTGGTTGTGTGTTTGTTCCCACTGTCCCCACTTTTTTTTTCTTGTCAGATGTACGAGTTTCATAAACACTGCGCTCTATCTAAGCAGGCTGAACGTAGCTCTTTGACAAGATGCTCCGGCTGATAAGCTCATCGCTGGCTTAGCGGAAAGCTAATCTTTGATTGGGGGATCGTAAGGGGGCTCGTGTGTGGTACAATATTTCCTCGAGTTTACTGATTATCGCCTGTGATGGGCAAATAGTTAGAGTTTTATGCGGTTGCTGTTTCTAATAAATGAAACCAAATATTTACTTTCACATCTCAATGACATTACCTAAACAAGCTAAACCTAGTCACAAGTTAGCACTGCGCAATGTTAGCTGCCTCTTCATTACCCTCTGCTGTTCTTCCGCGAAGCCGCATTGCATATTAAAGAATATTTTGCAGTGCTGCTCTTAAGATTTAAGAGGGCCTCATCGGCAACCAGCGAGGCAAGAGAAAATGAAGCCATAGCAAGGACACATACACACACACACACACAGACACAATAAAAAAACAGACCCCCTTTCGACATAACTATAGTGTTGTTGACAGGAGGTTTACAGCTTCCGCGCCTACAGAGATCCCTCGAAGTCATCTTTGTGCCGACCCAGAAAGGCAGCAAAACATAGCGGGCGGCCCTCTGTCACTCAATGATTGCGCCTCTTTTCCCGAACCCGTAATAGTGAAGGGGGGGGGGGGGGGGGGGGGGGGGGGGGGGGGGGTGATGTCTTCCTACATGGCCTAAAAAACTCGTGACTTCGTTAGCACTGTGTATACAGCTAATTTATGGTGTCATTCAAACGTTTCCGTGCGATGCGCGCAGAAAAGTCGATGTTACAGCATTGCCGCAACGGGAGAAGGCAACCCGCACCATCCTTCTGTTGTAAGGGCGGTACCTCGTTGCGTAGCCAAAATCTCATCACAAAACATGTGAAAGACACTTTGTCAAGACTAAAAGCGTGAAACAGCGGAAGCCTGATGCCTGTTGCGTCGGAAATGCCGCAGAAGCACACCGCAAACAGGAAATAACGATTTGGAGCAACATTTTTCGCATTAAGCCACTGCGCATATTACTGTTGTCTTAGTAGATAAAGATGGCTACATGTTCTTTACCGTCTATGAAGCAGCTGGTAGAATTTGTGTTGCAACGGAATGCAAATAACCGTTGCAAACGCGCTCCGCTCACAAAGTGAAGCCATTTTCGCTAAAACAGGAGCAGGATAACCTGACAATCCGGAGCGGCATCGAATAAGGAGCCCGAGGCTCTCAGGCGATGTTTAACGTAATGCTCCCGAAGTACATGTGGATAAGGTGAGATTGACAGGGCTTTGGCGCGCTTTGGCGGCAAGCTGTTCTCGTGGAATATACCTGTATCAAACATAAATCGAATAACTTGATCATACATAGCGGCATCGGATGTGAAGCCCGAGACCAATTTTGCTCGCAGACATTGGCGGATGCTCCTCAAGAACCTGTTGCTACGTAGTGACGGCAGTCCTTCGATACTAAGGTGCTCGAGTGTCAAGCTGCTCTCGGAAAAGTTACCGGCATCGAGCAGATTAAGGGTAACTTGGTTAGCCGCGGGACGACATGTAATACGGAGCTCAAATCCTCTTCACCCTGGCTAGCTAGGTTTGAAAAACCTTCCTACTGCAGAGTTTGCGACGACGGATGCAACAGTTCTTCGGCACCAAGACGAGCGACTGTAAATCCTGTGGCGAGCTTCCAATAACGGGCCAAGGTCTAAAAGCACTTGCTGCTGGGCTAGTTGGTTTCGGTTCATGGTTTCGGTCCCGTCACCTACCTGTGTATCTTGTCTGTTTTTGGGGGGGGGGGGGGGGGGGGGGGGGCTTAAAAACTATTTAATTATGAACGGGCTAAGGGCTCCCACCGTACGCATAAAACTCTAGGTTCGGCCAACGTGTGGGCCTGTAGCTCACCGAGAACGTCCGGCGGAGCCTCTTCATTTCGAGCGTCGATCTTGAGCAGGAAGTGTAGCCGGTTGAAGAGAAGCTCCAGGGGCTTCATCGTGCCGTCGCCGCACGTGGGCCGTAGCGTCCGTTGAAGACAGCTGAGACTGCGCGCAGGCGGACGCGAGGTTTTTGCCCCGAAGATAAGCACAGGTGCTCCTCCTTGCCGAGTGGCAAGCGACGATACACATTGAAGGCCCTGCCGATATGCAAGACCCTTCCCCCCTCCCCCCTCCTCACACTCAGTGGCGCGTGTTGGGAAGAACAAGAAGACACCTCGCCGACGAAATCGTGTCGTAGGCACATGGCCAGATAACGGCACCTCTCTCTTCCCTTTCCGACAACAGTCGACATCCACACCACCTTGTAACGCGCATAAAGTAAACAAGCGATGGCCAATCAAGTGAACAGCCCCTCTTCTCCACGGCGTCAGTCTCTTTGCGGTAGGTCATATCTTGTAATGACCATCGGCAGAATGACAAGGCGTACACCGTCTTCTTCGCTGGTAGGGAGATCCAGGGTAGAAAGAGAGAAAGAAGATGGCTACACGGTATGAAATAGCATTCAACAAGGGTAGAGATGGGGAGCCTTAGTTCTCAAGTCCAGCCAACGTTTCGACAAGTGGACTTGTCTTCGCCTGGCCCAGACGAAGACAGGCTAGGCCAGACAAAGACAAGTCCACTTGTCGAAACTCAGGCTCTCCCCCTCTACCCTTGTTCAGTGCTCTTTCATTGCTGGCAGGAAGCGAGACGTGTATGCTCAGGGTGCTAGTCAAGACCACGAGAAGCATGAGGTGGCACTTCGGGTCTGTTAAGTCAGACAGCGGGGCACAAAGCAACACCGGAGATTAATTGCACTCAAGTTAAAGAGAAATGAAAAATAAAAAAAACAACGTTTAACTCCTCTAAACGTGGTATAACGTGGGAATGCATTAGGTTCGCATAGCTTGTCGTAGTGTATCATTAACTTATTTGACGTTCTCGGCGTCGACGCCGAGAGGCCTCTTGCTATGACCTGCCATAGCTCGTGGTGACTGTGACGTATGATGCCCAAGTTGCAATGAAGGACATAGATATAATGCTCTGCTTCAACCATGATGTACGAACGTGCACGCGTGACCTATAGAGGCAGCATGTTTAGCACGGGATCGAAGTGTCCTGGAAAGCTGGGTTCTGATCTGACCCTCCCACCTTAAATAACAACTAGGGCCCGTTTGGCGACGCACCGAATCAATGAGCTGATTAGACCTCGTGGAGTAGTACTTTCGCATTGGAATGACAACTGGAATGAATATCTGCCATTAGTGCACTTGTTCTTGTGTCATTTGAATTTCTGGTGCCATGCGTCGAAGGCCGATCAATATGCTGTTCTAACGCAGAGACGCCAGACTTTGTTGCATAGCACGGCACTGCAAATTTCCCTTCCGGGTAGAGCAATTAATTGAAAGGGCTCGGTGGAATCGGGATGCGGGATGAGGCAGGAGAAGATATGTGGCCACGAAATTTCACGCCTCGATCTGTAGCAGCCACAGCACATGACAACAGAGCTGTTGCGTTTCCTCGACCTCAAAACTAAACTCCTGAGCGGGCTGGTCACGACAGCAAAGAGCAGTGGTGACCTGTCATCCTGGATGATGACATCGAGGCACAAGAAGGTGTTGTTTACAATGGGGTGGCCATTGCTATCGATAGTGTCTTGCGGAATTAAGTGTGGTATCAACATGAGAGAACTGCGGGCGACAAATACCAGTGGCTTCGTTGTCACTAACTCGATCCCTTATCTCGACCAATTCAAAAGTTTAAGCTGTTCTCGACGGACAAAGCGCAGCTGCAAGACTTTACTCACTAGTCTCTTTTTTTTTTTATTCAAGACGCTCGCCATCAGGTATAGTGAAGAAGGGAGGGGGAAGTAGGAGACAGAAGAAGGAGTGTAAACGTGTATTCCTTAATATTCGCAGAGTTCAGTTCAGTTCAGTCGTTCAGTCGTGTCCGACTCTTCGTGACCCTATGGACCATATCACGCCACGCTTCCCGGTCTCTCACTATCTTCCTAACATCACATAACTTAATCTGCAGCGCCTCGAGGATGCTATCTAACCATCGCGTTCGCAGCCTACTCCTTCTCCGGTGACCCTCAACCTTTCCCAACATCAAATCTTTCTCCGGCGAATCCTCTCTTCTCATCAGATGACCAAAGTAGCTGAGCTTTAACTTTAGAATTTGAACCTCCAATGAGCAGTCAGGGTTTATGGTCGATAATATCGACTGATTTGATCTTCTGGCAGTCTAAGGAACTCTCAATAGTCTCCGCCAGCACCACAATTCAAACGCGTCAATTCTTCGGCGGTCAGCCTTTGTCACAGTCCAACTCTCGCATCCATACATCACAACTGGAAAGACCATAGCACGAGTTATACGGATCTTGGTTGGCAGTGTAATGTCTCTGCTCTTTACTAGGCGGTCAAGGCTAGCCATGGCTCTCTTTCGCAGAAGCAGGCGTCTCCTAATTTCATGGCTGCAGTCTCCTTCCGGGGTAATCTTGGAGCCCAAGAAGAGAAAATCTGTCACAGCTTCCACTTCTTGTCCCTTGATGCTCCAGGACTTGATAGGGCAAGACGCCATGATCTTTGTCTTTTTAATGTTCAGTTTAAGCCCAAACTTCTCACTCTCTTCTTGTACGGGCATCAGAAGTCTCTTGAGTTCCACTTCACGCTTTCTGCCATTAAAGTGGTATCATCCGCATATCCAAGGTTGTTGATACGTTTCCCAGCAATCTTCACTCCAGCTGAAGACTCGTCCAGACCGGCCTTCCTCATGATGCACTCAGCACATAGGTTAAATAGGCAGGGCGACAGTATGCAGCCTTGTCTCACTCCTGAAGCTCCCTATAAACTGGCAATCTAGTGTCCGCTTGCGCAAGTGGCATTCAAGGTCCTACCGCAGGCATGCTTTCCTTAGGTAGCACTGTGTTACGGATGCCGTAGCTGGGCAGGTCCACAACACGTGTTTCATATACAGTTCCGGGGACGCACCCCGTTGCGAACATTTGTCGGTCACTTGAACCCGTTAGTCGCGCCACCGATGACGCATAGACGGGGTCAGAACCGCTCCTGCCCGAATCCGGAGCACAGATACTTCCTCCTCCCGAGTGAGATTACGGGGGAGGGTACGAAGAATTAGAGCACGTTGTTCGCTGGCGCAAAGCATCTTTATCGGAAACATGGGACAGTACCGTATCCGAGGGAAGAGGGGAAAGTAGTTGCTGAACGTGCGATATGTGCATGATCTATTCTACTGGCTTTAGTAGCATAACTGGGAAATGCTGGAAATGTCTGAATGGCCTCTTGTTGACTCTAGGCCAACCAGGCAGCATCCATAAGAAACTGGCGGATCTCGAAACTTTGGATCGTTCTTGGATTGGGCACAGGGATGGAAATAATATTAGCTCTCTAGAATGACTGAAAGTATTGTATTTATTACCTCCACTGATCTGTTCGCTATCAGCATGCACCGCTTAATTCTACTCATTGTGTGCTGATATGCACACGAGATTGAAACTTTCTGCACTCGAAAAACGTTCATTTAATCATCTATTCATCCTTCATCTCATAACCTACTGATGCCCTGAGGCAATAAATATCGAGTAAAAAAAAAACAAGAAAAACGTTATGCCGAGAGAGCTGAGATGAAGTGCTAGCAGCCGTACCGTCCTTTAGAGCTTAACTCACAACTGCGCGTTCCTTGCTTTAGCTGCGCCACTGCTGGCATCGGTGTAACCAGTGGGCAGCTGTATAGCGGGGGCAACTAGGCACTGGCCAGTTGGTACAGGTCAACCCAGAGTGCAAGATTCTGCCTGGCCTTCCGAAGCCCGCTGGGGTCATCGAACATACAGACGTCTCGGACAGTGCAGCGAATGGCAGCGTAGGGATACCGAGCACCCCCTAACAATATCCTGTCCTATACTTAAAAGCGTAGTGTAACCGGGATAGGGTGCCCAGGATGAGCCCCTTATTGCAAGTGGTAAGGACAACCTGGGGCACAAGATTCTCCTTAGCCTCATGCAATCTTCCATGGTGATACGCAACATTGTCGTCTCGGGCCGTTTGCTGAACGGCAGCGTAGAGATACCGAGGGACTCCTCAGCGCTATCGCGCCCAGCCCTTAAAAACAGTAGAAGTGTTCCCTTCAGATTCACGCGTTATTATCTGTTTTTTTTTTTTTCTGCTGAAAAACCGTTACCCTACCTCAGGATTGAGAAATCATGTGAAAAAAAAAAAAATGGCGGTCACTTAGCTCAGCTAAGCCAGGATATACGCAGCGAAAGCTATGTTTAGCTTGGATTAGCTTTGGTTTGTCTATACAACCCAGATTAGAACGTTATCGTTGTCTATATATGCACTGGTCGCCAGCCAAATGGTGTGTTCGGTCATCCGACGCACCTTCGTCGCGTCTTGCGATTTTTTTAATAACGTCGTTTATTGCCTCAGGGCATAGATGAATATGTAAAAAAAATTAAAAGGGGTATTAAATGAAAGAAAAAAAGGTTGGCTGTTCTAATAAAGTTCAAGGGAGGACGATGAGAACGATGAAGAGAGAACGTCTTGCGATTCTTCCCGACTTTCTTGTTGTTACCGTATGGGTTCGGCCTAGGATCCACATATCTGTCGCTCCGCGTCTTGACGTCGCCGCTTATAGAGACGTTCATCCCGCTCTTCGGGCATCTCCGACGCACGCTTAGCCCTTCAAGATTCGTTCTTACGCTGACGGGTCTCTTCACCCCAATCAACGATTTCGAGGCTGCTAGAAGCAGCTTCTCGCAGTCGGCGAAGATGCCTCGTCAAATACACGCGCTCATCGTCAACGTCTTCACCCGTGGAGCACCTCACTAAGAAAGCGCAAGCCCTCAGGACTTTTATACCTGAAGTTCCATAGCCTCGACTTAACGAAAGCTTTTGATAATGTTATACATGAAGCGATCTCCCATATGGTTTCCAAGAAATCAGGGTAGGCGCGTAAACATACGGCTACATCAAGGACTTTTTGTCAGACAGTAGAGCCAGCATGAAATTCCAAGACATTGAGTCTCCCACAGTCATTAGGAAGAAGAGAAACGGCGTAAGGCCCGGTTCTCTCCCAGTTTCTCTTTAACGTGGTTATGAGGAGCCTTCCTGAAGCCTTGACGAGTATAGAGGGGCTGAATTTCAGTATTTATGTGGATGACATCAACTAGTGGATTAACGCAGGGTAGTGCGAGCATTGAGGAGTATTGCAGGGGGCCGAAGACTATGCTGTTAGTAGAGGTCTGTAGTGCTCTCCGAAAAAAAAAAAAAAAAAAAAAAAAAAAAGAATTATTCGTCAATAACCAAAGGCGCTCGAATGAAAGCGCAGCTAGGAATTTGACATTAAAGTAGGGGGGAAATCAGTTTCAAAGGAAGACTAAATAAGGATCTTATGACTATTCATTAAAGGCCCATTGTCCACCCTCCGGTCAAAAATATTTTCTTCCCCGGTGACTGTGAGACTTCGCCCCCAGAACGCAAGGCCGCAAAATGTTTTTGAAAATAGTAACTAATAATGCAGTTACATCCACCGCAATCACCCGATTCTGTCATGGTTCTCTCCTCCCGTTCCCTCGCAAAGGTTTTTCGCTCTCCTGCCCGGTGGTCTCTCCGCAAGACAAATTCCCCTTCCTCCTCCGCGTTTGGCGGGAGGTGGGGCGTGGCGCTCCGTGTGCGCGAAAAAAAAAAAAAAAATGGGGGGGGGGGGGGGGGGGTACAGAGCGCGCGCCGCTGTATTTAGTCCGGCAGTGGCGAGGGAAAAGCGCGCAGCGAGCGGTAGACACCAATCCTTCACCCTCAGACAGCGAGACGGACCAATGGACGTCGTTTTCGACTAGGACGTCATAGTTGCGGCTCGACGGGCCAGCGCAGGTATAGTGTCGAACACTATAGCGCAGGGAAGGGGGAAGCTGGCTTCCCGAAGGAGAACATGAGAGAGCTTTGATTTCGTTGCTTTGCGGCGCGCGTGTCACTGTAGCATTTTGCACAGACTATCTCCGGTACCTGATCGAAACAGTGGGCTCCTTTGCTTAAAAGTTCCTTCCCTGGACAGTGGCCCTCTGAGGAGAATGGCTATAATAATAGGACAATCAAAAAGCTAGAGGGATTTGCAACGCAAGTCCTTGGAATACTTAGAAGGGTCGCGCTGAAAGGCCAAGCAAGACCTGAAGGAAAGAAACTTGCTTACACTAACCCAAGCATATACGTAATACGTCGCGTGAGCTATGCCATGCCTTTCTTAAACATCAGGCTGGAGGAGAATATGAAATTATAGACTCGCTCATTCAACAGTGCATAAAAGGGCCTGAGCTTACCAATTAGCACCTCTACAGAGAAGCTCCTATGAGAATGCAGAACATCTGGGACAAAATAGCGAAGGCTGCCAGAATTTCGCAGTTCGAATGATTAAGCCGAATGACTGCGGGCAGGGTTATCTTCAAAATGGTATGCCTACGAACAGACAGGGGACTACGAGGTAAGTCAAGCATCCCGTAGGACTGCCGAGACAGTTTAGCTATTCCTCCCCTCCCTCGCAACATGCATTCCACATTCAACACGGAGAAGTTGGAGAAGAGAGCATAATCACTAATCAGACGCTTTGGTCCAATAGATACCAACTCAATTGCATACGCGGACGCGGCAAGTGGCAGATCAGGTCGGCGTTTGCCTCTGTGGTCGACAGCGGAGGTGTGCCCGCACCGGCCTCCACCATTAGAAGCCTCAACACGGAAGCGACTAAGTTGAGTTAGCGCTCGCTTGCGTTGAAACGCAAGGCAATTTCATTTTCAGCGATAGCAAAACAGCCAGATGGAATTTCGAAAGAGTAGAAGCTCACCGGAAGCGGCAACCATTCTAGCTAGTAGACGGATAAACAAAACAACTAGCCCAATTACGATCCACCCACACACATCCGTTTCTGGCAACCAGGGGCTCCACGAGTCAACCCGAGCTCTCTACTTCCAGGTAACTGTGGAGCCGCCCGACTGCCGGAATATGGGCGACCGTCTACAAAATTATTCGAATTGTCAAAAATGACAGGTTAAACACGACACTGGTGCCACCACCAGATAAATATCTAAACAATAGAGAGGCAGTTGCATGGCGGCGCCTGCAAGCTGGGAACTTTGTGGTGGTAAAACATTTATTGTGGGAACCAGGGTAAACAGGGTACATTACAAGGGTTGAGGTGGTTCCTGATCCCGGCTGGTGTGTGTCAGGCCGTGCCTGGCAGCGACCGCTTCAGCCCAGTCAACCAGCATCTTTTGCGCTGCTGGGTCCGAGCAGGAGACCCCGATCTCCCAACCCTCTTGGTCCGTGAGGCCCCATTGGGGCGGTGGCTTCAAATCCTCGCATAGAAACATTATGTGATTGAAGGTGGCTCTAGGTGCGCCACATAGAGAGCATGTGGGGTCGTACCGGCCCGGGTGTGCCAAGGCCAACCAAGCTGTGGAGGGAAAGGTTTTGGCTGTCGCCAGATTATTTGTTGGGGTTTTGAGAGAGAGGTTTGAGGCGGGGGATATGAGTCGTTGTTCTCGGTAGTGAACTGTTATGTCATGACAGGTGAGAAGTCGGTCCCGCGTGCTTCCCCAGTCTTTGGTATGCCCCGCTCGGTTGACGTGCGCTCGAGCAGTTGAGTGGGCTGCCTCGTTACCGGAGTTGCCTGCATGGCCTGGTACCCAGACGATGTGAATTGGTCGGGGAGCTGTGGAACCAGAGGTTTAAACCCTGCCTTGACATATCAAGTTCAGATTGATGATAGAAGACAATAAGTGCTGACATTGTGGAGCGAGAGGGACAATTACCCCATAATCTGGGAATTCGTTAGCTTCCTAGGGGCTAAAACAAACATTAATTGTAGAGAAGGCACCGCTGTGGAATGAGGTCCCTGCCCCACAGCAACAAGCCATCCACCTGGCGGAAGAAGCCGGGGAGGCAAGACCTCTTTGTCTGCGTCTCATCGCGGAGGTCCCGCCCCTGTCCCTTAGGCCTGCGCACTGGGTGGCGGTAGTGGTAAAACTTTATTGTCCAGCAGATACAGGATAGGTGTCAACCTTTCCGCGTACACGGCAGCCTGGACTCCTTAGACCCGGGCGGCGTATTCGGCCAGCCGGATTACTCTTAGCTGCATGTCAGTGTGTAGCTCTGGCTACATGCTTTGCAGCTCTCGCTATAAAACATGTCAGAAAATGTTACGGAAAAAACATGAACGATAATTCATATCAAAAAATTTCGACGCAATCATTGACTGTGCTGCACTTAGGGTGGGGTCATACCATTTCGATTTCTTTTTAGCGTCCGTCACCTGGAGATCTTTAACGTGCACAGATATCGCACAGCAAAAGGATGCCTCTTCGTTTCGCCTCCACCAAAATGCAGCCGCCGCCGGTCGGGTTTGAACTTAACTACCGATATTCTAACGGTTCGAACCTTGGTACTTCGGAACAGTAGTCGGGCATCTTGACCGCTGCCCCCACCGCGGTGGAGTTTAGGGCAGTTGGCAATACAGGATCTCACACGTCATCAACGACAAAACGTGTCGTATCCAACGGTCACTCGATTTTTTTGCTTTTTGTGCCTGCGTCACTTGCTGCTCTGTTGGCGCAAAAAATTCATGAACGCCTGTACCCGCCTGTGCCCCTGCCACGGTAGTGCAGTGTTATGAAGGCGGACTACTGTTCCGGAACACCTGGGTTCGAACCCGACCACCAGTGGCTGCGTTTCGATGAAGGCGAAATGGATAGACGTACGTGTGCAGTGCGATGTCAGTGCTCGTTAATATATATATATATATATATATATATATATATATATATATATATATATATATATATATATATATATATATATATATATATATATATATATATAATTCGTGCACAGGAAAGGAAAGGCGCAGTATCTGTCAAACTAGTTTCTCTGGACACCTGAACCGCGCCGTAAGGGAAGGGAGGAAGGTGGGATGTAAAGTAGAAAGAGAGAAAGGGGAGCCGTAGTGGAGGGCTACGGAGTAATTTCGACCACCTGGGGATCTTTAACGTGCGCTGACATCTTTGCTTTGGGACGTTAAACCCCACAAACCAATCTTTCTTTCTTTCTTTCTTTCTTTCTTTCTTTCTTTCTTTCTTTCTTTCTTTCTTTCTTTCTTTCTTTCTTTCTTTCTTTCTTTCTTTCTTTCTTTCTTTCTTTCTTTCTTTCTTTCTTTCTTTCTTTCTTTCTTTCCGCTTCCACTTCCACCTTACTCCCTTCCGCTAAGGCGTGGTCCAGGTGTTCACAGATTACAAATGTGACAGAGACTGCAGCTTTCCTTCCCTACAAACCAATTATTATTATTTCAGGCCTGTGACTGTCTTCAACTCATGAGTCATTCCACCTATGCACAAAACCTTACCATCTGGTCTTTTTTACGCTGAGCCTATCACTGGTCCTCACGAATTTTAGAAATTTCTCTGGGGGCCTAAAATTATTTGTAGGACCTACATGTTTGGAAACGCTCTCTCCGAACTTTACGTGGTGTGACTTTCGTCAAGCAGATTCAGGCATGAAACGACAGTAACAGCAACGTTTCGTTGTAAAAATTCGAAATGGTTGCAAATATTTCAGAAGACGCGGATCATTAGAAACAAAGATAGGCTGACACGCAGAGCTACGGCAGGCCTTCTATTTTGGTTGGTTTGTGGGGTTTAACGTCCCAAAGCGACTCAGGCTATGAGAGACGCCGTAGTGGAGGACTCCGGAAATTTCGACCACCTGGGGTTCTTTAACGTGCACTGACATCGCACAGCACACGGGCGCCTTGCCTTTCAGGCCTTCTATTTTGCTAATTAGGGTGCAATATACATATTCAATCTTACTGTTACCTTTCCTGATTTGAAATGACGTTATCTCTCCTCCCAGGTGTTAATGATTGGTTGGTTGATTGGTTCACAGGAAGGGAAAGGCGCAGTATCTGTCACGCTTGCTCTGTGGACACCTGAACCGGGCCGTAAGGGAAGGGAGAAAGGTGGGAATGAAAGTGGAAAGAGAGAAAGGGGAGCCGTAGTGGAGGGTTACGGAGAAATTTCGACCACCTGGGGATCTTTTGACATCGCACAGCACACAAACGCCACTTCGTTTCGCCTCCATCGAAACACAGCCGCCGTGGTCGGGTTCGAACCTGGGAACTCCGGCACAGTCGTCGGACGTTTTCCCACTGCGCCAACCCGGCGGGGCCCAGGTGTTACTGAAATAGGCGTTCTCGGTGCATTTATTTTTTTCCTGGTGCATTTATTTTCCAGTTTCCCACTGGGTACGAATGGACGCTTTTATCTCAATGCAGTTCAGCAGGCAGTCTGCGCTTGTCAATGTTTTCGTTTCGTCCTTTCTTTCGTTTGCCGTTGACGCAAGAATAGACGCATGACAGGTAACCAGAGCTCTTATAATTTTCTTGACATACCCCTCTGAGCAACCCTTCTTTGAAAACCAGCCTTTAGAGCCCCATATTTCTGTGCCCTTTATAATTGTAACCACATGCTGGCTGTCAAGTGTCTGCCGTCGCCCATCAGGAGTCAGTTGTTCTCCCTGTGTGCAGGGACAGATAGCGAGCGTGTCGCGAAACTGTTTGGAGAACGGTAGAGTGACCTTGCCCCACACTAAACCGAATAAGGCTTGTTGGCAAATTTCCCGGTCATGTTGTGACCGGTTATCAAATGTCAAAACAAACTGGCTGCTCGTGTTGTGTTTTGCATACACACAGCGTCACCCGTAACCCCGTTTTTGCCTTGGCCGCTGGCTTCCATGCGCACTTTACCGATTCCTTTATCGACGTGTACAATAAACCTATCCTAACAAAACGCTGTGCATTCTACCTAGACCTTGGCGGAGGTTTCAATTAGCAACAGCGTGGCTGGTTCCTTGGCTGCTTGTTCCAAGGATCTATTGTCTTCCAGGTGATTGCAGAGCCACTGATCGTGCCAAGCGGGCGTTCAGGGACAGCAACAAACTTTCACTGAATAGCAGAGCAACGCTATCAACAAGGTCGACCAACACATGGCGAAAAACACTATAACACGGCATTTGCTGAGAGAACATCAGAGCGCTGTTTCCGGCTCTAACTGCATAACACGTCACCGTTGACCATGATGCGACGTGATGGGGAAAAGCAAGAGAGGCTATCGCTTGGAGCGCACGAGATCTGTACTATAGCCGAGACAGCTGAGGAAGGACATCGCTGCTGTGGTCTACCGCACGGCTTGCAGAGCAAGATGTTGCCTGAAAAGACTTTGGTACCAAGGACGACAGTGGCTTCATGCTGATAAGCCGTTATCCGGCTAGAGTGGTCTTGCTATAGAACAACGCTCCTATCGATGCCCGCCACCGCCAAGGACAGTGGATTACGCCGGCGAAGTTCCTGGCATATTCACCAAACCGCCATTCACGCGCAACTATGTCGAAATCGCGTCATGGGCTCCTTCGGCTCTCTGAATGCAATGCATTATCGACAAAGCAACCGATACTAGGCGTTCTGAGCAAACTATGCCATTGTGGGAATGGAGCATATCTATACGGATATAACGGAAACGGGTTTGCTTGGAAGATGTTTAGTCGGGCGGCCGGACCAAAGCATGAGTAGAAAAAAAAGAAGATAAATGGGCCAGCGGGGGCGAGATTTCGATGCGCGAATGGATAGGCGCCAGGCATATCACATGCTTTGGTTCGTTTTTTAGCACGTGTACAAGAAGCTATTATCTTTCATTGTATATTGAGAAAAATCACATGCTTTGGTTCGCTCTTCAGCACGTGTATACAGGAAGCGATCATCTTTAGCGTTATTTAGAATGCTCAGAAAGAAGTTATGTTTAATGCTCCAGGATATGCCGCTGAAAGAAAAATCACGTCGCCATGCGGCGGGCTCTAAATTTAAGATACTACATGACTGTATGACCAAAAACTGCGGATTCATCCTTGAGCAAGCTGCTCTTCATCTAAGGATTGAATGTCGGAGCCTCTTCGCACACGTGTTATGAGAGGTTCGCCATAAAAAGTTCTGAAACTCAGTGTGATTACGCATGAGAGGCAATCCCCGGTCTAACAGGCGCCGGCGAGCAAGGTAAAGTACAAGAAAGGTCACGGATTGGCGATTGGATTGCTTGCGACAAAATATGTGGCTTTTGGATCATGGAAACACAATAAAGCAGTTGAGATTTAGCACGCACTTCTCGTTTTACGAGTGCTATACGTGTCTTCACCAAAGAGAAAGGTTTTCCTGGAGAAACGGTTCAGACAAATTGGATATTAGACCCGGGAAATTCGATATTCGTTCAGGTTCACACGGTTGTTAAGATACAGTCGACGACTTTTGTCTTTGCTTTGTCTAAGTACTGGTTTTGTTTTACTGTGGACATCTCAGACCCGTGTATTGTCTAAAAATCGCTATACAGCTGACTTCACCACGCCTCAGCTAAGCTGTAGATTTGTAGATGCTCACGTTGATGAAATAATCTGGACAGTTCGTGCCTATACGCTTTGAGAGCATTAAACGCAGTCCGAAATGCCTTTAGGTTAAAAAAGAGCAAAGCAATGCCCCGTCGCGGAAGTGCAGTGGTAAGACGCCCGACTACTGTGCCGGAGTACCCGGGTTCGAACCCGACCGCGGCGGTTGCGTTTAGATGGAGGCGAAACGGAGTGGCGTCCATGTGCTGTGCGATGTCAGTGCACGTTAAAGAACCCCAGGTGGTCGAAATTTCCGGAGTCCTCCACTACGGCGTCTCTCATAGCCTTTGTCGCTTTGGGACGTTAAACCACACAAACCAAACCAAACCAAACCTTTCTCTCTTTCCGCTTTCATTCCCACCTTCATTCCTTTCCTTATGGCCCGGTTCAGGTGTCCACAGAGCAAGTGTGACAGATACTGCGCCTTCCCTTTCTTGTGAACCAATTATATATAGAGCAAGAGCAAATAGTTAACACATTGAAGCTGGCAGATTTTTTTCCGCAGTCCTCCATCTGTAGCACCTGATAGAAATAAAGATTTGATTTGATTTGACAATACAATTGGTGCCGTAGTGGAAGGCTCCGGAGTAATTTCGACCTCCTGGGGATCTTTAACGTGCGCTGACATAGCACAGCACACGGACACCACTTCGTTTCGCTTCCATCGAAACACAGCCGCCGGCAGTCGGGGATCGAACCCGGGCCTTCCGGCACAGTAATCGGGCGTCTTACCACTGCACTTCCGCGACGGGGCATTGCTTTGCTCTGCCTTCAAGAAACCTGGGTGCCCACTACGGAGGGACACGAAATACGTCATACAAAGACGTTGTCGACACTGCAGTCTCTCACAGTTAGCTACTCGTCGTCTGCGCTATATATATCCTGTTCATTTATGAGGGACTTCCCACTCTCTCCGTCATCTGCCTCGCGCATTCCACCCGAAAGCATCCATCGGCGTCTTGAAGTAACCGGTTAAAGCACAATGCCTGCATGCATTTTCAGATAAGACCCACCCTTACTTTTGCAACTTGTCTCCGGAGTGATATTTATCGCTGTGACCGTTTTCCGAGTAAAAAAAAATAATATCGGTGTTGTTCGATAAGCTGTACAGCGGACTACTTGTGGAAGGGTAAGGTTGTGGCTTGCGAAAGCCTTTATGCGATTGCAGCACTCGCTGAGCAATAGCCGCTACTTATGCGATCGAGACTGATGATCAGCCGAGAGATGACGTCTAGTCGTCAAGATTAGATCGAGAGCCCGGTATAGCAAGTCCGACCTCATAAGACCAGGCGCTCCATTGTTTAATGTGAGAACATATTTAAGCTGCCTATCGTAGAGCGCTCGATCTGGGGTCGACGAGAAAAATATACGAAATTTCTAAACATGTAGAGTTGTTCGCAGGTAAATCTCGCGCTCTGTAAGCGCTGCCGCATGCGAAAGATGAAAACAAAATTACAATGCCCGAAAGCAACAGAAATATTTCATGTTTTTTTTTTTTTTTTTTTTTTTTTATTGCGAATGCCCTACTTCATGAGTTCCAATCATCTCACCATGCTCGCGTTCTCCAACTGGAGGTGCTTCTAACACGGTCCTCGTCATTAATGTAGAAGAGTGAGACCAAAGTACAGCCTTCCAAGGTCATTGTAGCCCAAGTTAGACATGCTGCCCAAGGACACGTAGGCAAGTGTCAAAGCTGTAATCATGCTAAACAGCTACATCCAGATACTTTGGACACAAGGCGACGCTGAAAACGCTGAGCAGAGAAAAGTTGACCACCTCACACATGAAGTTCCAAACACTAATGCACCCCCCACCAGGCTCCCTTTTGATGCCCGCTCCGCTGTTCCCATCTTAGCATCCTCTTTAAGGAAAAGCACACGTGCCCTCATTCCCCCGTGTACATTCCCCCACCCTCATAACTTAACGAGGTTGAAGGAGGTTTCCTTAGAAGGATAAGAGCTGGGGTGGCCCTTACCCCGTCGGTAACATGCCGATGGGAATCTCAAGCAGACATCGGACCAACCCCATGCCCGAAGTGTTCCACACCAGCTGCAGAAGTGGATGTTCGCCACCTGCTATGGACTTGTGCAGGAACAAGGGCATCAAGGGCACAGATTCTGCGTGAAGTGGGATTAACCACAACAAGGGAAGAGGACTTCTCTAAATGGCTCAATGACAACGACAAGAGTGGGAGCCTGCTCCGGTTCCTTACCGAAAATAATTTACATCAGTTTCTATAATATGCCTCATGGCAAGCTTGTGTAAAAATAAAAAAACAACAACAACCTTGAAACATGCCAAAGTGACCTTCATTCTAAAACCTAAGAAGAAACTCAACGCGGCCAACCTAAGACCCATGTCTCTCATATGCTGTCTCGGGAAGCTCACGAAGCATGTAGTATTCAACGGGCTTTGGGGCTAAACCGAGGAGCACAACCTCATTCCGCATACATGGTGGGCTTTAGAAGAGGGCTCACCAGTGTCAGATATCACGTGATGTGCTCGATAGATAGATAGGGATGAGGATGGATGGCAAGGATGTTCAGTAGAAAGACCTCCGGTTGGCTACCCTACACTGGGGATTTTCCCCAGTGTAGGGTAGATAAGGGGATTAAAGAGGAGAAGAGAAAGGGGACGTCGAGTCCAGTCAGAGTTAGTCACACAAGCCGGTGGCTGTTAGAAACCTAAACAGTGTCCTGTATGCCTTAAAGGCGGTCGACTGCCGTGGCCACGGACCAAGGATCTTATCCGTCGTTAAAGGGCGAGGATCAAGGCGGTCCAGCGCAGCACGCAGCTTATGTATTTCACTCACAAATGCAGGGCATTCACATAATAGATGTTCGATTGTCTCTTCACAGCCACAATTTTCACAGGCAGGGCTGTCGGCCGTTCCAATTCTCAAAGGATACTTGTTAGTGAACGCAACATCGAGCAATAAACGGCACAGAAACGTTGCTTCTCGTCGAGCAATCTGATGGGGAAGGCAGAGGCGCAGTTCGGGATCCAGTGCCCTGAGGCGGCGGTTGCAAAACTCCCCCGCGTTCCACGCTGAAATTGTGATCTCCACGACCAAACAACGAAGAGCACATGCGGCATCAACCCTTGATATGGAGATTTTAACTGGAACGCCATCGATGTGAGCAGAACGGGCAGCCTCGTCCACCTGGTGGTTTCCCTTGATGCCGCAGTGTCCTGGGAGCCACTGAAAAATAATATTGTGACCTTTCAATACTGCATCGTGGTACAGCTGGCGGATCTCTCCAACGAGTTTCTCATGGGACCCACGGCGTAGTGCTGCTTGCAGGCCTTGAAGGGCTGCTTTAGAGTCTGTAAACACGGTCCAGTATTGTGGAAATTCTTTGTAAATGAATTCGATTGCCGCGCGTAGGGCAGCTAGTTCAGCACCAGTTGAAGAAGTCAGGTATGATGTTTTACCCTTTATCTGGATTGACTTGGCCGGTATGGCCACAGACCCCGCGGAACTGGTTAGATTAACTAAGCCATGTAGACATGTACGCGATTTTGATGTTTGAAGTGTAGATAATTCAATGTCAATTGTTTAAGAGCAGGTGATGACATTCTGACTTTCTTCGTAGTTCTAGGAATATTAATTTGTACCCTTGGTTCATGCAGACTCCATATGGGGGAGCATGGTTTTACAGAGGGTGTGAACTGCGAAGGAATATAGGTGCGATTAGCTTCTATAACTTTGGCGAATGCAGTGCTTGGCCTAATTATTAACGCAAAAGCGTTAATTCGCTATGTTCACAGATTTCTGCCCGCAGACCGCGTCCGCAAAATCGTGTCCGCAGCACTTTCGGGTAATTGAGAAGCGGTAGATATTAATGAGTGGCGTCAATCGATAGAGGCTGACGCAATGTTGCTGCAGAAAAAATAATTAGGCCAATAAGTTAATTAGGTAATAATTAGAATAACCACCGGGGTGGTGCAGTGGTAAGACGCCCAACTACTGTACGGAGTTCCTCGTTTCGAACCCCCCGACCACGGCGGCTGCGTTTCGATGGAGGCGAAACGAAGTGGCGTCCGTGTGCTATGCGATATGTCAGCGCACGTTAAAGATCCCCAGGTGGTCGAAATTACTCCGTAGCCCTCCACTACGGCTCCCCATTCTCTCTTTCCACTTTCACTCCTACCCTCATCCCTTCCCTTACGGCGCAGTTCAGGTGTCCACATAGCAAGTGTGACAGATACTGCCCCTTTCCCTTCCCGTGAACCAATTATTATTATTATTATTATTATTATTATTATTATTATTATTATTATTATTATTATTATTATTATTATTATTATTATTATTATTATTGTTGTTGTTGTTGTTGTTGTTGACAGGAAAGGAAAGGCGCAGTATCTGCCACACTTGTTCTGTGGACACCTGAAAAAAAAAACTGATTTATTTATAGGAAGAGAAAGGCGCGGTAACTGTCTCACTTGTTTTGTGTGGACACCGCAACCGCACCTTAAGGGAAGGGAGGAAGGTGGGAGTGAAAGTGGAAAGAGCGAGAAAGAGGAGCCGTAGTGGAGGGCTATGGAGTAATTTCGACCACCTGGGGATCTTTTACGTGCGCTGACATCGCACAGCACACGGACGCCTCTTCGTTTCGCCTCCATCGAAACGCAGCCGCCGAGGTCGGGTTCGAACCCGGGTACTCCGGCACAGTAGTCGGGCATCTTACCACTGCACTACCCCGCTGTGCCGTAAGGGATGGGAGGAAGGTGGGAGTGAAAGCGGAAAGAGAGAAACAGGTGCCGTAGTGGATATGACGTCAAGAATGTGACGTCACGCAACCGGAGGTAGAGCCGAAAAGGGCATAGGAAGGGACTGGCGCTCAATTTGAAAGTACCAAAGACTAAAAGGGCGCAGCCCAAATGTGGATGAACAAAAGATCGTCATACGCCTGGCGGAGGAGGCTTACCACAAGACCTTCTCTGCGGCCACGGCGCAGGAGAGCCGGCAAAGAGACCCTCCCCCTGGCTAAGCCCCTATCTACAGGATCGTGGAGCGAGCGGACGCATCTCACATGAGCTCCGTGATTTCACAGCAAAATTTCGTATTTCTTGCCACTTGCGTTCACCAACTTTGCCCTGGACGTTCGTCTATCGCTCCGGACCCGGTGTGCTGATTTCCAGACCAAGGCAAGCAGTTTGATGATTTTTCGACCAAATATTTTTGGCCGCAACAGCTGCGACAGCTAAGCCTATCGCTGCCTCACGACATCGGCGCGTTCGCGCGCAGCGGCGGTGGCGACGTCGCGTCCCGCCAAGCCCAACACCGCCTTGACTATGCCTTACACTGTGGAAGGCACCGACATTACCGCCGCGGAGTTATCCGATGGCTCATGGACGGCATTCGAGATGCAACGCCGGTACCGAAGACCATCTCCGCCCAAGAAACAACCTGCCGAGGCCCAGACGCCAGCCACGACATCGACTGTACCGAATCCACGGACACGCGGACGCCCTCCACCTTTGACCAAAAAGCGTCCTCTGCCCCGCCTGCCCTCGGAACACCTCAAGATCGTCCTCCGTCCACAGGGCACGCTGAACCTTCACACCGTAGGCCCCGCACGACTTGCACTTGCTATCTACGCAGCCGCCAACGTCGACCACCGCCTAGCGGTTACTGCCGACCAAGTCCGCATACACCCCACTAACAACACCATCACAGTGAGCACGCCTGACAATGCCCGTGCAGTGTCTTACGCCAAGATCGGCACCATCACCATCGACAAGACAGTAGTCCCGGTTGCCGCCTACGCCCCAGCCCCGGACAATTCCGTACGGGGGATTTTGTACCGAGACTACAGTTACGAAAACGATGCCGAGATCCTGGCTGAGCTCCGCGCTCGAAATCCCGATCTCCCCATCGTTGCTGCGCGTCGTATGGGCAAGACGCAGCACTTCGTCGTTACGTTCGCCAACACCGAGCTGCCCCGATACGTGCGGTACTTGGGGTTTACTTTCGAAGTCTTCCCTTTGAAGCCTCGTCCGGAGGCGTGCTTCAACTGTCGCAAGCTGGGTCACCGAGCGGACGTGTGCCCCCAACCACGAATACCTACATGCCGCCGCTGCGGCGTCGCTCACGACTCCCCACCAGCCGGCCAACCACCTACCTGCCAAGCCATGTGCATCGTATGCAAAGGCTCACATCCAACAGGCAGCAGAAGCTGCAAATACAGCTTCGTGTCTAGCCACAGGCGCAAATCTTCACAGTCCCCCACGGACACTGCCACTGACCCAGACAGTTCGCCAAGCGGCCGCCAGTCCCGTCCCCGAGAACGCGGCCACCAACAACCACCTCCAAGGGATGAATCCTTCCCGCCACTGCAAAGCAGCAGTCCCCCAACTGACCTCGCCACAAGTCCACCACTTCAGCTGCAGGAACCAAGAGATGACTCTTTTCCCCCTCTACGTGGACGCAGTGGGAGCAGAGATAGGAGCAGGTCATCGTCCCAGAGACGCAGCTCGCGGATCAACTCCAACTCCGGAGAAGAAGGAAGACCTGCCAAACATTTGGCATGGAAGACTCCACTTACAGACAAGCAACGCCGAGCACCCGACCCACAGGTAAGGGAGCTGGCAGAGTTAGTCCGACAACTGCAACAACAGTTAGCTCAGTCTAACGCAAAAATCAAACAGCTAGAAACTGCAAATGCGCAATCAAAAAATGAACAGTCGTCTGTGGCTTGCGCTCGCCTTGAAGTCAGCCGCAATGAGGACATGGAAGTAGATCAAAACCGCCGTAACAAACGAAAGGCACCTTCGGTACCTCGGCCAGATACAGATGACTTAGAGAGTAATTATGAAGAGAGATTTGCAAAAATAGACCAAAGACTAGCCAAGGTGGAGGAAACTATCCAGAAATTAATACCACAGCTTAACAAAGTAACTGACACAATGGAAAAGTTTCCGACTACTTTCGAAACTGTCCTAGCTAAACTCGACACGCTTACAACCAGGGTTAACGCACTAGCATCCCCTAGCAATCTGATATCTCCAACGCCAAATGCAGGCTCTTTGCCTCCCGCCAACACAGCATTCTCACGCCCAGCTGACGGTGCTTCGGCGCGTCCGTCCCCCAGCAGCATTCTCCGACCCAGCGTATTGCAACCCGCGCGAGCGGAACCTTACCCGATACGCGATGGCTAGTACACCTGTTATAGTGTGGCAATGGAACTGCAGGGGATTCCGAGCCAAGCGCAAGGCTCTGGAATATGCAGTTTTGGCCCAAACAAACAGGCCGGTAGTCATAGCACTTCAAGAGACGAATACAGAAGTAAAGCTTGCAGGGTATACAGCATACAATGAGAAAGTGTCGGCTGAGTGCCGGCCGATCACAGCTACACTTGTACACCGTAATCTAACTGCAAACCAATTAGATTTGGAAATACCGGAGGTCTCTCATACATTTATACAAATCCTGCCGAACAAACGAACAGAATCTCCCCTTTACATTCTAAACGTATATAGTCCACCTAAAGACAACAGCACGAAAATAGCCACACTCTTCCGTAAGGCGCATGTAGCCGCTCATAATGGAATGTTGCTGACTGTTGGAGACTTTAACGCACCCCATGCAGAATGGGGCTACTCAGTTAACAGTAGAAAGGGAACTAAATTATGGGAGACAGCCCAGGCGCTAGGGCATACCTTACTCGTCGACCCTGATAAACCTACGCGCATTGGTAACAGTGTAACCAGGGATACGTGCCCTGACCTTACCTTTGCCAGAAATATCCCCGATGCGAGATGGGAAAACCTAAATACAAACATAGGAAGCGACCACTATGTACTATGTACCACTTTCCGAGCTACGCATTGCAAAATGCGTCGCCAGGAAGTGAAGCACACGAACTGGGACGCCTTTAGATATTTCCGCTCGCAAAGGCCAGCGGAAAGTATAGTAGATTTAAGACAATGGACGGAGCGTCTGTTGCAAGACGCCGCAAACACTTCAAAAACTGTTGCCCTTGAGGACAGCAGCCCCAGTCCGGACGCTAAGCTAGTGCACATGATTGAAGCACAAGGAAGTATCCATGCTCGATGGCGTAAAAATAAGCATAACCGACGTTTAAAAATTCGGCTAACCCGGCTTGAAAAGGAAATCGAGGCTTACTCGTGGGAACTTAGCCGAGAACAGTGGCATCAGACTTGCGACCGCCTTAATGGGCAACTGGGCAACAAGAACACGTGGTTTTTACTTAGACATTTACTGGACCCTACGAGAACTAAGGCAGATTCCCACAAGAACCTACATAGGATCTCGCAATCTTTCCAAGGCACCGACGAAGAGCTCATGACCACTTTAAAAGATAAATACATTAACACCTCCCAGGATATACCCACGCCAGATGGGTACTCAGGATTGGATAATCCTCGCATGGATAGCGTCCTTACCGTAGCAGAGATTAGGGCTGCTCTTAACAAAATTAACACCACCTCGGCACCGGGGGAAGATTGCATCACCAATAAGATGTTGCGCAATTTAGAAGACCAGTCAGTAGAGGCTCTTACGGACCTCTTCAACAGGTACTGGACAGAGGGCAGCGTCCCTGAGGAATGAAAGCACGCTAAAATTATTTTCATACCTAAACCGGGCAAAAGACTCGAGATGGGGAACCTCCGCCCAATCTCGCTAACGTCATGTCTCGGGAAGGTAATGGAACACGTTGTCTTAAACAGGCTCCTTATGCACACCGATGCGGAAGGCACGTTTCCCCCGTCCATGATTGGGTTTCGAGCAGGTCTTTCGACTCAGGACATTATGTGGCACATTCAACAAGACATTCTAGATACAAATCGCATAAGAGCCACGCGAACCATCCTGGGACTCGATGTGAGTAAGGCCTTCGACAATGTGTCACACGCTTCCATCCTCAATCACCTCTCACAGTTACACGTAGGCAAACGGACATACGACTACATCGCTGCCTTTCTGAATGCGCGTACGGCTACGCTCCATTTCGTTGACAAAGTTAGCGACAAAATTACACTAGGGACGAGAGGAACACCGCAAGGCGCCGTACTTTCACCTTTTCTCTTCAACATCGTTATGAGCGGCCTCCCGCGTCTGTTAGATGATATCCCACACATACATCATTCCATATACGCCGACGACATCACCATATGGACCAATTCTGGCTCCGATGGAGATATTACAGATTCATTACAACGAGCTATCGACACGGTACAGTCTTATGTGCAGGAAAACGGCCTTACCTGTTCACCGGCTAAATCAGAACTATTAGTTATAAGGAACAAACAAGCTTCACAGGTAAAGCCAGATTCTCGAGAACCTATCCAGTTACACATTGACAACCATCCGATACCCCCGGTAGCCACGATCAGAGTTCTCGGAATGTTGATTCAGAATAATACGCAGAACACAGAAGCTATACGCCGGCTACGCGTCACGGCGCACCAGATAGGTGGGCTGGTGAGACGCATTGCCACACGTCGCAGGGGTATGAGAGAAGCCGACCTGTGCAGGATTATCGAAGTCTTTATGATAAGCAGAATCATGTACGCTTGCCCGTACTATCATCTGCGTCGTAGGGACGAACATGCACTTAATAGCATAATTAGAACAGCATACAAAGCGGCCCTTAGCTTACCAGTATACGCTAACTCAGATCGACTACTGCAGTTAGGAATTTTTAACACACTATCTGAACTAATTGAAGCCCATAAGACAGCACAAGTGACCCGCCTGTCACGCAGCCTTGCGGGACGCGTAATTCTCGACAAGCTCCACATCCACCCCACTGAGGAGGTGTGCGCAACATCCCATTTATCGGCTGACATAACTAGTAGACTAGTTGTTAAACCAATAGCCAAAAACATGCTACCAGGTAGACATGATGCCCGCAGGAAGACAAGGGCACAGACCCTTGAGAAACAGTACGAGGACGATCCACAAGCAGTGTACGTGGATGCAGCTCAGCACATCAAAAACGGAGCATACGTGGCATGTATGGCCACTCCAAAGTCAACCTTCATTAACGCTATAACATTTCATGCTAGCTCCATATGCGAGGCAGAGGAAGTAGCTATCGCACTGGCCATCGCGGATCCCCACACCAAAACTATTCTAAGCGACTCAAAAAGCGCCGTTCAAAATTTCGCCAAAAATTCTGTAAGCGCACTCGCGGCGCGAATTCTGCGCAACCGATCTCTCAATCACAACATCAATCTCGTATGGGTTCCGGCTCACTCGGGTAACTCCGGAAACGAAGGGGTCGACCGTCTAGCCCGAGGCTTAACCAACCGGGAGACGGGAGATCTATCGGGAACGGACGCGCCTGTGGAGGCACCGCGCACATACGCGGAGGTAACAAACTTTTATCGCGAGCTAAGATGCACGTACCCCGCCCCTCACCCCGACCTCGACCGGGCGCAAGCCACGACACTCAGACGCCTACAAACAAAGGCCATTCTTAGCCCCTACCGACTATCGTTAATTACAAACGGAGAATTCAACCCTGCATGCCGGCACTGCGGTGACGGGACGCAGGCCACTCAAGACCATATACTGTGGGAATGCGCCAGCAATCCCCCTCCAAAGACACTCTTGCCAGCTCCCTCAGCGGAGGAATGGGACAAGCTGTTGGCCAGCCCAAGGAAAACTACGCAACTGGCCCTCGTCACGCGAGCTCAAGAGGTCGCTCCCGACTGGAGGCCACCCTAGACTCGCCCCAGCCCGAAATAATTCCTTTCATTTCGTGGCAATAAAAGTTGTTACCACCACCTATCCCTAAGTCCATGTCGGTGTAATTAAAGTCTTCTCACACTCACACAAGAAGTGAATTAATGTGAGGTAGAGGATGTGACGTCACGCAACCGGAAGTAGAGCCGAAAAAGGACATAGGAAGGGATTGGAGCGCAATTTAAAAGTACGAAAGGCTAAAATGGGCAAACAAGAAATGAATTAAGCTACTAGAAGCAACCAGAAGCAACCAACAGCAGCATCCGTGCTTTCGCATTACTGCAATGTAGATTCTGCAGTGCTCTTTAATTTTTGGAAAGGTTGCTAGATGATGACCAGGGACCCTGGTTAGGTGCCGAATATGCGCTCTCATTGTGTCAACAGCAATATGTGTGGTAAAAGGATGATCCCGGGCGACAAGAACAGTCGCTGCTGCTGAGGCACATTTGCGAAGCCCAAGGCATATACGAAGAGCTTGAGATTGCAGACTTTGAAGGGTGCTGAGGTTGGTTTTTCTAATGTTATTGATAATGGGGAAGCTGTATCGCATGTAGCCCAGAAACAGTGACCGGTACAGTTGGAGCATCGAGTTCACTTGTCTGCCCTAGGACTTTTCCGCGAGGAAGGAGAGAACTTGGACAATCGCTACACGTTTGTTTCTCATTTCTCTGAGATCAAGACTCCACGAAAAATTTCTGTTAACGACAACTCCAAGGAATCGCTGGCTTCTCCCATAGAGAATTGATTTGCCATTGATGCATATGGGGTAACGTGACATTGTTTTGTAGGTTAATGCCAAAAGGGAACTTTTCTCGGTCGAAATATCTAGGCCCTGCAGACGAAGTTACGACGTCAGTATCATTGAAGCCTTTTACAGCCTCCCACGTACTTGGGGTCGATTCACACTGGATACCCAAATACATATATCATCTGCATAGATGGAGATTTGAGCAGAGCCATCCATTAGAACCACCAGAGCAATATCAGGACTTAAACCCGAGAAGGTGGTCGACAATGTATCATACAGGACTGGCGCGAAACATTGAAATCTTTGTTGTTTTCTCACAGCTTTCGGCATGTGGCCTTGTCCCTGTGATTGTGGTGCGCCGGACCGACATGGTGTTGTGTTTGTTCATGCTCGGTATTGTATGGCGGAACGCACCTTTATCGCTTTCTCTTCAGCGCGAGAAGCACCGATATTAGTGTGGAATGATCGCAGGCAAGCACAAGTGTTTCCGTGCTATTCCGGAGTTTTCCGGTATCTCTTTTCATGGTTTATCTAGATGTTTCTGCGGCGAATATAAATTCAAGAGTGCTGAATGCATTCGGCATTCGTGCTTCGGCGAGCGACGAGCGCGCTCTTGCTGTTATTGCCACCGCCGAGTTGCTTAGTTCTCTTACGGACACAATTCAGCCTAATAAAGAGTTGATTTAAGTACAACACCAGTCTCTTCATGCGCTGCCTGTGGCATTTTCACGAATGCATGACAATATCATCCCGAAAGGCCTAGCCAACTTCAAGCCAGGAGAACGGGTGTACAGTTGCGTTAAAGCCTTCCTGAAATAACAGAACGGTAAAGATCACAATTGAACAACAGGAATCTAGCCCCATCAGGCTCTGCAACAAAGGAACATATTAAGGGGCCGTTCTATCGCGCTTACCCTTCATTTTGGCTTTAATCGATCTGCCGGAGAAGTTCAACGTCAAGAAAGACGAGCCAGCCTAGCTCGAGCGTTCCCGACCCAAATCAGAACCCCTCTTAATTCCACGGGCAAAAATTCCGAAGACAGGATCCCAATTGACATTAAGATTTACGGTAACATATCGAGATGAAAAAGTACTGGTCTTAGGATTCCAAATATGTAACGCCTCTGGCGACATCGTAGCCCTAGGAAGACTCCAAAGCTCAGTACATCGGGCGGCGCGCATGGTCACATCACAGCACCAATAGGATAAGAGGCATGGAGAATCAACACGTAAACGAACTTCCTTATTTCAAATTACACGCGCCTTCTTGTGCCGCCATCTCAAGAAGGCAGAAGAACTAGAGATGAAAAGCCTAAACCTGCACGCATATCAAACGCCGTTGCGGCTATCTAAATTCACAGCCAACGAGAAGCTGCTAGTCCCGTGAGTACACACTATTATTTCAGAAGTTTAAAAAGCCCATCTATTAATACACAGACGGCTACATTTTCCAGCACCTTAGAATTAATAATAATCCCGGATAGACTGCGCATCGAAGAGTAACCTATATGGCAGATCATCCAAACATGGACGAAAAAAAAATGGAAATAAAACATCTACGTAAGGAGCATAGCCAGCGAACCCTACAGGGTCGACGAGAGGCATGAGCCAAGGCATCGGTACCTGCAGAAACCCTAAGGTGTCGTCTAAGTCTATGTCGCCATCTTCCAAGACAGTCCCCTCTGACTCGCCCATCGCGTGGTGTCCTATCCTCGAGAATCTGACTCAGCCAGTCAGCTAGTGGCCGCTACGTCATGCACCAAAAACGTAGAAACCGCGGGAGAAGCCGTTCATCGCATACCTCATTGGTGCCATGAGACAACAAATACTGCTTACAGAACAGCCGCAGTTGCAATTGTCATTGCCTTCATGGACACCAGAACCATCGCTAGTGCCGCATCTCAACCACAGCCACAAATATTCCGAAAAATATTGACAGTACATATACCCCTTCGAGGCATCGATCGAGTATTGGTCTCGACACACGCCTGAAACCTCGGAAACGAGGCCACCCACGCACAAGCACGAGTCAGAGCGGACGGTCCGAACCAAGAGGCAGTCGGCAAAAACCTCGACTTCTACCATGACCCTATTTCAAACTCAGGCAACGGCAATTACCGCCTCTGCATTACTGTATCTCGAGGAAGAGACGGTGTCGGGAAGAAAAATATACTTTAAATTACATAATCTGGGAGTGTTGACAACATCCTCCCTCTCCAGAGACTAAGACTGCTCTCACACCTGACGCGTGGCTTTAAGTAAAGGTTTGGTTTGGTTTGTTGGGTTTAACTTCCGAAAGCGACTCATATGAGAGACGCCGTAGTGGAGGACTCCGGAAATTTCGACCACCTGGGTTTTTTTAACGTGCACTGACATCGCACAGCACACAGATGCCGAACGGGCCTATATGCGGTGCGACGTATGCATGGTCTGGACATTACCTCCTGATTTCCACTCCAATATTTCGTTCAATAAAGCTCCTAGTTAACTCACCCCCTCCCCTTCACTCATGAGTGGTGCAGGTGCACGGCGAGAAGTGAAACAGTGACTGAGCCTTTCATTTCATCATTAAACATCACCATCTCCACCCCAACGTTGCAGCTGAGGTGCCCACCGAGACTAATTCTTGTTTCGTCTTTACTTTCCTAATAACGACCCTCTAATTACACTTGAATCATGGTCTTCTTTCTTATCCGGACTGCCCTGTGCTATTAAAAATAAATCTTCATCGTCGACATCGACAAAAACAATGGCCATTATTTCCCCACAGTCCTTACCATAGGCTTTGCAGTTATGTAATTCTTTCATAGAATGTGGCTCATTTTAGTAATGATGTAAGGCCGAAGCATATTTTTGGCATTGTTAAAATACCTTCTCCTCAGTTGTACAGAAATATGTGAGAAGCAGTCCTCCTAGAAAAGCTGGCCACCCTGTACACTCAATGCCTGATGACATAGAAAGTACCTGAATCATAGAAGAACGCTAAAATTATCTTAATTCATAAGAAAGGCGACACAAAGGACTCGCAAAAAGTACAGACCAATCAGCTTACTGTTCATTGTATACGAGGTATTTACTAATGTAATCGCTAATATGATCATAACAACTTAAACTTTAATCAGCAAAAGGATCAAGCAGGATTTAGGAAAGGGTACTCTACCATCGATCACATGCACATTATCATACAGGTAATAGAAAGGTGTTCAGAATATAACCAGCCTCTATACATAGCATTCATTGATTACGAGAAAGCATTTGACTCCGTCGAAACCTCAGTAGCCATGCAGGTATTGCGAGGTCAGGGTGTAGTGAGCCATATATGAAAATACTGGAAGATATCTATACTGGAAGATATCTATATAAGATATCTAAGAAGTCATAGCTCTGAAAAAAGAAATTGATAACATTCTAATTAAGAAAGGTGTTAAGAGCAAGAAGACACGATCTCCCCAGTGCTATTTACAGCTTGCTTAGAGGGTGTATTCAAAGACATGGAATGGGAGCAGTTAGGCATCAGGGTCGATAGAGAATATCTCAGTAATATGGGATTCACTGATCACATTGTTTTGTTAAGTAAATCAGGGGACCAATTGTATCTAATGATTAATGACCTTGACAAGAGCAGCAGAGAGGCAAGCCTAAAATTAATATGCAGAAGACTAAGATAATGTTGAACAGCTTGTAAAAGGAGCAACAGGTTAAAATAGGTGGCCAAGCGCTGGGAGTGGCGGCGAATATGTATACCTAGGACAGGTAGTGACCGCAGATCCGGACCACGAAAGGGAAATAAATAGGAGAATAAGATTGAGGTGGAACGCATTTGTAAAGTACTCAACCATAACTAGCAGCTTACCGGTATCACTCAAGAGGAAAGTGTATAACAGTTGCACCATACCGGTACTCGCCTAGGGGGCTGAAATATATGGAAGTTAACGAAAAGGGTTTTACTTAAATTGAGGTTAACGCAGAGGGCTATGGAACGAAAAATGGTAGGTGTAACGTTAGGAGATAGGAAGCGGGCAGAGTGGGTCAGAGAAATAACTCAAATTGCTGACATTCTAGTTGAAATTGAGAAGAATAAATGGACATGGACAGGAAATGTAGCGCGATGAGAGGACAACCGATGGTCTCTAAGAGTAACCATTTGGATTTCAGGGGAAGGTAAGCGTAACAGGGGGCGGCAGAAAATTATGGGGGTGGATCAGGTTAAGGAATTGGCAGGGGTAAAGCGGATGCAGCTAGCACAGGACCGGGTTAATTAGAGGGAAATGGGAGTCGCCTTCGCCCTGCAGTGGGTATAGTCCGGCTGATGATGATGATGATGATTATGATGATGATGATGGTGGTGGTGGTGGTGGTGGTGGTTCAATATTCTTTTTTTCTTCTGTTATACCGCACCAAATCAAACATTTTTGCGGCTACGACCGAAATACTATGTATAGTTTATATCATTTTACTGTCGTTAAGTCCGGCATTTAAACAGCAGTTAATTCGAACTAGGGCGTTTCGTCAGCCATAAAGGCCCTGTGGCCAAGCGATTTGTGTGATTAGTGTTTTTGGACTATAATGAAAAGGTATTAAAACGATGGACATGATTCTTGGCTATTATGTTCTTCGCGAAAGCAAAATAAAAGAAAAGCAAAAACAGTGTGTTGCTTTGTGAAGTGTGGCCGATTCACTCCGGGCAACAATGGGTGACGTAATGCGGTCACCGTTGGACCATTTTCCGTGAGCGGACGCGTGCGAAGGCCAGCGACCGACAATTTCGGCCTTCGCGAATCCTATAAGTGCTGACTGTTATCGGCTCCCCAGATACGGTTGTGAACGAGCTTTCGCCGAAGGCCACGTCGGAAATCGGGACACCGCACACGTGAACTCGGCAAACGCATGCGCTTGAGTGCGCGTGCGTAAAACTGAGAGGCGCAGTTGTACGCAGTACACAAAGAACTGTCGGAATAAAATCCTCGAAAAAGAAATACCGTACAATTTCGCGACCGTCATTTACAGCGCTTTCCTATGTCAACTCAGGTACCAATTGACTGTTACCACATGGGCGATTCTATAGTCGGGTACCGACTCAAAAAAAAAAAAAAAAAAGGAAAAAAAAACCTGCAGATACAAAGAGGGCCCTTCAGCCAATTTCGTGGGCCAATTTTTATGACACCGCAGTCAATACGATTAAGCCGGGTTGACCCAAATTCATCAGCCACACCTCGCGTTGCGATGCTAGCAGGTTTAATGGGAGCCCCGTTTAGTCATTGGCAGCAAGAGGCTCCTCTGACTAGCAAAAGCCTTCTTTTTTTTTTCCCCTCGAGTTGCAACCGACTGTGGACGAGATATGGGCCACTTGCCAAATGGCCTCACATGTACGACAAATACATTGAGATATAGTGTTGAATCTGAAATGTATCGAAGCCTGGAAATGATAAGGAAAACAAAACGAAAGAAATGAGACATCTAAGCTCCGCCATTCAAAGTGAAGTGGCTTTTTGACATTTGGACGAGATTCAATGGTTCGAATGTGCGAAATATGCAAAGAAAGTGTGTAAAGTAGTTTGTGTGTAAAGTAGTTTGTCGCTGATATTTAAAATGATGACATAATCGCAGACTAAATGTTCAGGCTTCTCCTTAATACGTTGAAGTAATGCAAATAAACTAATAATGGCGCGAATCCCAACATACTGTCAAGCGTCGCCCGATGGTAAACAACTTCTGAAGAGCTACATATTCGGCGGCACTGGTTTTTCTCCCTTCAAGCATCAAAAAAAAAAAAAAAGAAAAAAAAAACCTTTGCTTGAAACGCAACGCCGATATACATGACGTCATCGTTGTTACCTCAACCCGCTGCTATACACTGCCCAGAAGTGTGAACACCTACGTCACTTTATTTGGTGATTACACCGGTAATTAGAATGCTAGTACAAAACAAACAAACAAACTTAGCATTCTTACCTGCAGGTTTTATAGATTTGTTTCATTCATTCTCGTCTAAGTCCACTTCAGCGTCTATCGAAGGGCAGCATTATGGCTTTCCTGTGCGGCTTTCCTGTGCGGCTTTTCTTGCAAGTACACTTTCGCAGACAAGTACTTTGCCATCGTTTAATCATTAATTCCTTTATTTATGCCTATGTCACATACTAATGGGGAGCACGTGTCCATCACACAGGCGGTACATTTTACGCAAGGAAAACGTTTCTGAAAAATAATAATATAATCGTAACGGTATACAATTGTACTCATTGCAGAACTAGCTAGCAGCTTGCAGAGCAAAACTTTGCTCTTTTCTCGTCCTGTGAAGTACGAAATTGAAGCACTTAAATTGAAAGTAATTGTGAAGTACCAAATTGAAATTGGACTACGAAATTGATTACGAGGCAATGGCTTTACTCGGGAAGTCGGGGATATTGCCTGCAATGTACAAGTTCGCATTTACTAATCATTAAAATTTTGACGCCGGATAAAGGTCTGTTTTCATTAAAGAGTCTCTCTCTCTCTCTCTCTATCTATCCCCCCCCCCCCTCCCCACACACACTAATCAATAAAGTGCAGAGTGGAAGTCGCTGCGTTTGTAAAAGGTAATTTTGCACATCATATCGCATACTCCTGTTGCTTCATCTATGCACAGAAGAGCCAGTCAAAAGAACAACAATCGCAAGAACCGCAGAACGGCAGGAAGTGATTTATTGCCTAAGGCTCGGCTCAAAAAGGGGGACAATGTGGAGGTTGCCTGATCTGTGAAGGCAGAAGTTTAGGAGTGGAAGCCGGCAACGCAAACGCTTGAACGATATCTCCAGCCTACGCAAGAGTCAGTCTTTGCTATTCCAAGACAGCAACACATGCTGGTACTCCGGATATGGTGCATGTGCTGAGGCCGTAAATTCCTTTAATATTGTATAGCTGTGAGACCTCTCCGCAGCTTTATACGCACTTGCTTGCTAGACTGCTATAACTGGTCCGGAAAGAGAGGCGCTTGCTAAGGAATCTGCAGCCTCATTCAAGGGAAAGACCTTGTGCTCCGGTACTGAAAGCAATCGTGACAAATTTAGGCGGCTATTAGGGATCAGGAACATTATAGGTCTAATTCCCGAGACTCTGTAAGTTCGGATAACGAAGAACAAAGAGACAGATCTGGCAAACGGAATTCCGCAATTTACTAAGGCCACGATCACTGTCAATAATTCGGCCAGGTATATTGGAACGTAATCGAGAAGACAATGAAAAAAGGACTGATTCAACTAAGGAAAAAAAAAAAAAGGAATGCCCACACCTGCTTTTTCGCCACATTGGGACGCATCCGTGGCAATAAGAATATGTGAGGGATAGGACCTCAGGTGGTATTGCAACAAACCGCACTGCACAGTAGCTTTGCATGTCTTAAATCTTAAAAAAATACGTCCTCAAATGGGGTTTGAACAGGAGCAGAACTGTCGTAGATGGGGACAGTATATGTAAGGTGAATGTTTGAAATATAGATTGAATGAAGCAAATTTGTGGAGTGTGTAGACGAAACCATACAGTACTGAAAAACGCTGTAGGTTGACAAAGAAATGTTATAGTTGGGGGGTGCAGATGTGAGTCACAATTTGTAGAAGTCTGAACTCTTAAGGGGCGAAATCAGGCTGAGAGAGATGGGATTAACGCATCAAGGTGCAGGACAGCATTAACGACAACTTTCTGAAGCCTTAGATAGAGACGCAACGCTTTATACTCCAAGAGCACAAGGGGACGAAGCTTATAGGTAGACACTCCACAAATTAACGCACAGCCGAACTCTAATATTAACTGGAGGTTCACTTTGTACATCAGCTATAGTGTGTGTGTGTGTGCCTTCTCAACCTTTTCAAAGCTGGCCTAGCGCTCCAAAGCCTACGCAGAGATTCGCTCAATGTGGACTCGCCAGGAGAGAGTATATCACTCCGAGATACTTCGCTGCCTATATATACTTGAGGAATTATGTCTGTTCTATAGATCACAAATATTTACAGGGCGAGTAACAGGTAAAACTAGCAAAGCTCATTTATTGACGTTGAGAAACAGAGAAATTTTTTCTTAACCAGCTGAATCCCTCATCACTACCCTCATATGAACACTTCCAGCCCCTCACATGTTGCGCTTCTCAATGGAGACGAAAAGCAAGGTGCCCGTGTGCTGTGCGATGTCAGTGCACGTTAAAGAACCCCAGGTGGTCGAAATTTCCGGAGTCCTCCACTACGGCGTCTCTTATAGCCCGAGTCGCTTTGGGACGTACCCCACAAACCAAACCCTCACATGTTGCGAGATACTGCAACACGACCGCTTAGCGAGACGAACATTTCCAGCACCTGACGATAAATCAGAGAAGCGTCACCTCCGGCATTTAAAAACTTTGTCCTACAAAAGCCCAGCTAGATTCTACAAAATTAGTCTGAGTACTTTCTCAGCTCCATGCAAATTTTTCGGCCAGAAGGCACACCTTTACCACATGGTATGGGCTTGCCAAGAAAGCCAAGCAATACCTCGTAAAGAAAACCCAATGTGGGCGCATGAAGACGTGACCCTGTCCAGCTCTGACCTTGCGGCACAAAGAATCTTGCTTACGAGAGTTCGGGCAGCGGCATAAGCCAACAGAGTCTCGGACTGAGGACCCGACCATCCTCGTCCTTAACCCTTAACTCAATTTAACAAATAAATGTTTTTATAACATATCCACGTATGCTCACGAGTGTATATTTTTGAGGGTCGCCTGAACTGCCTTTGGGTTGTTCAACCGATATCGCTCCCATCGGAATACACTTAAGTCACGACCACGAGAACGCTGTGGACGCCACTGCAGGAAAAAAAAGCATAAACTGGGAGCTTATCTTAAGGAATAGGCCGATAAAAGGGTAAATCCCTGGACAGGAGACGAGGTGAAAATTAAGCCTTCGTCTCGCACCCAGTTTCCCTGTTACAAGAACGGGCGCTGCCAGCGAAATAAGAAGATGGAAATGAGCGCTACAAAGCCAGGTACTTAGCCACTACCCCCCAGCAGAGCTGAGCTAGCAGCTAGGTGCAAACGAGGATGCCATGGCTGCGGCCATGAATTTCATGAATCGCTCGAGGGACGGTAACTTCCTCAATCTCGATCTTCTCTCATCGATCTCAGTCTCCCGCACTGAGCTTGGCTGAATCTGTGCGCACTGTACCCGTAAGCCATCGCACCACCCTCTTAAAGATGCATTGAGTAGCCCCAGAATTTTATAGTGTGCCATCGCTAAAGTGGTGGTGGTAATGGTTTAGTAAAAACGATAATGACCAAATAGGGAATAAAATAATGTTGCCCGCCTGTGTGGCGCAGTGGTTAGAGTGCTCGACTACTGTGCCCAAGAATGCGGAATTGAACTTTGGCCTCGGCGGCCACTTTTCGATGGAGGCGAAAAGCAAAGCACCCGTGTTCTGAGCGATGTCAGTGCACGTTAAAGAACCCCAGGTGGTCGAAATTTCCGGAGCCCTCCACTGCGCCGTCTCTGGTAGCCTGAGTCGCTTTGCGACGTTAAACCCCATAAACCAAACCAACCAACCAAAACAATGTTGCCGGCCGTGGCAACTGCTATCTAATATCTTAAGCACCCGAGCTGCAGCAGACGGAAAGAAAAAAATACAGGGAGAGGATAGCGAGGAGAAGTACAGAGGTGAACGATAGCAGGAAAGGACACGGGGGCTCCAATCACCGATTTTGTAGGTCTTTGTTGAAGCCTGCTTAGCCCTGATAAATGAGCCTCAGACCGAAATGGAAACGGAAGTGAAAACCGAAGCGCTAGCGCTCCTAATTCGTATCTGGCCCCAAAACACTAAATCGTGTATAACTTATATTTATAAATGTGTTATATGATGATGACACCCGTCTCAACAAGGCTCTTTATTCCACGAAGGCACTCGGCAGTTTCCAGAAAATGTTCGCTAATGTCTATAGCTGTCTGATGACTGTCACGAAAGGGTACAACTCTCACGGGCCCTTGCATTACGTAACTGCTCTTGTGCTTCACGAGACGTCTGAGAGCAGCATGATTCGTATCTTTATAACTGCCAACAGTGAGTAACGCTAGGCCTTAGTGGAATCGGAAGCCGGCAGTAGCAGGAGAATGAGGAAAATACAAAATAAAAGAAAAGCGGACACTAGTTGCGCACCAGGTCAGTGGTGAAATAGGCAAGCGGCTAATACACGGGAAAGAAAGCGCAAACTGCATTCTGTAACTCTTACATTGCCGAGTTGCACCTCTTCCCTTTTGGCACATTGATCATCTGTGTCTTGACGATAAACAATCTAAAGTCGGCTTACTTAATTCTACAGTAACCGCCACATAATTCCTCCGCGACACGAAGTAGTTCGCCTTAAAATCGTTTTTGGAACGTTACCTGAAGAAAGTTAAGCATCAGATCATGCTACCAGTTGCAGACTTTCAACGCCTCTGGCTTCTTAGCTGTAGCCACTTTTCAGAAACCGATCTTGTTTACTGTTGAGCTGAGTAATACACACGCCGTGTACCATGACCCATTGTTAACTACTGCTATATTTTTATTGAATACTGCGCCAGGTTTCGAGCCATCGCGTATCCCCGGCGGACGCCACGCTTGACCTTGAACAGCCGAGTAGGTGGTGCGCTGTTGCCTAGCAACCGCTTCAGCTGAGCTCCGCCAGATGACAGCACCATCGGCGTGCCGCGCGCTGCAGCGGCGCCGCTGCTGCGCGCGTCGAGCAGATAAAACCAACACTATATCACATCACGTGGGAATGCGAGAGAAATCATGCATTTCACAAACAGAAAACACCAAGTGCGGAGCAATGGGAGAGCCGGCTCACCAGATGCGAGCTAGAGGCCCAGAGGGCACTCATAGCACACGCAAGCGAGGTGGCCCGACTCAGTGGAGCCCTGGACTAGGGGCCCAACCACGGCCAGGGAGGTGACGGACTTCCAGAAGAAGCCTCGACCTCCACCGCTAACAAACTTCCAAAAGACAAATAAAGTTTTCAATCAATCAATCAATCACCGTTGCTTCGGCCTCTGCGTGATTGCTTTGCTATGCAGGCTGCTAAAGCGAGGTGTCGACGACAAGCTGCGGCAAGGAAGCGACAACGTGCACAAGAAACAATGAAAGAAAGTGAAGAACGTCGTGCTAAGCGTCGTGTACAAGATGAAGCTCGCCGACTACGTTCTAGCTCTCTGAGTGCTTCCACCTCGTCGGCTACTGACGAACACATGACTGCTCAGGAACGCCGCAATACCACCAAGCTAAGACAGCGCGCTGAGGAATCGCCGTAAGAAAAGTCGTAACCATTGTGTGTCATGTGTTACTCTATAGCCTAACTATCGAACCACACAAGCTACGCCACAAGCGTAGCCATGCCGCCATGCGGCCATTGCTAGCGCAATTTACCAGGCTTAACCAGAGCTAAGCTACTGCCAATTTTTTAAGGTCGTATTCTACTATAGCCACACTGCTCACTAGCAGGCACGGCTGACCAGTACTTTAACGTGAAAACGTCAGAGGTGCCGTTCCAAAAAAAAAAGTGAAATACAAATAGTTTAGCTAAAAATCGAATTTAATACGAATTAATTTTATTTACGAGTGTTAGCAATTTGTGCGAATTTCAGCGAACCCACCCCCGCTGCAGCGGCTCAGAGGTTTGGTCTCTGCATTTCTGTGCCGGAGGATGTGAGATCGAATCTCGGCTGAGACGGCCGCTTTTGGGTGGAGACGAAAAACAAGGCGACAGTGTGCTGTGCGATGTCAGTGCACGTTAGAGATCAGCAGGTGGTCTAAATTTCCAGAGCCCTTCACTATGGCGTCTCTGGCGTCACTATGGGCCCGAGTCACTTTGGGACGTTAAATACCGATATACATTAGCTGGTTACAATATACAGTCAGTATATGAGCTCTATCACTGTTAAGTCACAAGCATAGGAAAATGGCATTTCGCTTTTGATGACGGCAAAGTTTAAACTTCATCATATTTCAGCGCACGAGACGGGCGAGAGCTGTGTGTGAGCCATGGCCTCTGATATTAGCATCCAGATCGGGCTATGGCGGCTGGATTTCTTGAACCTACCTGGCATTCGCCACGCGCCGTGCTATCTATGATGGAATGTATGAGTATTACGAACCTCGCCCCACGAAAGGACCGGGTCACCGCACTGAACCCTACGTCCCCAGTAGAACAATCACAGCAACATGGAACGCGGGGTGTGCAGTCCCTATTCTTGAAGCAATCGTAGAAAAAAGAATACCGCCGACCTTATTCAATTAAGAGCTTACTCGATTGCTTTCAAACAATTTTGAAGACTGTGCGACTTGATTCGTCTATAGAATCTAATAGGAGCTTACCTAATTCGCTATTCTATATTTTCGAATCCTGGCTGCCGGCTCTGACGTCACATGCGCGGCATCTACTAATGACAGACGGATAAAAGGACACTGAAAAAAAATAACAGGGTTATTGACGGCTCGGCAGTACCGGTAGAGCCTAGCACACGCGCGCGCGCACGCGCACGCGCACACACACACACACACACACACACACACACACACACACACACACACACACACACACACACACACACACACACACACACACACACACACACACACACACACACACACACACACACACACACACACACACACACACACACACACACACACACACACACACACACACACACACACACACACACACACACACACACACACACACACACACACACTGACATTCTGGCTCAAAATACGCATTCTGTCAGAGGGAAATTGAACATTCAAGTTGGTGAAACAAAGACTGAAAACTCTACGCGCGACCTTTATTTTGAAAGGAATGGCGGTGTTGCTTATTCTCAGGGACACAGATATAATAAATAAAAAACTAAATAAATAGTGATGGATGCTTTTGAGAAATGTGGTGAAGCTGGGATAGCAGGAGGCCATTCTATTCACATATGTGAGCTTCCCATTGCATCTTTCACCGTCACTCTTTATCGGTATGTACGCGACTCACTTGTCTCGTGTTGATCTATATGATAATGCACAGTAAGTTCAAAATTAAACGTGAACAGGGCTTGTGAAGAAAACAGAACACTTTATCTTTGTAACTTCAGATGTATTCTACAACTACCCTGATTCATGTTTCTAGGTAAGGAGTTCACACAATCGTAATCCCCAAGGGTACACAATCATAATCAGGTCGTCACAGAATATGTCGCTGGAAACCAGAAAAGTACGTCATGTCGTATTTTCGCGTTTCATTCCGCCTGACTGCATTGCACGATGAGGTCTTATTTCAACCCCCAAGCCACCTGTAAATTAATGACGGAAGTGCGCACCCAAGACGGCCATTCGAGCGCTTAAAGAAAAAAAAAAAGAGTATGGACAACTGTATACGGTCATGCAGGGTAAGTATAAATTGATATTCAAACCAGATTTGTTAATTATTAAGTGTTTTAAAGCGAGAAGCAACAAAAATTAGACACGCCATGAGAGCCGCTTCTTTCGGTAGCCAAAAGAAAGCGAACGCAGTCAAAGTGTCTTTACATGAGTGTTTGCTGTTCCCGGCTCCGTGTTGCTGTAGTTGAGTGCAGCAGCCAACTTGTTGACTTTCAACTATAGTAACGCGAAGCCGGGGACTGCTAACACTTGTGTAATAACCTTCGCGTCAAGTTACGAGGCGCTCACTATCAGAAGTGGGGGAACCTCTCGAGCAGCGGCATTGTTTATCGACAAAGGGATGTGTGTCGGTATCAGCGAGACTTAGACGCAACAGAAAAGTAGGAAAAGAATAGGCGACACCCGTCGACATGCAAATGAGGTCACGCTCTCGATGCCTCGTCTGTCTAATCAGTATGCTTGCCCACAGAGCATATGGGTCGATTCCTTGCACATTGGTCGGTCTAAATTGATCGCGTATATATGCTCGAGAAGTGCTTTTCGGAGGAATATGTGGCGTCGGAACTGTGTCGAAAAAATCTTGCTTGGTTGAGAAGCGGTGACGTCAGAGCAACGCAATCTCTCTGGACCAAAGAAAGACGGTTTGACCAAGTGATGGAATCAAACCTATATACGTATGTCCCTTGGGCTGAAAGTCCGGGCAAACTAACCCTACGCCATCACAGACGTTGCCGCATGACACTCTGACGATAAACGTAGGTTCCTCCCACCCATCTTTCTATTTTCGCATGTGACAGCTCATTCTGTAGAGCGCGAGGCAAAGGCTAAGGCTTGGATTATTTCACAAACAGCATACTCAACAAACGTAGATCATGCCACGTTCATGTAGTTGCACGAGTGACAATCGCGGGAATTCGTCGTGTGGCAGGATGCATGGTGTCGTGACGCTGGGGCTATGTCGACCCGGCCTTCACTTGGTAGCGTGCAGAGACTCGGGGTTGAAGAAGGACTGAATCTTCGTAGTTGGTAAAATATATACAAGCAGGTTTACTGGCACTTTGAGAAATCTTATTTACATGAATATTTACATGAAGAAGAAGGGTACATCAGCAAAATGACAAGCGTTAAGAGTTCATAGCGAGAAGCGACTGGATGAGCCTTTTACCCAGGGCCCAGAGCGACATTTCGTGCTCTGCAGCGTCCTTAAAACCCCCTATGTCCAGCCCCTCTCTGAAGATGCTGACCAACCAAATCCAGGGCACGCCCCTCAGGTATCGGCATCCAATCGAACACATCACTGCACTGATGGTCTGAAGCACTGACTGGTCCGGCATTCATTCGTTGGGCGTGATCACTTGTTGGCGGGAAAAGCTTGGGAACGGCGAGGAGAGGAGGTACATTTCTATTCTTCAGCAAAGAAACCACAGGCTGGTTCTGACAAGGGGTTTTACTTCTCAGAAACCCGAGTGCACGTGGCGCCGCATAGGGCTCCCAACATTGTCCCTTTTCGACAATTGCAAATCTTTCCTGCATTCCCGGGAAATCACTTAATGGCCGTATGAGTCATGCTCCTTTCTTGTCCTGCACGTCAGCGGACAAGTCACTCTGTCGTCTCCTTTGGATAGGAGGCATTCATCACTGGAGGATAGCACTTCTCGACTGGAAGGGTGAACAAAAGAAAGAAAGCACTTCCTGCTATTTCCCGCAGGGGGACGTTTCTTTGTGTTTTTCCAGACGTTCTCTTGACAGGGTCAATTGGGCATTTGCAGGTTGTCCACAAAGCAAAACATGCTTACAAAACAGGATTCCTGGAAACAGGCTCACTTAGAGCCATTGGACCATCACCACATATTCACAAAACTTATCCATGCCCACAGGCGAACAATAGAGCGCGCAATTGCGGATGCTTGGTCGTAACAGCCTCCTCCCCCGCCAGAAGAGTCTCGGAGGGCAGCAGTCCCAGCTGCTGCATGAAGAGACGACTTAATGGCCTGCACGTGAACGCTTGAAGCTCGCTGTTGCTTGTCGCGTTGTCTTGATTGTTGTAGGCCAAATTACTCGAGCTGTCTGAAACTCAACCACATGTCGAAGCAAGCACTCGGCTCCCGTCTGAAGAGACCAGGTCAAAAGAAAACTGCCATTGTCGTTCGAGAAAAGCCCACACTCAAGACGTTAGGACCCACGTATTCCTAGAAAACCAAACGTGCTGCTTTACATAGTCACACATATACAAGCGCACGAAAAAAAAAAAACCTGATTATCAATTTGGATACATGGTGAGGAACATCTCGGACCGCTTAGAAAGAGCGGCTAAGCGCGTCCGCATTCCCATTTAACTTCCCCTTTTTGTATCTTATTTCAAAATTGTACTGCTGTAAAATCAAGCTCCACCTAAGAAGGCGACTGTTCTTCGATGTCGCAGTTTGCAGCCAAGCCAGGGGACAATGGTCCGTCTCTACGGTGAATTTGGCCCCTCCAAGATAGCACTGCAATTTTTGAATGGCCCATACAATGCAAGCGCATTCTTTCTCTGACGCGCAATAAGCCCTCTCTCTAGAACTCAGTTTTCTGCTCAAGTAGAGCACGGGGTGCTCATTACCGTCGTCATCTCTCTGGCAGAGAACAGCACCTAACCCTCGATCACTGGCATCACACTGGACCGTGAATTCTCGGCCATAGTCTGGAGCTCGCAATACCGGACGGCTAATCAGCACAGCCTTCAGGTTTACGAAGGAGGTTTCCTTTTGTTCGTCCCAGACTACATTTGTCGGTTCTGTCTTGCGGAGAGCGTCGGTCAGAGGGCTAGCCAAAGCTGAATAGTTAGGGATGTAGTGATTGTAGTACCCAGTCAGACCCAGGAATGCTCGAATTTCCGTCTTCGTGCTCGGCCGCGGGTAGTCTGCTACCGCAGAAATCTTAATCTCGCTGGGTTTCCTGAAACCTTGACCTACATTGTGACCCAAGTAGTCCACGGTCGCCCTTGCCAGGCAACATTTCTCGGCCTTTACGGTTAGTCCAGTTTGACGCAAAAGGCTCAGTACAGCTCTTAGATGTACCATATGGTCCGCCCATGAGTCGGAAAAAACCGCAATGTCGTCCAAATAAGGCACCGCGAATGTTTCACACCCCTTTAAAACCCTATCCATGAGTCGGGAAAAACAAAATGGAGCATTTTTGAGCTCGAAACTCATCATTGTTGGCTGGTAGCTGCCCGTCGGAGTGACGAAAGCCGCGTATCTGCTGGCGCGCTCAGTGAGCGGTACTTGCCAGTATCCTCGAGTAAGGTCCAGCGTAGTCACATATGCCGCTCTACTGACCTGTTCTACTCTCTCCTCAATATTCGGAATAGGATACACTTGATCCCTGGTGAGAGAATTTAGCTTTCGGTAGTCTACCACAGGCCTAGGGTCTTTACCTGGAGCTTCTACTAAGATCATAGGCGAAGCATAATCGCTTTCCGAGGGTTTTATTACTCCCAATTCCAGCATGCGAGTTACTTCCCTATCCAGAATTTCTCTTTGCCTTGGAGAGAATCGGTAGCACCTTGATCGCACTGGCACGTCTGAAGTCAGCTCAATATCGTGCTCAGTCAAATCAGTCCTGCCTGGCCTGTCCACGAAGCAGGCCTCAAACTCTGTTATTATCTCGCCCAGATCGGACAGCTGAGATTTCTTTAGTTCTCCTATCTGCTCCGTCCTTTGGAGAAGTTCCTGTATCTTAGGATCATTGGCTTGCTCTATAGCTAAGTCCTCTGGGGTTCCACTTAAAAGTATCGTGAGATTACTAGACACTGGCGGCAAGAGGTTACACTCAAGAACGTCCTCATTCTGCGCCTCATCAAGCTCACTTTCAAGTTGACTTATCTGAGATGCCTCGCTCTCAAAGTTTTCTGACCCGCTATCTTCCGCATCGACCACTGTTTTAACTGCCGTTTCCTCCGCTGTGGATTTTTCTGGTATGAGCAGTGCAGCTAGTTCTCGCGCCTTTGAACGTGTTAAGGCTTGCACAACTCTGTCTCCGAAAAGGATGCCCCTCTTTCGCAGTAGCATGTCCGATTTGTTGGAAAACAAATACGGATAGCACTTAGGAAGCTTTCCTGAAACGGCAGCCTCGGTTGTTAACTTGCCGAAAGGGCCCTCGATGACCACTTTCGCGATTGGCAAGCACACACTCTGTTCCTCCACTACCTGGCGGATCCACGCACACTGTCCTGTATAGTCGGAAGGCGACACATACACCGGATGGACAACATCCATCGTTGCGGCCGAATCGCGCAGTACCTTGCAAGGCTTCCCGTTGACTACTAGGTCATGCAGGTAGGGTTCCAAAAGCTGCCTATTTTCATCGCAGTCACTGACATACGAGAAAGCAATCTTTTCTTTCCGGCAGTTGACGGCAATGTGACCCTGCTCATTACACCTAAAGCATGTGAGCGGCTTCCTAGCCCCAAGCTTGTTCTTTGTGTTCTGCGCGTTGGTCACTTCCCCACTTTTCTCACTGCCGTCCTTTCTAGGGCGTTTGCCTGAAGAAGCCTTCCTTTCTTCGTTTGCAAATCTAGCAAAGTGCCTTTTCTGACGGTTAATCACACTGAACTTGGGATTGCGGGGCCTATCCACTGCTGGGTTGCTGAATTGTCGGCGCGAAGCATACTCCTCAATAAGTTCGGCAGCTTCAGTTGCCGACTTAATTTCGCCTCGGTCCTGTAACCAATTTCTTTCTTTTTCTGGGAGGCAGTTATAAAACTGCTCCAAAAGAATTCGCTCGACTACAGCGTCCCTATCACTGTAGGAATCAGTGCTCTTTAGCCACTCGCCCAAATTTACTCTTAAATTGTACAGGAATTCAGGGTAACTCTCGTCCCTGGACTTAGTAGCGTTCCGAAAACGTTGTCTGAACGCCTCGGCGCTAAGCCTATACTTTCTCAGAAGGCAAGCTTTGACCTTCTCGTAGTTGTCCGCGTCCTCCTTGCTTAGCCGCGCGACAACCTCCGCTGCCTCGCAGGGCAGAACCGTCAATAATCTCTGAGACCAAGTGTCTCGCTGGAAGGACAGTTTTTCGCAGGTTCGCTCAAAGTTAGCCAGATACAGACCGATATCCCCTGTTATCACATATGGCTGCATGTACTTTGACATCTTGAAATCTGCCTCCTTGTTGAGAAGAGGTACCGCTAGCTGGGGACAATTGCCCGACCTCTTGCTCAACTCTAGTTCTAATTTCCGGAGCTCAATTTCTTGGTCCAGCTTTTTTGCTTCTCTTTCACGCTTCTTTTCCTCTTTTTCCCACTCACGTTCGCGCTCACGCCTCTTTTCCTCTTTTTCCCGCTCTTTCTGCTGTCTGAGCTGCTCCTTTTTTTGACCGATGAGGTTCCATGCTTCACTGAGCTCCTCATCATCGGTTCCCAGATCAGTGATTGCCTTTATAATCAAGGGTTTTCGTGCCAAACCACTTGTATCAATTCCCAATTCCTCACACAATTGCAACAGTTCCGGTTTCTGCAGCTTTTGTAGGTCCATGATCGCTCCGAGTGTCGGCTACTTCCAAAACAACAGTGCAAACTACCAAACCTAAAGGCGTTTCAACACTTTTTACCAGTTCTAAAATCTAACCCTGTTCTAGAACCTGGTCCACATCAGAAGAAAAGCCAAGCACTCACCCACACATGCGATCGATGTTCCGAGCTGCTTTCTTGTTGACCGATTGTTGCTCCTGCTTGTTGCTTGAGATGCCACCTCCGATCACTAGATGTTGTGGCTTGCAGATTCTGATCCACCTCCAATCACCAGATGTTGTGGCTTGTAGATTCAGATCCCAACGCTGGTCACCAGTCGTTGTGCTTGTAGATTCAGATCCCACCGCTGATCACCAGTCGTTGTGCTTGCAGATTCAGATCCCACCGCTGCCACCAGTTGTCGTGACGCTGGGGCTATGTCGACCCGGCCTTCACTTGGTAGCGTGCAGAGACTCGGGGTTGAAGAAGGACTGAATCTTCGTAGTTGGTAAAATATATACAAGCAGGTTTACTGGCACTTTGAGAAATCTTATTTACATGAATATTTACATGAAGAAGAAGGGTACATCAGCAAAATGACAAGCGTTAAGAGTTCATAGCGAGAAGCGACTGGATGAGCCTTTTACCCAGGGCCCAGAGCGACATTTCGTGCTCTGCAGCGTCCTTAAAACCCCCTATGTCCAGCCCCTCTCTGAAGATGCTGACCAACCAAATCCAGGGCACGCCCCTCAGGTATCGGCATCCAATCGAACACATCACTGCACTGATGGTCTGAAGCACTGACTGGTCCGGCATTCATTCGTTGGGCGTGATCACTTGTTGGCGGGAAAAGCTTGGGAACGGCGAGGAGAGGAGGTATATTTCTATTCTTCAGCAAAGAAACCACGGGCTGGTTCTGACAAGGGGTTTTACTTCTCAGAAACCCGAGTGCACGTGGCGCCGCATAGGGCTCCCAACATTGTCCCTTTTCGACAATTGCAAATCTTTCCTGCATTCCCGGGAAATCACTTAATGGCCGTATGAGTCATGCTCCTTTCTTGTCCTGCACGTCAGCGGACAAGTCACTCTGTCGTCTCCTTTGGATAGGAGGCATTCATCACTGGAGGATAGCACTTCTCGACTGGAAGGGTGAACAAAAGAAAGAAAGCACTTCCTGCTATTTCCCGCAGGGGGACGTTTCTTTGTGTTTTTCCAGACGTTCTCTTGACAGGGTCAATTGGGCATTTGCAGGTTGTCCACAAAGCAAAACATGCTTACAAAACAGGATTCCTGGAAACAGGCTCACTTAGAGCCATTGGACCATCACCACATATTCACAAAACTTATCCATGCCCACAGGCGAACAATAGAGCGCGCAATTGCGGATGCTTGGTCGTAACAATGGTGTAGCCTAAGCGCACACGTAATACACAGGATGTGTTAGGCGTCTTCAGGCAACGTGGTTCGCTGCTGAGCCGCGTGTTGGGACAGTTACATCCCCACTGAATGGACTCAGAGCGGAAATTCGATTTATTTAAATATTTAATACTTCCAGCCTCAGCACAAGAAGGAGGGGCATCCATAGATTACCATGTTGCAGCGATTAGTCGCTTCTTTCCACCGAAAGCGCAGCTTTTAAGCTACAGAAAAGGTCAAAAAGCCAAACGCAAGAACCAGCAACCGTTTTTGCAAAGAAACTTCGGTCGCACAAGGCAGGTTTTGTGCAGATCTCTGAGGCTAGCAACGTAACTATCGGCTGATCACAGAATCTTTCCAAGTCTTGACATCAGCGGTTTGAATGCAGTGGCAGGGAATTTTTGATGTGTGTTAAGGCGAAAGCCTTTAATGGCTCATACTGTTGTTGTGGCTGCAGGAAGAAGGAAAAGGAAATGCACGGGCCTGCTACTGGCTCTGTAGCTGAGCCAAGAGTGGCTGTTCCTGGCCCTGCGGGGCTGGGACGGTAGGTCAACGCCGCTTGCGGCGGGGGCTAGCCAGCCACCGAATTTTTACCTGTTGTAGGCCGTCATTGCACCCGCCACCACTTAGGTGGTGGATAACTGCTGTTGCGGTGCATGTATTTCTCTCCCTCTTCTTTTTATTTACTCTCTACTTTCTCTCTTCTGTGTGAACCCGACCTCGGCGGCTGCGTTTCGATGGAGGCGAAACGAAGAGGCGTCGTGTGCTGTGCGATGTCAGCGCACGTAAAAGATCCCCAGGTGGTCGAAATTACTCCGTAGCCCTCCACTACGGCTCCTCTTTCTCTCTTTCCACTTTCACTCCCACCTTCCTCCCTTCCCTTACGGCGCGGTTGCGGTGTCCACAGAAATCAAGCGAGACAGTTACCGCGCCTTTCCCTTCCTATAAATAAATCAATAAAAAAAATCTCTCTTCTGTGAGCCCCGCCGGGGTGGTGCAGTGGTAAGACCCCCACTACTGTGCCGGAGTACCCGGGTTCGAACCCGACCTCGGCGGCTGCGTTTCGATGGAGGCGAAACGAAGAGGCGTCCGTGTGCTGTGCGATGTCAGCGCACGTTAAAGATCCCCAGGTGGTCGAAATTACTCCGTAGCCCTCCACTACGGCTCCTCTTTCTCTCTTTCCACTTTCACTCCCACATTCCTCCCTTCCCTTACGGCGCGGTAGCGGTGTCCACAGAAAACAAGTGAGACAGTTACCGCGCCTTTCCCTTCCTATAAATAAGTCAGTTTTTTTCTCTCTCCGGTCCGCACGAAGAAGCGGAGGTGGCTCAGCTACAGATCCAGTAGCAGGCCCGTGCATTTTCTGTTCCTTCTTCCTACAGCCACAAACACAACAACCTGATTTTTAAAAAAAATCTGATTTAACCTGATTTATTTATAGAAAGGGAATAGCGCGGTAACTGTCTCACTTGATTTCTGTGGACACCGCAACCGCGCCGTTAGGGAATGGAGGAAGATGGGAGTGAAAGTGGAAAGAGAGAAAGAGAGCCGTAGTGGAGGACTACGGAGTAATTTCGACCACCTGGGGATCTTTAACGTGCGCTGACATCGCACAGCACACGATTTATTTATTTATAGGAAGGGAAAGACGCGGTAACTGTCTCACTTGCTTTTTGTGGACACCGCAACCGCGCAGTAAGGGACGGGAGGAAGATGGGAGTGAAAGGGGAAAGAAATAGGAGCTGTAGTGGAGGGCTGCGGAGTAATTTCGACCACCTGGGGATCTTTAACGTGCGCTAACATCGCACAGCACACAGACGCCTCTTCGTTTCGCCTCGCATAGCACACGACGTTGCCTTGTGCAGACAGAAGAGAGAAAGTAGAGAAGAAAAAAAAAGAAGAGGGAGAGAAAGACGCGCGCCGAGCCGTCGTCCACCATCTAAGCGCTGGCGGGTGCAATGACGGCCTACAACAGATAAAAAATTTGGAGGACGCTTAAGCTTCGTCTTCAAGAGTGGAACGCGATAGCGTTATTGCACCTCGTCGAGAAAACATTAAACGCAAGGGTACTGGTGCATCCTCGCCCCGGTACCCGCGCGGCCCGAAAGGGAGAAGCGGGTGAGCGAAGATAGTGATCTAAAGAAAGGAAAGACGCTTGATTCTACAAACCGTGAGGGTGCACGGCGAAACGTCAGGGGCGAGTGGCGCGCCACGTGTCGGGGCAGCGCCGCACATTGCGAGGAGGGGTTCTTCTATGTTTGCGGCAAGATGGCTCTGCATGTGCGCAGAGCGCAGAAGAAATGTAGCGGAAACGTACTTCGCTACTCGCGTAACTGCGACTTCTGTAAGTAACATGCTCATAATTACCGATATACACCGCAGTATAACATTCTACGGCACGTTTCTAAGGCAACACCGCATTCACTAGAAGCGCTTTTGTACCGCTTCCAAGCATCGAACTCGTGGCTCAGTGGTAGCGTTACCCTGGTTCGATTCCCACCCAGCCCATCTTGGAAGTTGCTTTTTATTTATGAAGTGCATGCCGGGATTTATCGCTCACGGCCAACGCCGCCGACGACACCGGCTTTTCTGCGACACGAGCTCCTTAACGCTACCGCGTTAAAATTCGGTGGCAGGCTAGCCCCCACCGCAAGCGGCGTCGCTGCTGCCTGGCGGAAGAACGCAGGCAACCGGCACGCGCAATGTATCCAGCGCTTCGAATTCTCCGTCTCCTCCTCTGGAAGTACCTGTCTGAGCGTCGGGAAACAGATGGGGAGGCGCGGTTCCTGCAGCGCTGGCATACACGTTTCTTTGTTGTTCTTCCGGATGGTCTCGCCATGCCGGCACCTCTGTATTGAGTGTTATAAAGTGTCGTGTGGTGTTTCTTCTGAACGTCCTCTCTCTCCCATTGTCCCCCCCTCCTTTTTTTAGGGATGTTGAAGTCTTAACACGTGTATGTTGTGTGCTTTCTAGCTTAGCATTAGTGCAATGGTCGTTATGCAGGACGGACCTGCAGCTTGTATATGATTGTTTGATATAATGTTGGACAGAGTGTATAGTATATAATGTGTATATATGAGCATGTATTCTCAGTTTTTGGAGTTGCAATAAACTTCTCTTCAGAGTGAACAGGACTTGTGAAAAAAACAGAACACTTTGTCGTTGAAATTTCAGATGTATTGTACAACTAGCCTAATTTATGTTTAGTTAAAGAGTCCACCAAAGTCCGCAATCATAATCAGGTCATTACGGAATATGCCACTACAAAGTGGAAACTGATAACACATTGTATTGTCTCGTTTTATTCGGCCTGGCTGTACATGCCCGATGCGATCTTGTTTCGAGCCCCAAGCCACCTGTAAATTAGTGACGCAACTGCGCTCCCCAGAGGGCCTTTCAAGCGCTCTGCCGCCAGTCTAACCAACCTATCCTCCTCCCCCCCCCCCTAGTTCCTCCTCTCAGTTTTCTATTTGTATTCTCCCAACAACGGCTAGGGTGCATTTTTGCGCCCAATCGATGCAAAAGGGACGGCCACATCACCATCATCATCATCAACAAGAATGTGGACAATTCTATGCGCATGCAGGGGAAGTATGAATTGACATTCAAACCAAATTTGTTTATTATAACATTGTTTTAAATCCATAAGCAACGAAAATTAGACGCGCCATGAGAGCCACTTCTTTCGGAAGCAAAAAAGAAAGCAAACGCAGTCAAAGTGTTGTTACAGGAGTGTTTGCTGTTACCGGCTCTGTGTTGCTGTTGAGTGCAGTAGCCAAATTTTTTACTGCTGCTTTCAACTATACAGTAGCGCGGAGCCGGGGACTGCAAACACTGGTGTAACAACTTTCGCGTCAAGATACGAGGCATTCACATGTAGAAATGGGGGAACCTCTCGAGCAGCGGCATTGTTTATCGACAAATGGAAGTGTGTCGGCATCAGCGAGACTTAGGCCGCAGCAGAAAAGTAGAAGAAAGGGTAGGCGAACACCCGTCGGCATGCAAATGAGGTCACGCTCTCGATGACTTGTCTATCTAATCAGCATGCCTGCCCACAGAGCAGATGGGTCGATTCGTGCACATTGGTCGGCCTAAATTGGTCTCGTATATATGCCCGAGAAGTGCGCCTTTCGAAAGAATATGTGGCGTCGGAACTGTGTCGAAAAAGCTTGGTTGATTGAGAGGCGCTGACGTCAGAGCTACGCAATCTCTCTGGAAAGAAAGAGGCCAAGTGATTGAATCGAACCTGTGTCCCTTGGGCCGAAAGCCGGACACGCTAACCCTATGCCATCAGAGACGCTGTCACGTGACACTCTGACGTTAAACACTCCCGGGGAACGCTCAACAGTCCAAGGCTATCGTACTAATAAGGTCAGCGAAACACACTCAATCCATCAATCTACCTCCCCCAACGACTGGTTCGCGGTCAAAATCAAACCTTACACCACTATTAAAAACTGATTTATTGATTTATAGGAAGGGAAAGGCGCAGTAACTGTCTCACCTGTTTTCTGTGGACACCTCAACCGCGCCGTAAGGGAAGGGAGGGAGTGAAAGTGGAAAGAGAGATTGATTGATTGAATGTCCTTTATTGAATTGGAAGGCTCATGGCCATGGATGGGGATAAAGGGGAGTAGACAGAATCTTCATTGTTTAGGTCGTCACTCGAATCACATTGCTCTAACCAGGCCACTAAGCGAGCCATACTTGGCAAATATCATCTGTGTGTTTGCATCAGTTTCTAGAAGGGAACGGTAGTTCAGGCGGTAGGGTTCGATCTCGGGGCGTCCAGTAGAAAAAGCAGGGCATTCCCAAAGTAAATGAGATATGCCGCCGCAGGTTAGAGTCGTACAGTGGGGGCACGTAATCATTTTCTCCTTATACTGACGCCAGCGGGCCATAATACGTGGCGTGTAAGCCGCATGGGCGATGAGCTTATTCAAAAATACTTCTTGACTTCGGGTGAGGTGGGTTCTTCTCGTAAAAGGTGGGTCTGGTGTGGCCACCTGCATGCAAGCAGCCCTCGGAAGAGGCCGAGCTCGCGCCACACCCGGGCATGACCGAGTTAGTTGGCAGGAGCTTCGCAATCTCGACTCGGCAGCCCAGGATGCCCTTCTCGACATCATTAATTCTTACTGGGAGATCGGAACGGTACCGGATAATCTCAAGCTTTCTCTTATTCTTCCTATCCCTAAACCTGGCAAAAACCCTCGACTTCCTAGTAATTTGCGTCCAATTGCACTGACTTCACATCTCTGTAAACTCATCGAGCGCCTGCTGCATACCCGGATTAGTCACTACATTGAATACGTCAGTCCTGGATTTCATCCAGCTCAAGCCGGCTTCCGCCCTAACCTTGGAACGCATGACTGCCTTTGGCTTTTGCGAAGAGTTCTGAATAGAGCTCATCGTAAAACGCTACCTGACTATCTCCTGGCTGTCGATATACACAAAGCTTTTGACAATGTTCGCCATGAGGTTATCCTGGAGGAACTCGCCAAACGCTTTCCTAGTAATCGTGCCCAAATCTGGATCCGCAATTTTTTGACATCTAGACCCATTCAGCTACATGGAAAGAGAGAAAGAGGAGCCGTAGTGGAGGGCTACGGAGTAATTTCGACCACCTGGGGATCTTTAACGTGCGCTGACATCGCACAGCACACGGACGCCTCTTCGTTTCGCCTCCATCGAAACGCAGCCGCCGAGGTCTTGTTCGAACCCGGGTACTCCAGCGCAGTAGTCGGGCGTCTTACCACTGCACCACCCCGGCGGGCTCGTGCGGACAGAAGACAAAATAGAGAAGAAAGGAAAAATAAGAGAAAGAGAAAAACGCGCGCTGCAGCAACAGCCGTCGTCCATCGCCGAGACAGTGGCGGGTGCAATGACGGCCTACAACAAATAAAAATTCTGTGGCAAGCTAGCCCCCACCGCAAGCGGCGGTGACCTACCTGTCACAGCCACATCAGGGGAGTACCAGCTTCTATTATTCAGACTACCAGCACCTCCGTAACACGTTAATTGGAGCCTGATAGACCGTCACAGTACTGAAATTTCCGATAGGATGCTAAGGGTTAGAGTTCGTTCTTTTTCCTTTATTACAGAAATACAATTTCCGTGTGGTCGTGCTGTTTTTAACCTTTTGTGTCAGAGTTGTGAATATAGATAACAGCCAATGCGGGAATGTATAGGGATGTGTCTACCAAGCAACGAGAAACTGAATGCCTTTTTCAGATATAGTTTTACCCACAGAGGACGATAAATAGAATGCGACGGTGGCACGCGTGCAAGTATTCTTATCAATTAACTCTGTTTCTATCAGAGAGCTTTATGATGCAGCAGGTAGTATTGAAGGCCATCTTACCCGCTCTTATGGCTCAGTGACTACAGTATTCTGCTGCTCGGCACGAGTCCTTGGGCTCGAAGTTAGCCGCAGCGAAACGCATTTTGACGGAAGGAAGATGTAAAAACGCCTGCAGCCGACTCTTCGTCACTAACAATATTTGTTCTCGGAAGCTGCTCTCGGTTGGAACCACCTTGATTTGATTGACGTCATCGAAGCAGGCCTCAGCTGAGTTGAATATTCCGCGAGCCCAGTGCATGCAGTGCATAAAATGTCAAAGGTTTTATTGCTAGCAGCCTGTTTTCTTACCGACACGGGTGAATGACAGCCGCTCTCATCATGCCGGCTGTCTGTGCAATATCTAGCTGCGCAAGTACTAGTGGCTGTGTCGAAAATGTCATTCACCCGTGTCGGTCAGAGAACAGGCTAGCAACACGTTCAGACCTGAATTCAAGCCCTCACGTACAAGAATGTGCACCTTAGCGATAAATTTTCTGACATAGGTAGGTGCTACATTTACTGTGCTCGCGAACTCATTCAACTCGGTTGAGGCCTGTTTCGACAACGTCAATTAAATCAAGGTGATAGACCACCACAGTAGTGAAATTCCCGATAGGAGGCTAAGGGTGAAATAGATTTTGTTCTTTTTTCTTTATTGTAGAAATACAATTTCCGGGAAGTCGTGCTTTTTTATCTTTTGCGTCAGAGTTGTGGATATAGATTACAGCCTCGGCGGGAATGTATAGTGATACAACTGAACCACACCGTAAGATAAGGGAGGAAGGTGGGAGTGAAAGCCGAAAGAGAACGACGTGATGTAGTGGAGAGCTCTGGTATAATTTCGACCACCTGTGGACCTGTAATGTGTACTGACATTGCACAGAACTCGGACGCGCATCTCCGTTTCGCCTTACTTGAAACGAAGCCGCCAGTAGTCGACTTCGAACCTAAGGACTCCGGAGAGCAGTCGGGCATCTTAACCAGTGAGTCGCCACAACGAAGCCGGTACAGATACCCGGTTGACTGTAGGGGAGGTGGAAGGTGGGAGTGAAAGCGAAAAGAGAGAAAGAGGTGCCGAAGTGGAATGGATACGGGATAATTTCACTAAAGATCCCCAGGCGGCCTATTGGACTGTAAAGCTTTCATTTCGTCGCTAGGAGCAGGTTGAAGGCTAGACGTACTAGACGGCCGCTAGCTTCAACCATTACAACAGCTTTAGGATCCGCTCGTGAGCAACATGACCCGGCACTAGCGATTGCTCAACCATCAACACCGTGTTTGGCAAGCACTTGCTTCCCCTTCCTCGTCTGCAGCTAGATTTGGTCAAGAAGGTGCGTTTACGTGGTTTTGCTGTACTGAAAGTCTATTCGTTTACTATGTAAGCTTATTGCTATGCGGCTTCGCAAGGTCAAATGAAGGTGAAACTTGAGCACATTCTGAAGATCAAATTTTGCACCTAGTAGAGCTAACGCTCTAACACGGAGCCCTGTGCAGTAGATTTTGGGCTCTCTATAACGGCATAAATGCAGAAGTTAGCACGGCTGTGGGAGGTGCGCAAGCGAGGTGTTCCAGTGTTGACGTCACGTAACACTTGCCGTGTGCTGCTTTTTTCTTGAGGCGCACTTCCTTCGCTACAGGAGGCGTACTGATAGCGTGTTTTTACGCTATAGAGAGCTCTGTGCCGCAGAAAAGCCGGTGTAGGCGTTGTTGTCCATTGTAACGCGAATCCACAACTAATTAAATAAAAAATTTAAAAACATCCTCCGTGTGTTCGAAACGTTATAAAGTAATTAACGGTGGAGTCCCCCGGCGTTGCATCGAAAGTAAACAGCGCGTTCCGCTGAACGCACACTGGGACGCATCAAGTTTTAAGACACGGCATTCGAGCTTACCGCTGACGTCATCGCTAGACAGGCCATAAGATAAAACATATAAAAAATAAAGATAAAACTGAGAAAACCACTTCAGTGTGCGTGAAACGCTATCGCTACTAACCCTTAATTGCGGAGCCTAAATGTCCCCTTAATTTTTAATCGATGACTACTGAAGGGCTGCGGGTGAGATCTCAGTGCTGCAGTGGGCTTTGTTAATTACCGTCGCTCTCTTGTACAACGGCGCTGTTTTAGTTTTCCCTAAATATCATTGCATCCTACGCAAAATGCCCCACCGGGGTGGTGCAGTGGTAAGACGCCCGACTACTGTGCCGGAGTTCCCGGGTTCGAACCCGACCTCGGCGGCTGCGTTTCGATGGAGGCGAAACGAAGTGGCGTCCGTGTGCTGTGCGATGTCAGCGCACGTTAAAGATCCCCAGGTGGTCGAAATTACTGCGTAGCCCTCCACTACGGCTCCTCTTTCTCTCTTTCCACTTTAATTCCCACCCTCCTCCCTTCCCTTACGGCGCGGTTCGGGTGTCCACAGTGCAAGTGTGACAGTTACTGCGCCTTTCCCTTCCTGTGAACCAATTAAAAAAAATCCTACGCAAAAAAAAAAAAAAATAAGAATTAGGTCTCTTGGATGTCTCCTATAAGAAGAAAAAGCCTACACTTCCTCTCCTATAATTTCATTTTCATTGTTTGCCTCTCGTTCGTTGCAGTGCTACATGTCACTATAATTGGTTTGCAGGAAAGGAAAGGCGCAGTATCTGTCACACTTTCTCCGGCAAGTGTGAGTTCGGACGATACACCATCGCTCCTGTCGCGTGGCGTTCCTTGACGCGCGGTGAAGTGTGAAATTGCAGATGGCAGGAATGCTATACATGGACACATATCGCGGAATCGCACAGTTCTCGCGCATAACTGTCGCGCACGGTATTTCGCATACTACCGGTTGCGAAACTTCCCATAGGGCGCATGTATCAACAAACGGCGGTTTTGATTGGTCGAAATTCTGGTGTTTACGAATGGTGGCGGCACCCGCGGTCATTAAAGGAAACTGCGTCTAAATTTCACTCTTTCTGATTATTGATAAATGCACAACCATCATAGAAAATAAAAATAGTTGAAGACTTGTAGTGGCAAAATTTACTAGAGTAACAGCCATATAGTTAATTAAGATGGAAAAGAGGAGAGAAAAATGATTTCCTAAAGGCTATGACGGCAGTTGCAAAAAGCTTGTATTGATGTTTCCAGGTGGCGCGACAATTCATAGACACCCGAAAAATGCGTATAACAGCAGGTCACATTTTGAAGCGGAGTTCTACCACGTGGCGGCGGCTGCAAACGCAGTCGCAGCCAAACCCCTGTACTTACGCAAAAATCTTACCCGACTTAGTAAATCCGTACTGCCAACTGTGCGGTGAGCCTGCCACCTTAATCTGGGACTGCGCGGAGGATCCGCCTCCGGTAGATCTAGTACAATCTCCCTCGCTAGAAAACTGGGAAGCTGTTCTCGACAGCCGGGACCCAGATGTCCAGTCGCGGGCCTCGGCAAGAGCGCAAGAGGTCGCTGACAGACTTGGACTGTCGGCCACATGGAGCAGCTGAATGCAGCCCAAGGCAAAAACAACCTAAATCGCTGACGAATAAAGTTCTCTCCCTCTCTCTCTCTCTCGCAACAGATTTCGTTCCATGAGTCTAGAAAGACGCCTTAATAACTCGTAGCGTCCACTCACGTGAGGAGGACACGGTGGCGGCGCAGTGCAACGGCGATGCGTTCTGCGACGAAGCGTTGGAGGAAGAGTGGTGGTCCAAGGCGATGGAGTCTACAGCAGCGTTGCAGTGGTGCTGCGGGCTGTGCGTGGGCGTGGTGCGGGCGTTCTTGCTGAAGGGCAGCACGCGGTGCATCCAGTTGACCAGCTGCCCGGACATGGCCACCGCCGGCTCGCCTGATGACGCCCAGGGTCCCGGCCCGATGGCTACGCCTGCGGTCGGGAGGATACGTCGTCAGGGCCGATACGACCGCAACAATTATTCATAAGGACTTGAGCAGTTGCTTTGTTGAATGCGATTATCGGTGAGTGCCTACACAAAAAGGACATTCCGAGGATAGCCTGCCTGGCACTGTGGTGGTTTCAAGCACGACAGTCAGGAATCCAAAACACTATTTAAAGACACCGATATGGTTTTGTTAAAATGTATCAGCCAGCACGCCGTGCTATGAAACGATTGTAAAGACATAGAAAGTCGGGCACCACTTCAACCGGCAGTTTTAGGCAGCAGTTCAGAACTGGAGCTATGTGGCTTAAGCAAAAACAAAAAAGAACACATACAGTGGAAAAAAAAATATAAGAGAATGTGACTAAAATGTATTACCCTTTTTACCAATCGCTTACACATAAGCGCCAATTAAAGTTTATTAGTTCATCTTACACGTAGCCGTAGTTTATATTGAAGTGGGCGTAATATTGTATCTTTCATCAAACAAAAATAAGAAAAAGGTAAGACTGAGAATAATTCATGGTAAAGATAGGAATTCTTGTTTGAAGCAGGCCTTGATGTAACCCAGTAGGAAATAACCTTTGTGATTGTGACCACATTTTTTTTACCGCATGAATGGATGCCCTTTTATTACATTTAAGGGCTCCGGCGGCGACGTGCATCCGAATGAAACCGTTTTAGGGAGCGTCATCGTGATGCTACGTCGAGATCAATTGCGCTGTGGCGTCGAAAATTCATGAAACAGAGTTGAGTTTCTGCAGTCACGTTTAACGTGGATAGAACGGATACGTCCGTGTGACCTCAAATAATGCAGGTCAGTACTGCCGGGTATCGTGCTCAGCAGAAATGACAATACCAATGAATTCGGTAGAAGGGAAAGGTCAGGTCCTATGGTGGCTCTGCTCTTCTCACTAGTTGCGTCTCCAACTTCTCAAGCCGACTTGTGTATATCGAATTATTGATATATTGAACTATTTCTCAATTCCCTTCAAGTTCGATATATCCGGATTCGGCTGTATCACTTTGTCTCATAATGAAATGAAGATATCATTAATTACGGCGCCGCCTTAGCAGAGCAGCTAATGTATACAAGAAGATCGAATAAACTGCTTTTCGCCACTGACAGCGCTGTACACGCCTATCGAAATAGAAGGGACCCTTAAGATGGCTGAATATAGGCAATGGCATAGTTAAGCAATCCGCATGAGCCGGTGGTAGCGCCTTCAAGGTGACGCTCCCAACGCTCTTGCTCCATCGAGGACATGGCTGGCTCCTAATAGAACATCATTGGCTGTGATGGCACTTCTGAAGGTTGAAGGTTCCCCTTTAGGTGATCCGTTGGGGCCGGTTGCTGTAGCGCCAGGCCACGCTGCTCCTCCGTCTGGCTACTCCGCCCATCGGACTCTTGGTCGGCGGCGATAACAAACTCTTGTATATACCCAGGCACACCGAACATGGCGAGCGCGACGAGCGTCCTCTGCATCACTCATAACACATCGCACCGTCAGCGCAATCTTCTTTTAGAGCGCAGCTCTTTGGCGCCCGTTCCTAGGTTTCGCGGCGGCGTCGGCGTCGTCAGCCTCGTAACCAGTTCCTTCCCCCTTTCAGCCCCCCAGTTCGAGCCGGCGCTTCGGCAACCGGAGCCTCGCAGGAAGAGGGGGGAGGGGTACACTCAGCGGCGAACGATGGGGGCAGGAGCGCACGCAGCAACCGGAGAACACGAAGAAAGAAGCGGAGGGGAAGGGGGGGGGGGGGGGGTAGTCATGCCGGAGGCAGCGCTAGCAGCGACTGACTGATGCCGCTCACGCCGCTGGCGAGTCAAGAACACGTGCTGCGTAGAACGTGGTCGCCGCCATGCAGAAAGTCCACCGTAATCCACACTAATCGAAAATAATTAATATCAATCCACTTTTAATCCAACCCAATCCACCTTGGTTTTACTAATCATTCCTAATGCAACTAAATCCAGCCTATTCGATCATAATGAGTCAATCATCATCACCGTAATTCAACTTAATTCACCTTATTCCGCCATACTTGATACCAAATGCAACTAAATCTAACGTAATTCAGTCCTAATCCAATACCATCCAATTTTTGTGTTCCGAACAAAAAAAATTGTTTTCTGACTGTAAATGCTACTGTTTATTCGGCAGCGAAATGCGTATTTAACGTAGAGCAAAAAGCGTGTGAAAAGCTCTTTATACGAAAGCATTTTAATGGGGCGTATTTGGCCCGTGGCGATTGACCTACATGTATATGCCATTCCTGGCTTTTTCCTGCTCGCAAAAGCTCCTTTTCAGTTAATACAGTCTGTAAATGAAATGCTGTAAGCCACGATTCAGCTTGTGCTCAGTGTCTCTTTTAAGTACAAAGAGAGCTAGAAGTAACAGGATTCACATAACACCCTGAAAACACGAAGCGAGACTTGAGAGTTTTTATATGCATCAGCAGGTCACTGCAGCGATCCAGAGAACGCCTTTATTTTGAACACGACAGGATTAAATGCCGCGTTCACCAGAGAATCCGGCGTTGGCGTCATGCCACAAGCATGGCGCTGGCAGGTGGCGGAACTGACTGGCCGTAGGGTTGCCTGCTGTTACGCTTGGCAGGAGCTGCCAACTCTGGTCCCTACTTTCATATAATAGAGTGTTATCAAAATCAACCTGCACTCATCCTTGCATTCACGTTACCCCTATAGCCATGCAGACACGTTTGCACAAATTGGTTAAAGCGTGGCTTTACATCTGGGTTGATAGCCTACGCTATCGCGTCATACCCTTAAAGGCGTAGCTTAAGTGCCCTCCATAATTTATTTCTTTTTTGGAACCGTATAGGTCATTATAAAAAAAAAAAAAAGAAACCGTATAGGTCATTATTCAGTCGATATTGTCGACCATAAACCCTGACTGCTCATTGGAGGGTCAAATTCTAAAGTTAAAGCTCAGCTACTTTGG